>NC_064646.1:254208945-254520919 GCF_023864345.2 Schistocerca serialis cubense | reverse complement strand
AAATTTTTCGTTTGAGACGACTAGGCTTAGGCAATCTGAGGAAGTGGTGTCGCATGCAAACGAAGCGTACTCCATGATCCTACTGTTAGACTTTCTTCGTAAACATCATGCTATAATTAACATTCGGTGTCATAATGGGAAGACACACCAGCTAGTGGAAGCCGTTGTCAATGTTCATCTGTTGCAGGGAACTTCCTGTGTGCATGACGACCCAGTTAGACAGCAAAAAGTTACATTAATGATTAGACTGTGTGTCTAGTGGAACCATAAAGTCGCTGTGGGTGAATGTGGAGCCTAACTTACCAAGTAATATGTATTCTATATCACTGGAGGCTAGTAGGGTATTATATGCAGCATCTTGTGTGTGAGACATGTATTGTTGGCATGCAAGAGAGAGTTTGAGGCAAGATAGTAATTATCACTGTGGACATTTTGGCACTGAAAAGATTAAGTTATTGAAGGGAACGTTTTAGGCTACTTAGTAAATTCCAGACGAGGAAGAGAGCCACACAGAAGGTGTAGGCTATAAGAAGACACAGGATGCTGGTAGAACTGCATTTAGTGAAAATTTGAAGCATTTGAAGGTGAAAATAAGGACACAGAGGGATGAAATGTTGCTAGAATTTCAAGGTCAGTTTTTCCTGCAAGGGCTGTCACCTGCTACACTAGTGTCACAAAACAGAATCATGACAGGGAGTGAAGGACTGGTATATTGCAGACCGCACGGACTACCATGATCTCTGCAAACAATTTTTCAGGGGTTTATTAATCAACAGTTGGCTAATGGTATGGTAAAAGGGAGTAATATCCCCTGGGTGGTGAGAACTGTAATTTCATTGAAGACCTCTATGCATTTCAAGAAGAAATGCCGGTTCTGTTAGATTATAGCCATTTAAATTACAAAACTCTGACAGAAGCCTTCCCACTTATGTACATCACAGAAATGGTAGACAATCTTGGGTAATTTCAGTACTTCTTGACGATGAAATTCAACTGTGGATACCATCAGTTAAAAGTGGCTCCATGGGATATAGCAAAAACTGCGTTTTCAGCAGACTGCAAACACTATCAGATTGGATAAAAAAATCATAAGCAACATTCCAGAGTTCATTGGATGGTCTACTAAAACGATTGAAACTGTGTCAGTATTTGGTGTTTCTGGACGACATAATCGTTTTTCTAGCGATGTACAGGAGCATAGGCCACAGGTGAGGAAAGGATAGTGTCCAATAGGTTATGGGTAGCATGGGGTTCACGCCTGAGCCTCAGGACGTGCGCTAGCAGCGCATGTCGGGTGTTTCAAGCGTCAACTTCGCGTCTTAATATCTCGGGATGTAATGGGAGTATTGCGATGCAATCAACGCCATTGTGTATGTGCTTTGTCATGCTATGGATTTCCGAAGAAAAAATAGAGGAGGTCCATTAAAAAAAACGTAAGTTTGTGTTAAAAAACACATATGCTTTCGTTTTAGAATGTTTCCAAATATGTACATTCATGGGCCCCAGCCCTACATTGAAACCCGTGGAAGTCGTTTTCCAATAGGTGTTATTGTTCCAGATATATTTTGGGTGGACAAGATAGCTAGGACACCCTGTATGTAATGTCGGTTTACAAGACTGGTGAAGGAACAAGTGTGTCGGACACCGTTCAGTTTTAGCTGTTGAACATGCAAGTAAGTCATACCAACTACACGTGACTGCAAGCTGGTTCAACCAAACAGTTTACCAGTAAGCTAAAAAACTGCCGCTAAAGGCACTAACAATTCCCAATCATGGGTAAAACATTAAACAATGGGCAATGCCTAACAAAAATACAGTAAGGTTAAGAAGTCACCTCACTGATTGTGGCTGCTGGAGAGCCCTTAACAATTTATAACCTTAACAAAAACCCTTACTCAATAAAATCCACAATCGCCCAAAATACAAGGACAGCTTGTAAGGTGTACAATTTAAATGTGACTACCAGCTAGGACACACCACCAGAAACGTTGACAAGAGCCTCGAATGAATACGCAGTCCCCCAAAATACAAGAGGTGGCACATTACAGCAAACGGCTATCACAGCCAACAGGCAACAAGCAGGCAAGTTTCACAATGAACGGAGTTAGCTAATGACTGTGTATAAAAAACGAAACCTCAAAAGTTCATACTCACGAATAAAGGGCTTTAAAACTTAACATGCTACAGAACTAGCAATAAGGATGCAGTGTTAAACAACTAGTGAAAGAGCAAATACAGTGATAAGGGACTTCAGACTTGCAGAACACACCTTAAAACTTATGTGCCTGCTGAACTCACAATACTGAACAGCTAAAGAGTTCCGGAATTAAGTGGAAACACTCCGCCGTGGCACGTATCAAACGATCAATTTTGCTCAACCTGAGGCAAAACGAGGCAGCTGGGGGAGGGCTCTGATTGCAGGCCAACATATGCGTCGTGCGAAGAGGGAAGTGTTGTCGCATCACGAACAAAACGAGTCTCTGCTCCAGGCTCAGGAAACAGGTACGCCTCGCCCGCTGCCAGATTTACCCTGCTAACACACATGAGAAGGGAACAGTAATCTGATCAAACAAGGATACTAACGACAATGTCCAGGATGTTGGCAATATTAACTTATTACGGAAGTGACTGCAGGTACAACTTACAAGCTTAACAAAATGTAATATAAGCTCCAGCAAATCCAACTACTAAAGCATACCATCTGTAAAAAGTGCCTTGCCTTTTGCACAGACTATATTGCAATTTCAATTTCATAAATTCAAATTAGGACACAGAACGGTCATACACTTACACGGAATATGGCTTGAAACAAGTTAATATCAGTTACACTGATCGATGACCATCCACATAGTCAGTCGGAGGCGTCTTAATATGAAAGCTCTAATTTCAAATAAACACACACGTGGCCTAACGATAACAAGTACCAAAATGAAAACAACTGTTAACTCCACTCAGGTGTGAAGGAGCCATGGCATCCAGCATTCCATGCAGGGGTGATATTATCTCCAGTCCCTATCGGTGATCTCCAGGTGCCGAAAATTGAAACTTGCAGACTTGACCCAAAACTTGCTGACCAAGTTGCATGCAGCATCTGCTGCTCTTCCCACAACTATCCGGTATCAGTCCTTAATCCCACCGGCAAAGCTTTAATCCGATTGACTTAACCACTCTCCGGTTCTCGAGGCCCGTACCGGACAGCGGCAGTTCCCCAAAACCAACAACTTCCAGCCATGTGCCACCAATTGTCAGTACCACGGCCCGACAAAAACCAACAACACACTCCTCGACCAAAGACTCTATTCACACACACATGATCAGGATAGACATAGGCAGCCCCAGTGCAGTGCTATGCCTGTTAAAATTAAAGTCGCCTCGGCTCAGATGGTGTCTTCCATCAAGACAGTTAAGGCCAGTATCGTGCTACAGGGTTTTAAGGAACATGGAGAAGAAATCATGTTGATGTCTTGGTTCATAGCTTGCTCAACAAATCCTCATGATCTCAACATAGTGGTACCCATCAGGAACGGTACCGGGTACCATCTCTGTGCGCACAAATCAAAATACCATAATTTACAAGAATTTCGTGTCCTGTATATAGATATCTTACACCAGGTAGCTCCAGAAACCTACCATGCTGTATTGCGTTCTAATCAGGCGATCTTAAAGTTTTGGCCCTCTGGTATATTTAGTGATTGGTTATATTCAAACTGATTAGTTATATATTTGCTATAATTTTTGGCCAACTAGGGAGCACGTGACACTGTCAACTCTTTATCATTCTTCTCTGTTCTTGTCCCGGCAGGGTAGCCGAAAGCACTAATGCGCTGCTTCCTGGACTCGACTAGCCGCGCCGGCCCCGGATCGAATCCACCCAGCGGATTAAGGACGAGGGCCCGTATGCTGGCCAGCCTGAATGTGGTTTTTCGGCCGTTTTCCACATCCCATTTGGTGAATACCGAGCTGGTCCCCACGATCCGCCTCAGTTACATGGCTCCCAAACATTTGAAAAACGTTCGCACTAATTCATGGTTTACACAAGACGCAGAAAGCTGGGGTGCACTAATTCCGCCGGCCGCTGTGGCCGAGCGGCTCTAGGCGCTTCAGCCCGGAATTGCGCTGCTTCTACGGTCACAGGTTCGAGTTCTGCCTCGGGCATGGATGTGCATGATGTCCTTAGGTTAGTTAGGTTTAAGTGGTTCTGAGTCTAGGGAACTGATGACCTAAGATGTCTAGTCCCATAGTGCTCAGAGCCATTTGCACTAATTCCGTCCAGGGGGTTCGGTGTGGGCACCGGAAAGGCATCCGGCCACCCTCTGACACTGACATCGCCAAATCCATAGTAACAAGGCCGACCCCGCGTTGGAGAGGGACAAAGGCCAAAGAAAATGATGATGATAATTTTTATCTGTTCTGGATGTTTCAATATCCTTTAGATCGTTCCACACCTCATACTGCTTCCAACCTGGAGTCTTAATTTCAACCCTCTTCAGCTTAAAATTATAATTATTTCTCTTTCCGTTCTATTTTATTTGTGTGTTTCTAGAAATTTTTAACTTGTGGGGTTCAGTACATTGGTAATTACTGTCCTCACAGATATTTCATGATTCATACTCTCAACTTGTTGTAAATAATACTCTGTTTATGTACTAAGAATATCAGTCTTTATTTTCCTTATTGTTTCTGTTATGCTTGCTAGATTTTGATATATTTCATTACTGATATTTAATTTCCAGTCTTCTTTGCTTTTTATTGAGCCTAAAACGATCCACTTGATTCTTCTCTCACTAAGGTTTCAGGTTAAAAAAAATGGTTCAAATGGCTCTGAGCACTATGGGACTTAGCCTAGAACCGCTTGGCCACCCCGGCAGGCAAAGGTTCCAGGTCTAATTTATAATTGAGTGTCAAGAAGAGTTATAGTTTCACTACCAAGTAGCATTTAGTGATGTGCGCTTTTGATTCTAAATACTTTTTGTTGGTACTTATGCCCTTTCCATTCTGTGTATCCTCTTTATTTATGGATGCACGTCCTAACCCATTTTTTAAATTATCTCTTTCGGAGAGTTGAATTTTTTGACCTTTTCTGTTGAACATTGTCGGTCTGTAAAAATTTTGGTTAATATTTTATGTTAGTAATAAATTCAATTTTTATGCAGAGACTCGTTTTCCTGTCTATTGGCGGTGTCGTAATGATCAATTTCAGTGGTCCTTGACTTCTGGAAAGCGCTCGGTATAGTTCCGCACTACCGCCTTATGGACAAAACACGGGCGTACGGAATATCAAATAACCGTGTGACTGGATTGAAGAATGTCTAGGGAACAGAACAAAGCATATCATTCCTATGGGAGAGAAGTCTGCAGACGTAAAAGGAACCTCGAACGTGCCACAGGGGAGTGTTATAGGACCATAACTTTTCACAGTATACGTAAATGACCTAGTACATAACGTCGGAAATTCCACGAGGCTTTTTGCATATGATGCTGTTGTATGCAGAGAAGTTGCGAAGTTTGCGAATTGTAGAGAAATGTAGCGAGACCTAATGAGGTTCGACGCTTTGTGCAGGAAGTGGAAATCGACGCTCAACACAAACAAATGTAACGTATTGTGAAAACACAGACAAAGAGACATTTTGATATATGATTACACAATTGTAATATGATTACTGGAAGCAGTTACTTCCATAGAATTTAAAAGAGTATGAGTACGAAGCGATGTGAAATGGAAGGAACACGTAAAATCAACAGCGATTAAGGGAGATGTCAGACTGTGATTGAGTGGAAGAATCCTCAGAAAATGTAATTAGTCAGCAAAGGAAGTGTCTTAGAGAATATTCGTTCCACCAAGAATATTTCTCTCTAGTATGGGATCCGCACCAGATAGGACTGACAAAAGAAATAAAGGAGATCGAAAGAAGTGAAGCACGTTTCATTATAGGTTCATTTAGAAAGAGCGAAAGAGTCGTGGATATCACCGACCAAATCCAGTGGCAGACGCTGCAGGAGATGCGTTCTATATGACGGTGTGGATCATTGGTAAAGTTCCGTGGGTGTATGTTCCTAGAGTATGTCTTGCCAAAAGACAAGATGAAATTTGAGAGATTCGACCCCACAAAGAGGCTTACTCACAATCGTTCCTCCAGCGAATTATTCGCGGCTGGAGCTGGATAGGAGAAACCGACAAAGGTACACGAAGTATTCTTCGCCACACACCGCAAGATGGCTTGCATAGTATAGTTATAGATGAAGATGTAGAATTTTGTGAATACTTTCATTACAGCATTCTAATACCCACCTGATGAAGGAAACACCCAACAGTAGTCAAACTTTATGAAAGAACTTGAAGTGAAAATTACTGGGACCACCTTGAACAATTTACTCTCAGGAAGACGCTGTACAAGATCGTTCACTTGCTTTGATTATGTGACAGGTGGCATAGAGAGGTTTCTGTCAAAAAATGAGATCATAATAAGATTATTAGGAAACAGTATCAGGTCTCCAAACTCGCTTCCGCCGTTTTTTATCGAAGTTCGAGGCTTTATTGAGGAAACTTTTCAAAACATTTACGATCAGTATTAGCCATCACTGGCCACTACTTCCTCCCAAATTTCGAACATCATACGAATCCCGTGGCGTGAGAACGGGCATCTTTTGAGGAGATCCATTAATGGACCTTATTTTACACTTGTTCATATGACCAGAGGTGTTGGTTAGCCGGTCCGTGTACCATTGAGCGAAATGGGTGGTAAGCATAGGAATCAATGTGTCTAGAATACGGCGGGTGGTCTAGGACTTCCCATTCCAACGTTTGTAATTATCTCTTGATAGATTTTGCGCCATGGCGTCGAGCGTTGTCGTACAGAAAAAACGTCTATTCATGTCTCCGCCGTATTGTGGCCGTTTGTCTTTCAGTGCTCGGCTCTAGCACGTTAATTGTTTTTGATAACGATCTTCTGTGATTGTTTTCATCGATTTCAGTAGCTTCGAGAACCTTCTCTCCACCACTGCCATGCCGCTCTTCGACTCCAAAATCAGCGATCTTGAAGCGTTGAAACCATACTCTGTGCGTTCTTTCGCTAACAGGTGGCCCACCAAAATTCTTCTCCAGCATTTAATGAATCTTAGCCATAGATTTCTTCACGTTAAAATTATAAAGCTGGCCGATGTGGCCGAGTGGGTCTAGGCGCTTCAGTCAGAAACCGCGTGACCGCTACTCGGGAATGGATGTGTATTATGTCCTTAGGTTAGTTAGGTTTAAGTAGTTCTAAGTTCTAGGGGACTGATGACCTCAGATTTTAGGTCCCATAGTGCTCATAGCCATTTGAACCATTTTTTGAAAATTAGGAAATTAAAACATTCCGCAAATGACGAGAACTGGGCTCGTAAGTTCACATAATCAACGGAGAATAGCTTTATGATTTCATCACAAATCGACTAATATTTTTATGGCGTCATGTTTACAAATACCTAAGCTTATTGTATGACACATACGATGCACTACCTGCGTCACCACCTGCTACTACTAACAAGTGTCGCAAAACGGCAGAAGCAAAGTTGTATGCATGATAAAAAGAAGAAAGATGTGATGTAGCTGTAGTAAATCGGGCGATGCCGAGGAAAATACGATAGGAAATGAGACACCATGATTTTTAGATGAGTTTTGCTACTTGGGCAGCAAAAAAAGATGCGATGGCTCAAGTACAGGAAACGTAATGTACACTAGCAATACCAACAAAAAGTTTCTGGAAAACAGAAATTTCTTAACTCTGAATATTCATTTAAGTGTTAGGATTTATTTCTGAAGTTATTTGTCTGGACTGCAGCCTCTTACGAAAGAGAAATTTGGACGATAAGCAGTAAAAAAGAGAATAAAGATTTTGAAATGTTTTGCTACAGAATAATTTTGAAGAATCGGTGTGTGGATCGGGTTGCTATGGATGAGGTACTCCAATGCACTAGTGAGAACAGCTTCTTGCGACACTACTTGAACAAAAGAAATGGTCGGTTGTATCCTGAGGCGTCAACGAGTTGCCAAGCTGGTAATTGAGAGTAATGTGCGAGGCAAAAGTCGTAGAAGTGGACCAAGACTTGGATACAACAACCATACTGGAATGGATCCAGGTTGTAGTAGTTACACAGAGATGATGACGCTTGCGCAGGATAGATGAGCGTAGTGAGTTGCGTCAGACCAGTCTTCGTATTGAAGACCGTAAGAACACCTTCGAAGTTCAAGAAGGAGTTATTAGTCGACCACAGAATTATTCCAACTGGGAGTGAGGGCATTTCGGTCGGCGTATCGTGAGTCAGAACTTAATCGGGGTTACGGAGAGAAGGAAGAACGGTACAACTACAGTAGCGCTACGAAAACTACTTCGACCTTCGGGAATAGTGTTACGAAGTGCCTGATCCATCACACAAGCCATAGACGCCACGTTCTTCATCTGAAGTGTCTGTTTCACTGGAGTCCGTTCCAATTTCACTCCTATGTCGATTTCCGTAAGTGCTGCACATTCGTTTTCACTCTCCTGACCAACAGTGTTTACTGTATTCTCTATTGCTTCTCCCATTGACCTGTCTATGCACCGATACGCAGTTCCTTTTATATGTTCGCAAGCTTTTAACCAGTCATGCTGGGTAATCTTAGATTTGAAAAACTAAGAAAAACTAAACTCCATCCTAACAGGTTAAGAAGGCCCAACGTTACCGACCGATCGCCGCGTAATCCTCAGTCCACAGTCGTCAATGAATGCGGGTATGGAGGGGCCCATGGTCAGCATACTGCACTATCACAGATTGTCAGTTTTCCTAGCTGGAACTGCTACTTGCCCAATACGTAGCTCCTCAATTGGCCTCTCAAAAGCCAAGTGCGCCCCGCTTGCCAATCCAAGTGTTAGCCAAGCCCGACAGCGCTTAACTTCGGTGGTCTGACGGGAACCGATGTTACCATTGCGGTAGGACCGTTGGCGTTATTTGTTCTAGGGTGATTAAATTAATGGAAGAAATTTTATGTGCAGTTTTTTGTATCATTGTATTGCGTATCAGTTCAATAGGGTTCAAATCAGAGTGGTACGGTCGGAGCCTCAGAACACCATATCCCTTAGACTTTAAAACGGCATCTGCCTTCAAAATAGGATTTGGAGCATTATAATGCAAAATTTAGAAAAGCTCATTTCTTATGATGCTCGGCTGACTTTGGTCTGGATGAGCTACTGAGTTATGTCCGTCTGCGGGCTGTAGTAGTAGGAGATTTATTTTTCTGAACAATACCAGGTGGTATGCTACAAACATCTTCTAACATATGCGATAATTATTCCCATACGTATCATCCTGACAATGTTAAGATTTAGATTTCGAACCGTAAGTTAAATCTGCTCCCTCTACAAGAACCATTGCTCCTCCGACGTGGAAAATAGCTCTATGGCCAGCAATGTAATTAGTCTTAGACTCGGAATTTCTTCGTGCTGCAGCACTATCTCATAGTACCGTAATGAATAAGACCACTTCAGTTGTATGATAAATATTAAATGATCCAACAAGTTTCTCGGCGTTAGTACCTGATATTCAGGGATACCTTTTATTTCGTAATTTATTCCACACCAGAACATGACTCCACATTCTTTGTTCAGTAGTGATGACACTGTTTAGTCGTCAAGAGGTCGGTAGTCCAATTGCAAAACAGAGCAGAAAGCGGGGAACATCACCCCGATACAGGAAATCTAAGGCTGGAAATCATCGTGACAACTTGAGGTCTGCTGTGACCACCTAGACGAACTAGTTGAATCGTAAACAAAGATTTATCATACAACTGGAGGGTTCCTATACATTAAGGTATAATTCTCACTATACAATATTTGCTATAATTTTGTCGCGGTATAATGCGCAGGCATCCACTTTTGTCCGTGAATACCGCTGCTTTATTTTGCCATTTTTCACTATTTGTCACTGCCTTCAAGTGCTCCTCTAGCTTCGAAACAATGTCGGAACACTCCGTTAGGACGTAACTCTTATTTTTGACATTTTCTCCTTTGGAAATTTCTCTCAGTTCTTGAAAATATAAGAAGCTTTCTCGACGGTAGGACTTCCATTTCTTCTCATTATACGACAGATGTTTTCTTCCAATAAGTTCCTTATCAACATCATCTAGAGAAATTACTTTTTTGTAACGCCTTTTTTCTAAGAGTTTTAACTCTTTCTTCGATACCTTTCGCTTTCTTAAAGTTTTTCAGTATGTATTTTATTCCTCTTTCTGACTTCCCTACCATTTTTACCATCCGCAAAATTACTTTCTGTAGAGGTATCATTACCTGCTTCAGGTGTTTTTTCTTCCTGCAAAAATTGTACAGCTTTTGAGTATAAGCTCATTTTCACCTGGAAGTGTCCACATTCGCCACAGCTTCCTCATTTTTCTACTGTCAGGGGTATTCATGTCAACAGATAAGTCCACAATGCATTACTGACAGTACATCACGAGGACACGCTGAACCACTTAACCCTCCGTTGCTCGCGCGGAGACACTCATCACCCACATGACTTTCCAGCTCAATTTTGTCTGACAGGGCAGGACTGAGTTCGCGCCATTTTCAGTACCATTCTGTTAACTCTCTGGCTGTTAGCTCCAAACATTGTTGGCTTCCAGTTACAAAAGATACATTGTTTATGAAACATTATTATAGTCTGGAGGACACCTGTCATCCTCTCGAGCTCTGCTGCCACAATCTGAAAAAAGTAAGCGCTGTATTACTTTATTGTTTCCTAGATTCAATCGATCTTTCATGTATGTAAATTGAAACTGATTGCAGTTACCTTGTATGTTACCTAGTATTCTCTTTATTTCTAAATTGTGGAAGAAATGTCAAAGGCAAAAATACTCGGATGGAGTTCAGTACAGATCCTAATGTACGGTTGGAATGGTTCAATGAGCTGAGTGATGAAGATGCTTATAGTGATAGCGCTGACTCAGAGATTGAGGACTGTGTTCATGAAAGTGGTCATGATTCAGGAACAGAACAAGAAGTGTCAAAAAATGATGAATTTAATCACAGGAAGAAGTAACTCAAGAGGATGGATTTCTTTAGGGAAAGATGGAATAACTAAACGGAGGAAAAATAAATATCCTACCAATGTTAGAGGCAGAGCTCGTAATTTTATTACGCATTTGCCTGGACCAAAAAATCAAGCTCGTATAAAAAATACAGAAATAGAAATTCTGAATTTGTACTTGGATGAAAACATAATAAGCATTATCGCAACATGCACTAATATATACATCAATCAAGTTGGTGGTAACTTCTCTAGGGAAAGGGATGCTAAAGAAACAGATGCGATAGAGATCAGAACTTACGTTGGTTTGTTATATCTAAGTGGATCTTTGAGATGTTCTAGGAAGAGTGTATCGAAATTGTGGAATAACTCAAAGGAAAACGGACTTGAATCATGTTTTTTATGCATAAGTCAAAACCGATTCAAGTTTCTGTTGAGATGTCTGAGGTTTGATAATATCCATCATAGAGGTGTTCGCAGAGAGACTAAAAAGATGGCTGCTCTCAGGGAGTAACAGAGAGATACTTGAACTGTTCACGAAGAATTGCCAAAAATATTTTTCACCTACAGATTATCTTAATGTTGACGAACAGTTTTCGGCATTTAGAGGAAACTACCCGTTCAGGCAGTATATTCCCAGCAAACCAGCAAAGTATGGGTTGAAAGCGTTTGCTTTGGTTGATGTAAATACAGCTTCACTTTGCATTTAGAACTGTACGTCGGTAAGCAACAAGAGGGACCATGTAATGTCAGTAGTCCAGCTGAAGATATTGTTCTTCGAATGGTGAAACTGTTTCAAACGTTAGAATATATTACACTGTCTACAAATACTAAATGTATTATATTTAGATTTAATAAAAAATCATAAAACCAGTCATTAAGACAGTTCAAAGTATACAAATAGATCGCTTGCCCTGTGGATGAGTCATCTGCCCGAGTGACGATGTCACAAATTTTTGTGCGAGTAACGGAGGGTTAAGGGGCATATGCACAACTGGCCTCAGAGCACTGATAGCGTGACGCGTTTTGATTAATCACCACTGTACTTATTAACTCCAACGGGTGTTTCCGATAATGGCCGCGGGAGACCAAGTGCATTAATACGACTTGCGAACCCGTTCAGGCCAAGTCGCTTGTTTTCGCTCAGCCAGTGTTCCCGCCGAGTGGCTGAGAGGACCTGCCAAGTAGTGGCTTCAGCCGGACCCGCACCGCATTCCTCGGACAAGAGTCCTTGGACCGGCGCACTTGTTGCGTGTCCGCCGAAGACCTGCGAAGCTGCTCGGCGTTACGTGCCCGGAGAGCAGATTCCCGCCTCTGGCCTAATTACACAGTTCGGAAGGAGGCGCTTCTATGTCCTCACTCGCGTATTGTACGTTGCGAGGTCGCAGCCCAGAAACGTCTTCAGCCGAAGAATCGCTATTAACTGGAACGTGGTCTCTCTGTACCGCTGGATGCCTTTGGAGGCGCACGGAACGCGTTTTCCTTAGCAGCCGGGGTCACCTGAAGACTAGACAGAATATCAATAGGAGGCAGATGCACTTCACTGTACTCCGCGGAGTGCGCTTAGTCTACAATGAGTATTTCACTCTGCAGCGTAGCGTTCACTGTCTTCGAAATGTATGCCCCTAAAACTGTGTGCCGCATCGGGATTCAAAGCCTTCTGCAGGCTGTGTTCTACGGACTGTCAAGACCTGACGTGTAAGGAAGAAGGTACCAGACGAATAAAATCGTGAGAACAAGTGCCTGTCTTGCTTGAAAAATTCAGTCGGTAAACGGCAAATTTTCTAGTTAGAGTATCAGTTGGACTCAAAGATTCAGTATTCTTCTTCTACATCTACCTCCGCGTCAAAAGGTTGAAAAACTATACACAGTGTTAGACGGAAGGTTCTCGCGTACCAAGGTTCATTCTCATTTGGGGTGTTAGAACAATTCCACAAGGTGTTTGACTACTTTCATTTGAAGCAGAGTCTAATCAAGTTGCGTGCGAATAAAGTATCGAATCGCATACGAGGCGGATTCGTGGTTTCCTATCAGAAAGGCTACATTTGTAGTAACTGACGGGAAGTTATCTAGTGAAACGGTATACAGTACGTATGTACGGTGTTTCCCAAGAAAGCGTTATATGCCCTCAGTTGTTCTTAGTCTACAGAAACAATTCCATGTCAGCAGCCCTTCTAGGTTTCGGCCCGAGCGCATTGTCGCGGGGAACGTGCAAAACTCTCGATGGCGTCAGAACGCAAGCAGTCGCTGTAGTGTCCGGAGTTCAGTAGCGTGTAGTAGAGTTCTGCAGTGTTCCGTTAGCTCTGCAGTCTTTCCCACACGATTTTATAGAAAATATTCGGTAAAAAAAGTTTTATATTTACTTTGCCTATAGACTTATATATCAGCTGAATAATGAAGTGCCAAACATCTCGCTAGTGATCATACGTATTGTGATATTAGCTTTTAAGTAAGAACTCGCGCGAAATTCGAAAAAGTTTGCAATGAAAACTATGACTCGCTATGATTTTGCGTTTCGTGAGTACTACACCATATGTTACTGCAAGTGGAATTTAGCGAAGATATTGAATTTTCCTTGAGACTTGGCAGATGTCTATATGTCTTCAATCTCGAGAAAATGGAATTAATGTAGCACAATCACTTCCGACCGCATGCATGCGAGAACGAAATATTTATAACATAGCGCACATCTCCTAGACTGTTCGAGATGTCGAAACAAGATTTTGGCAAACGATAGTTCACAACGAAGAGATTATTTTGCCATACGTTTAAGGCACTGAACTTTCTTATCTTCATCGATTTTTCAGTCCAGTACAGTAAGTTCTAGAAAGTCACTGATAGCTAGTGAATAGAGCGCCTCTTGGCATGATAATAAATGTGAAACTTCCTGTCTCACGTTACAGCAAATGAAGCCAATGAGGTTTTCTGTAAGGTATTGACCACTGTGGTCGCCTTTTGCTTTTTTAATAAGACACTCTGTTTCAAGATTGTATCGTAGCAGCTGTTGCAAGGTAAGTTTTTGATTATATTCTGTTTTGGCAAAGGAAGCACAATTAAACCAGACAATAACAGAAATATAGTCGCTACTCGTTACAGATGATGCATCTTCAATTAGAAATGGTTGGCAACTGAGACAAAATAAATTGTCAATTCTGTTGCAGTTTTGGAGGAATCCAGTAAGCCATCGTATTTGTTAACACTGAGTCACTAGAATGGAAACTTACCGAAAAGTTTTCTCCCTGCTCTTCATCTCAGAAATACGAAAATAATTGGCAGCAAACAGTGTACCATAGCTTCGTTCATATTCCCATTCAAATGAAATGGTGAACTTCTATACCATAAGTAACTCACTTTTAATGTGTTAAAGATAGATTACATATGTTTATAATCACCTTTAGCCTTAATGGGTAGTCTCAAGCTGTTCATAAGGTAATGAGTATCATGTTTTCGAAACTTTCTTATCCAAAGAGAATGAGGCATCAAATTTCTTTTTTCTAATACAACAATGCTACATTTTTGCTGCCGCATGGAACTGACCCAATGAAACGCTTTCGTAACTCTGAAGCTGTGAACACATTGACGACTTTCTGAACCTTTCCAGCTATTCGTCACTACAGTATCACTAATGAATTGAAAGATATTTCTAGTAAGGAGATTCACCTTTATACTCAGTAAAGTAACAGAAACGAAAGATGGTACGCTGTCTGCTGCAGTTTGTCGTATGTCGTAAATAATGTTGTGTGAAAATAAAATCCTTTCGTAAGTTTCAGACCCAGCTGTCTGTTGTTAATGGTACACTGAATTACAGGATCCCCTGGAACTGTAACTGAACTATTTATTTTCATCTGACTTTTTGAACTTTTCTCTTCAGACGTAACAATGCTGACGCGATCGGTTCGCGATACTGACCGTCTAGGCATGGCTGAACTACAGACAAAACGAGCCGTGTATCTCCTTCCTGGTGACGACTTTTGAGAAACTCATACGGCATACTCATCTACATGCCACGTTTTGCTTCTTTTACCAAAAAAAGAGAAACCGAAGAAACTTAATGATTAGAGGCGTAAAAACAACGATAGGTTATTATTAAATTCCGCAGTGAGGGTACAAATAAAGACATCAAAAAAAGTTTTGCCTCACATCGTTTCTGAGAGTTCCGGAAACTGTACAGAAAATTGGAATATAGATCAACACAAACGTCATTTCCGCCCTTTTTATTGCTCATGAAAAACACACATTGCATGTTGTACCGCCTTACAGCGAGATCTTCAGTGGTGGTGGTCTAGATTGCTGTACATACCGGTACCTCTAATACCCAGCAGCACGTCCTCTTGCATTGATGCATGCCTGTATTCGTCGTGGCATACTATCAACAAGTTCATGAAGGGACTGTTAGTCCAGATTGTCCCATTCCTCAACGATTCTGAGCAGATCCCTCAAAGTGGTTGGTGGGTCATATCGTCCATAAACAGCACTTATCAATTTATGCCTGGCATGTTCGATAGGGTTCATGTCTGGAGAACATGCTGACCACTCTAGTCCAGCGATGTCGTTACCCTGAAGGAAGTCATTCACAAGATGTGTACGATGGGGGAGTAAATTGTCGTCCATGAAGACGAATGCCTCACCAATATGCTGCTGATATGGTTCACTATTGGTCGGAGGATGGCATTCACGTATCGTGCAGCCGTTATGGTACCTTCCATGACCACCAGCGTACGTCGCTCCCACATAATGCCACCCCAAAACATCAGGGAATCTCCACCTTGCTGCACTCGCGTTCAGCCTGACCGGGTTGCCTCCAAACACGTCTCTGACGGTTGTCTGGTTGAAGGCATATGCGACACTCATCGGTGAAGAGAACGTGATGCCAATCCTGAGCGGTCCATTCGGCTTTTTGTTTGGCCCATCTGTACCGCGCTGCACGGTGTCGTGGTTACAAAGTTGGACCTCGCTATGGACGTTGTGAATGAAGTTGCGCACCATGCACCCTATTGCGCACGGTTTGAGTCGTAACGCGACGTCCTGTGGCTGCACGAAAACCATGCTGACCTTACTGTCAGTGTTCGTCCGAGCCATAATCCGTGGTAGCGGTCATCCACTGCAGTAGGAGCCCTTGAGCGGCCTGAGCAAGGCATGTCATCAACAGTTTCAGTCTCTCTGTATACCCTCCATGTCCGAACAACATCACTGTGGTTCACTCCGAGACGCCTGGACACTTCCCTTGCTGTGAGCCCTTCTGACACAAAGTAACAATGCGGACGCGATCGGTTCGCGGTACTGACCGTCTAGGCATGGCTGAACTACAGACAAAACGAGCCGTGTATCTCCTTCCTGGTGGAAATACTGTCACTGATCGGCTGTCAGACCCCGTCCATGTAATAGGTGCTGCTGATTCATGATTGTTTACTTCTTTGGACCGGTTTAGTAACATCTCTGCCCAGTCAAAGGAACTGTGTCTGTGATACAATAACCGCAGTCATGATCTATGTTCAGGAGTTCTGGGAACCAGGGTGATGCAAAGCTTTTTGATGTGTGTGTTTTTGTTAACATATCGTTTCTTTAAAATTGCAAGAGCAAGGATGTGCGATAGTTCTTATAGATAGATAAACAGATAGGGCTGCATTTCTATCCGATTTGATACTGGACGGGCGTACATTTCTAAAAGTCGATTTGTTTATTATAAGCAAAGGTCCTGCATTCTAGTGAAACAGAGATATTTGAGAATGGTTTACGATTAGCTCCTGATGAATTCCATGAATGCTCGAGAATATCCTTGTCTACATTTGATTACGTTTCGAAAAATATCGAGGCACGCTTCAATGTACCCCGCACCAATTTCCGTTCAACTGTATCGCCAGAGCAAAAGCTGCTTGTTACTTTGATGTAACTAAAAGTCATTTCAACAACTTTTTGCTTTTTATCATTCTATTTTAAACAAAAACAGCATTACGCAATTTAAGCAATTGCACGTGATGTCACTGGTGGTATGAAATTTGCAGACATATTTCCATATTAATTTTGTCAGAAGAAAATGACACAATAATAGAATGCTCTCAATATTTAGATTCATTGCCATTTCACTCCATATCCTCCTTCCAGTCGACCTATTTTTATACTGAGAGTGACTAGATTGCTAATTTTCTTGAACCACTGTCATAATTTCTTCAAAAGAAATGCTTTTCCGCTCGGTGCACGCTCGAGAAACACATGCTGGTTTGTGGTGCTCGTGCACGGCCCGTTGGACTCTGTACAGCCAGCTGCACGCGCGTCTCGAAACTCTCGCCGCCAGGACACTTCCGTGTCGTCTGTGTTCCAAACTACGGGGAGAACAGTGTTCAACACTGCTAGCCCTGCTCTTGTTGGGCCACGGCCTTAGACTATTTGCTGCTGATGGCTGTCGTTCACCATCTAAACTGAAGCGCGAATAAAACTAATATAGATATGCGTATTTAAATACACAGATATTGTAAACAGGCAGAATACGGCGCTGCGGTCGGCAACTCCTTTATAAGACAACATGTGTCTGGTGCAGTTGTTAGATCGGTTACTGCTGCTACAATGGCAGGTTATCCAGATTTAAATGAGTTTGAACGTGGTGTTATAGTCGGCGCACGAGCGATAGAAAAAACTCTCCCAGGTAGCGATGGAGTGGGATTTTCCCGTTCGACCATTTCACAAGTGTACCGTGAATATCAGGAATCCGGTAAAACATCAAATCTGTGACGTCGTCGCGGCCGGAAAAAGATCCTGCAAGAACGGAACAAACCGGGACCGAAGAGAATCGTTCAGCATGACAGAAGTGAACCTTTCAGGAAACTGCTGCAGATTTCAATGCTGGGCCAGCAACAAGCGTCAGCTTGCGAACCATTCAACGAAACCGCATCGATATGAGCTTTCGGAGCAGAAGGCCCACTCGTGTACCCTTGATGACAGCAGGACACAAAGCTTTACACCTCGCCTGGGCCCGTCAATATTGACATTGGAGCCGCGCGGGATTAGCCGAGCGGTCTCGGGCGCTGCAGTCATGGACTGTGCGGCTCGTCCCGGCGGAGGTTCCAGTCCTCCCTCGGGCATGGGTGTGTGCATTTGTCCTTAGGATAATTTAGGTTAAATAGTGTGTAAGCTTAGGGACTGATGACCTTAGCAGTTAAGTCCCATAAGATTTCACACACATTTGAACATTTTTGAACTGACATTGGACTGTTGATGACTGGAAACATGTTTCCTGGCCTCGTTTCAAAATGCATTGAGCGGACGGACGTGTACGGGTATGGCGACAACCTCATGAATTCATAGATCCTGCATGTCAACAGGGGGACTGTTCAAGCTGGTGGAGCTCTGTAATGGTGTGGGGTGTGGGCAGTTGGAGTGATATGGGACCCCTGATACGTCTGGATATGACTCTGACAGGTTACACGTACGTAAGCACCCTGGCTGATCACCTGCATCCATTCATGTCGGTTGTACGTTCCGTTGGACTTGGACAATTCCAGCAGATCAATGCGACAAACCACGTCTCCAGAATTGCTACAGAGTGGCTCCAGAAACACTCTTTTGAGTTTAACCACTTCCGATGGCCACCTAATTCCTCATCCATACATCAATCTTATTGGCCATACGTGCGATGCCTTGCAAAATAATGCTCAGATCTCTATCCACTTGTACTCTTACAGGTTTATGGACAGCGCTGCAGCATTCATGGCACCAGTTCCCGCCAGCTCTAATTCAGACATTAGTCGCGTCCATACCATGACGTGTTCCGACACTTCTGCGTCTCCGAGGAGGCCCTACACGATAATAGGCGGGTGAACCGATTTCTTTGGCTCTTCAGTGTAGAAAGGTCAACAGAAAACCAAAACCAATCACAAAGTGATTCAGATAATATCAGCATGTTACCAAAAGTGAGAATTGACTCTGAACAATGAAAAGCGTGATGTCCTTCACTTGAGTAAAAAAATTGTTCCATTAAATTTCGTTTGTACGGTACATCAAACAAATTTAACAATTCAGCTAAATATCCAAGTACTCTATTTACGAACAGCCTAAATTGGAACCTTCATATAGAAACGTTGCGCGGAAGGCGAACCAAAGACTGCACTTTATGGGCAGAAAACAGGAAATGCGAGACCTTAAGAGACAGTTTACACGAAAACTGACGTACTCTTCTGGAGTTCTGCTGCACTTTACGGCATCCTTACGAACCGAGCGAGGTGACGCAGTGGTTAGTACATTTGACTCGCATTCGGGAGGAGACGGTTCAAGCCGGTCTCCGGCCGTCCTGAGTTAGGTTTCCCGTGATTTCCTTATAGCGCTTCAAGCAAATTCCGGAATGGTTCCTTTGAAAGGGTTGCATCGTTTAGTAGGAGGTCCGTATCTGGGAATTTCTAATTTCAGCTCAATTGCATTCTATACCCTTAAATAACCTGCAGAGTGGTTGGGTTGATGTATGTGCTCGCAGTACCACTATAGGAAACAATATGCAGGTTGTCCCATTTATCTTGAACACCCTAAATAACTGTTTGTCCAGATGCAAATTAGAAAATGTTTCAAGCAAATGTTCTTTAGCCGTCAGGGGGACATGATTGCCTTCCATGTAGCTTTGTTTTTTACAAACATATGAACAGCAGTATGACATTTTTAAAAGGCACTATCTATTTTTTATTCGGCAATTCATTTCCTCTCCTAAGGACCTATTCAAAAACGTATCACAGTGCACCATTCACTGAAACACAAACTTATTAATTACATAACACAACATTGACTTGACGTTCCCAGCGCTTAATGCAGGTACTCGGAGTAATGGATCATATCCACGTGCGGACGTTGATAGAGAAAAAATGTAAACATAAGTAGAACGCACACCCGTCATTCTGTCAACCATCGTCAGTTGAAGAGTTGTGTGAGTAGAATGTATACCAACGAAGAGAAGGTTGAAATACTACTCATCTATGGGGAATGTAAGTCAGCAGAACAGTAATTGCAATGCTGTTTTCTTGTGTATGGGCACATTTAGTACAGTAGTTTAGTCCTTTTATATACGGTTGTGTAGAGTATGCATACAGTAAAGGCTGTCCTTTCTGCAAACTGCATCGACATAACGTTTCTATTGTTGTTGTTGTTTTTGAAGGTAGGCAAATTGCTACACGGACAGCGGAACAGTACAGAGAGCGATATTCTGACAAGAACCAACCCACGGATGTTTTCTCGTCTTGTTGTGATGCTTCAAGAAACGGAAAGATTCAACCCAGGACAACGCAATCGTCGTTGCACTCGCACAGACGAAGCTGCCGAAGTAACTGTTCTCGCTTCCGTTGCTATGAATCCACATGTGAGCACACGACAGCTTGAACACTAGACTGGCATTCCTTAAAGCAGCGTACGTCGTATTGTATACACGTCACCGGTTTGATCCTTACCATGTACACCTACATCAAGAACTGCATGGGAATGATTTCCAGAGTCGTGTACAGTTCTGACAGTAGGCACAGGAGCAAATCCTCGCCAACCCGAACTTCTTCTCCAATGTCCTATTTACCGATGACTGTTCCTTCTCAAACAAACGACAGGTAAATACAAGGTACGTGCATTATTTGTCCAGTGATAACCCACGATGCTTAGACAGGTGGAACATCAGCGTCAATGGAGAGTTAAAGTATAGTGTGGGGTGCTTTGAACTACAATTACTGGCCCTTATTTCATCAATGGTAGTCTAAGCGGCACAGCGTATGCCAAATTCCTCGGAAAAATTCTTCCTCCCATTCTGGATGAAGTGCCTCTAAGAACCAGAATGTTTATGTGGTATCAACACAATGGATGTCCAGCACATAATGCCTCGCATCCACGTCGTGTTCTTAACTGAAGGTATCCTGCCAGATGGATTGGGTGGATTAGCCTGCTATTTCTCCTACTTTAAATTCTCTGTTTTTCTTTGGGGATGCATTAAAGACGTTGTGTATTGCGATAATCTAACAACTCCAGAGGACATTCAGGAACGTATCGTGCTTGCTTGTAATTCTCTTCAGCAGCCAACACTGGAAGCAGGAAATAATTCTTTCATTCTACGGGTGCGCCAGTGTATCGGTGTACAAGGTCATCACTTTGAGCACCTTAGAATGTTCTACTCCTGGGCAATGGTACAGGAGAGTGAAAGTCAATGTTGTGTTAGGTTTTTACTTGGTTTCCATTCGTTTTCCGACAACTCCAGCAAGTGGACGAGTTTGTGATCCCGGGCTAAGAGCCAGTGTTGCGTTATGTAATTAACAATGTTGTGTTTCAGTGAATGGTACACTGTGATACATTTTTGAATTGGTCTTTAGTAGAGGAAATCAGTTATCGAGTAAAAAATACAGGGTTCCATTTAAAAAAGTCATACCGCTGTTCATATCTTGGTAAAAGACAAAGCTACAACGAAGGCAATCATGCTGATTGATGTCCCCCTGACAGCTAAAGAACATCTGGTTGAAACATTTTGTAATTTGCATCTGGACAAACAGCTATTTAGGGTGGTCAAGATAAATGGGACACCCTGAACTGACGAATCCGGAATCTGATATTTCGATTGGAAGATAATTGGAAGTAGTACTGTATAATATGATTTTTGGAATTTCAAATTTCGGCTTGAATTTATACTATCAAAATTGTGGCATTCCCAACCACCACAGGTCAGCAAAGTGTACTTTATAAAGCACTATAGAATTCCTGACTTTGTTCTCTCAGGTACAACTGGACGAAGAAGGAGGAGGAATGGGTCTACCATGTAATAGAGTATTAACAACAACAAATACCACTGCAAGACAGAGTGCGCTGCAATGTATTGAGAAGCACTAAACCACAATCCTGGTAGTTCTCTTGACTCGGATATACAGCCCATTCACCTCCTAGATGCGTATGCCATTTTACACCTCCAGTGGCAACGCTCAGAGGTCGGAGAAAATTGCCGACATGACTGCAGCAGAAGTCTTGGGGCGTGTCTGTCAGAGAGCACCACTCTAGACGACATCCAGGGACAATTGGAGTGATAGGAATACTGATGTTGTAAATACCTCAAGTGCCAACACTTGTCGCCGGCCGGTGTGGCCGTGCGGTTCTAGGCGCTTCAGTCTGGAACCGCGTGACCGCTACGGTCGCAGTTTCGAATCCTGCCTCGGGCATGGATGTGTGTGATGTCCTTAGGTTAGTTAGGTTTAATTAGTTCTAAGTTCTAGGCGACTGATGACCTCAGAAGTTAAGTCGCATATTGCTCAGAGCCATTTGAACCAAGCCAACACTTGTCAGTGATCAATATTAAATCTTTTCAAACTTCCACGTCAAAATAGGAGAATACCCGCAACATACATGATTACGAACTCAACCAATACATTTGCTTAGAGTGTGACATGATTGTACTCCACCTCACCATTCATGAGCTTAGCAGCGTCTCACACGTTAAGCTGGAAATGTCCATTCATTCCAGTTACAGGCCACACGGATGGCAAACAGAGTCACCCTGAGATACTAGCTCCGTATTTAACACTGTAATTACAACTAAACACTACGATTCTGTATCAGTCTGCACCTCCCGTTATAAACGGACATAGTCCTTTTCTCTGTGCATGCAGGAACGCTGACCACCGTAACATTATGTTCCAACGCCATAAGACTCCTGACAAGTAACGTGATTATCATTTATAGGTGTATAGCTTCCGAAAGTTTATGGTACATTAAAATACCCTCCATAAGTTTGGAAAAACCTAGTAATTATAGACAATGGAAAGGAAATACAGAATAAAATGCATTTTGTTGTTTTGCAAATGTTCATTAAGCTCAAATAATACACAGGAAGATGAAACAATTAAATTCCTCAAAATTGCCACACTTTGCTTTCATCACTGCCGTGCACACTCTCGGCTTGCGCTGCGTCAGTTCTGCCAAGGTTTCAGTTGGAATTAATGTCCATTCTTGCAGTAGAACTTCCCATAATTGTGACCCACACATGATTTCCCGTTTTCGGATCCTCCTTTCCAATTCATCCCATTACAGATCGATTGGGCTACAATCAAGCGATTGGGGTGGCCATTCCATGTTTTGCATATTTTACAAACCTCTAGAGCCCTCACATAGTTCTGACACAAACGAGACATATGTTTCGGGTCGTTGTCCTGCTGTAACACAAACCCTTTCCCAATCAGATGCAAACCAGATATCTTAGCATGTCGCTGGAGAATGGCATGATAATCTTTTTGGTTCATTTTTCCATCTATTTTCGCCGAATCTTCTCCCTGCAAAAGGTCCCTATACTATCACAGAACCCCCCCCCCCCCCTCCATGCTTTACAGTTGGAAATACGCACTGAGGTTTCAAGCGTTCATGTGATATACGGCGTACTAATTGACGGTGTTTAGTTCCAAATATTTCGAAAGTGGATTCATCAGTGAATAAGACTCTTTCCCAATCCCCCACTGTCCAATGTTGGTGTGTCTTAGCCAACTGACGCCTTTTACTCTTGTTAACAGGGCGCAATAGTGGTTTCCTTGTTGCTACATAACGTCGGAGCTTGTTATCTGCCAGGCGTCGTCTCACTGTTGCCTCACTCACCGGTGTATCCCTCTTTGCGTTTAGTTCAGCAGTCAATTCACGGACAGTTTTTAATCTGTTACGTTTACTGGTCGCTACCAAATACTTTTCCTGCCGTTCTGATATTTTCCTGGGTGCTCCTGAGCGAAGACGATCTCCATAGGAGCCTGTTTCTCGATGACGGTGTATGGTTTCGACAACTCTGCTGATGGAAATCATGAGTTTCTTTGCTATTTGTCCGACAATATTGCCTTCTTGGCGCAAAGTGATTATCATTATTCGTCATTCATAAAGACTCTGGCACTTTGGGGCCAATTTCAATTACTTTCGAGGGGTCTTATACCTTTATGCAAACGCAACTACAAGTGAATAGAAATGTGAACAACGTACCCCTATATGGCAATGCAGTCTACTCGCGCCAGCTGGCGTGTTTAGTGGAACTGCTTGGGCAGGTAACGTCGGTTTACATAAAACGCAATACTAGTATGTTCCAATATGTATGTATATGTACAATAATTAAGTGTACAATACTGTACGTTGTCATTATTAACCGTTATTTGAGCTTGCTATTCCGTATTCTAACCAATAACTCATATAGATCACTTCCATCTTGCTCCGTTGTAACACGCAGCATGGTGTTTCCAAACCTATGAAGGGCAGTGTACAAACACACACACCAGGCGGGCATCGTTTCGCACGGCCGTCGTTATCCCATATTTGTTGAGGTATAAGGGGTGTAACTACAATAAAAAATCCTTTGTGGCTTTAATTTATGTTAGGTACATTCTTTTATGATAGTCGGCGTTTTTCAGAGCATGTAGAACTGATACCCTCAGGAGGTACACAGACCCCTGCCAATTCGAATTCCCATCACGTCAGCGCGGGGTGGTCGTGCAGTGTGAGGCGCCTTGTCAGGGTCCACGCGGCTCTCCCCGTCGGAGGTTCGAGTCCTCCCTCTGCCATGAGTGTGTGTGTCGTCCTTAGCGTAAGTTAGTTTAAATTAGATTAAGTAGTGTGTAAGCTTAGGGACTGATGGTCTCAGCGGTTTGGTCGCATAAGACCTTACCACAAATTTCCAAATTTTTTCCCATCACATTCCAATAACACTGTTCCATAGAAGTCTGTAAAGTCCGCCTTCTGTCACTGGCTGGGTAGAGAGTAAACACAACGATAGAAAGTGGCACACTAAGTCACAAGAGTACATCCGGAGTATACGTGGACCACATGAAAAAATTCAGAAGCGTAACATTTACAATTCATAGATACTGAATGGACAGTCTATAAATGTCTCTACATGTCGTTATTTCCTTAATCGTATTCCTGTGATTACTTCGCTACAAATACGACACTGTAACGGTGTCAGAGACGTCGTTGACACCAGAGTGTCTCTCTGTCTCCTCGTTATTTTTGTGACATCCAATGGAGTAAAACTACGAACTATAAAAACTTCGCTAACATCACTTAGTGGAGGACTGAAAAGGAATTTGCTTTGTTCCTCTCTTCCGACATACCGGAAACAAATACTGTCTGGCGTTGATATCAGCCATACGTGGTGATCCCAATAAATATACATGAATTGGTCCAATGGAGCAGGCAGTCAGTGATCAAAGTCGTTTCCACGGACCTGTGTAAGGCTTCGTCGATGTACTGGAGGCAAGACATATCCCACAGACTATCAATCACAACATAGCGTCCTTGTTTCATAAACAGTTTCTTTCTTTTTATTTTATTTTATTTCATTTAAATGTTTTTTGCTGTAATGTGTCAAAGCTGTGTATGACACAGCTGTGTATAGATCCACATATTTTTCTTTTTCAAACATGATTTTGAGGTCTGTATTAGGTACTAAACCAACATGAACACATTTCGAGCCATTGACTCTCACAGAAAGCCAAACATCACGTTGTGGAAACTAAGCTGCTCCCACAACCCACAGAATTGTTGAAATAAAAGACAGAGGTGGTGTTTCTTCTTGACAAAAGTATGAAAGACATCTAGATGTACGGATCAGAGAAACCGCTATCTGAAGGCGATAACCTCAACATCTAATCTCATCCTCCCCAGTGGTGGGGAAGCAGATGTCTCTGTGCTCTGTTTTGGAAGAGCCCAGAGCATTGATTCCTTATATGTAGTGGATATTTCATCCAGATGTGCGAATTATTGTTATTCCTAGGTAGTAATCACCCTGCCTTCCAAATCTTTGGACACAGCGCGTTTTACTTTTGTGAATTGCAGTGCATAACTGCATGGGGAACAAGGGGGTATTTAGAAAGACTTAAACACAAAGGACATGGATAATACGACCTATCAGATATCAATTACACCAGTGGAAGAATCTAATGATTTTAATACATCCAAGAGAGCATGAAAGTACCCTCATGCCTCCACATTTTTGTCGTATTTTCATTAATTTTACTTATTTTCCATCAATTCTCCTAATTTTACCAGATTTACCATAATTCCAACGCATTTCACTCTATTAGTCAAGATGTGGTGTCACCGCCAGACACCACACTTGCTAGGTGGTAGCCTTTAAATCGGCCGCGGTCCGTTAGTATACGTCGGACCCGCGTGTCGCCACTGTCAGTGATTGCAGACCGAGCGCCGCCACACAGCAGGTCTAGAGAGACTTCCTAGCACTCGCTCCAGTTGTACAGCCGACTTTGCTAGCGATGATCCACTGACAAATTACGCTCTCATTTGCCGAGACGATAGTTAGCATAGCCTTCAGCTACGTCTTTTGCTACGACCTAGCAAGGCGCCATTATCATTTGCTGTTTATCTTGTGATGCATGTACCGTCAGACCAATTATGGATTAAAGTTAAGTATTCCAGAAGCTACGTACCTTTTTTGCTAGTATAATTACTTTACCGGTTTCAGACCTCACGCCAGCCTACGTGAGCTTAAACGCGTGCCTTTCGGCTATCTCCTAGTGGCTTGGCTGTCTTGCCAAGTCACAACACAAGATCCAAACAATCATTCTCCACGGATTATCACGCAAACAAAACGTCTCTACAAGTAGACCTTATGATGCTATAAGCCAATGACATTGCAGCACAGTTCTCAGTATCTGTATCATTGCTAAAACACACCTCCATTATTTTGCGAGGGTCATATGTGGATATATCACGAAAGGCGTTGTACTGTCTACATCACATGATGCAAATATTATTTCTTATGTAGGAAATAGCCATCAGCAGAGAGGAGGTGGAAAAACTACATTCCTTTTCGAAAAAATTTATAAATTCGATAAGACTTTATTACGATTTTCCATCTCCCCTATGTAGATGAGTGACAAAGTATCCTCACACTCGTAGGATAAATTCACAGAGTCAAAGATATAGCACTTTGCCCTCTATTTCGAAATGATCTGTCTCTTCGTTGAACCTGTTGACTAAGGAACCTGAGCAAAATTCTAGATGCCATCTCTGTATGCATCAGAGGAAGAGGCTTCTGTCTTTAACCAACCGTCCCTGCAACATTACGTTCCACTTAATTTGAAACTGACCTGAAGTTGGAGTGTACTGCAGCCGCTACCTTCGATATCACGTGAAAGAACAGAACGAGCTGAGCTCCACGTGATAAATACATGTCAATTTTTTTTTTTTTTTTTTTTTTTTTGCTTTGTACTGACCGACGCTCGTGATGTAGACTAAGATTCTCATTCCAATACTGTGTCGTTCTGTGAAGACTGTTCCGTAGCATCTCACGTCACCCGTCCAGTTACACACGATTTCTCTACATCCTTGCATGCTCATGAATTTAGAAATCATTATTGGTGTAAAGTAGATACGAGCCTGATACATCTGAGAGCACTGTGACGATGAAACAAACGATTAAGAAAAAGATACCAATGATATGCATAATGGAGCTACAGGCAGAAGTAGCTTGAAGCATTTTACGTAAATCACTTATGCTATCAATTCTGTAGAATTTTTATAATGTTTGGATTCCGTACCTAGAAGGTTCCGGGAAGAGAGAAATGATTATAGAACATCAATGCGCATTCCTAAAGCTACACCGTCCTGCACTTAAGCCTTCCTTAACGTTTTAGCAAGTCGTTTCCGGTATATTAGTCGCTTGGAATGAAACGCTATTAATACTACAGGGCAGGAAATACATTTCAAACACATGAAATAAATTCACTCTGCAAGTTTTTTATCCTACTCACTATGATGGAAAATTTTAATTTGATAAAACTACTACCTTCTACACCAAAGGAAAGAAAACCTATATTCCTTGTGATCCATGCTCTATACAGCAATACTTCCAGAGATACAGGGTAAAAATTATTGAATTATATGAAATAAAATCGTCATAACCCTGAACGGTTTCATTAGGACGTTCAAACTCCACTGTTGGCCTCAAGGCATGATGGAATTTAGTATGATGTGAATATGGTTTGGTTTAGTGACGAAGCGCCCGCGGGATAGCCGTGCGGTCAAAAGGTGCCTTGCCACCGTTCGCGCGGCTCCTCCCGTCGAAGGTTCGAGTCCTCCCTTGGGAATGGGTGTGTGTGTTGCCCTTAGCGTAACATAATTCAAGTCAGATTAAGTAATGTGCAAGCCTAGGGACCGATAACCTCAGCAAATGGCTCTGAGCACTATGGGACTTGACATCTTAGGTCATCAGTCCCCTAGAACTTAGAACTACTTAAACCTAACTAACCTAAGGACACACACACATCAATGCCCGAGGCAGGATTCGAACCTGCGACCGTAGCGGTCGAGCGGTTCCAGACTCAAGAGCCTAGAACCGCTCGGCCACATCGGCAGCCTGACCTCAGCAGTTTGGTCCCATAGTAACTTACCACTAATTTCCAAATTTAGTGACAAAGCCCACTTTCATTTGTATGGGTTCGTCAATAAGCAAAAGTGGCACATTTGGGGACTGAGAATCCACATTTCGCGATCGAGAAGTCTTTTCACCCTCAACAGGTGACTGTGTGGTATGCAACGTCCAGCCACGGAATAAACGGTGCGATACCCCTTGATGACTTGGAAATTTCGGAACGGTAGGTGAAGGTTTTGGAAGATGATTTCATACCTTTTCCCAAAGTGACCCTGATTTCGAAAACATGTGGTTCACGCAAGGCGGAGCTCGACCCTACCGAAGCAGGAGAGTGATGTTCTGGATGAGCACTTTCGGGACCGCATTTTGGCCTTGGGTTGCTCAGAGGCCACTGGTATGGGCCTTGACGGCCGTCATATTCTCCGCATCTGAACACACGTGACTCCCTATTGTGGGCTATATTAAAGACAAGGTGTGCGGAAATAACCCCAAAAGCACTGCTGATATGAAAACAGCCATTCAGGAGGTCACCGACAGCATCGATGCTCCGATATTCCAGCGGATCATGCAGCATTTCGCTATTATTTTATATCGTTCAATAACTGTCTCCTTGTATATAGAGCCCGCTGTTCACATCCGATTTAGTTCGGAGATTATGCTATGCTCGCAACAGGCCTATGATCGTCAGCAACGGAAAATGCATGAAACCCCGACATCTTATGAGGATACAGACAAACGCATAGCAGCGTTGTCCGACATGCGAAATTACCCGCCATGCTACCCTAACTACGTGAATAGAACGCAGTCTCTTCCCCAGAAGCCAACTTTCGAGCAGATGCATACACAGGGATTGCAGTACTTCACAAACCCGTGTAACTAACTTAAAATCACTACAGTTATGAAACTGAAGACTCGATTTATGCCCAAGGTGCTAAGGAGGATGGAGAATTTTGCATAAACGTCTAAATAAGGTGCCGAAATAGGTTTTCCATTGGTCTGGTGATCATGATTCATTACACATGCGCTGGAAGTCTTCTGCTGACTGCATTGTGGAGATGTGTTACTATTAACAATAGCAGGTAAGGCAGTGCTGTAAGGCACACACAGAAAACGCAGTTGTATACGAGTCTAACGCAGGTTATATCACTTAACTGAGACAACCCAAGACAACAACGGAAGAAATGATTAAATGTGTGATGAATCACTTGCTGCAATATCTACCTCTCTCTAAAATGCTTCATCAGTCTACCATTAAATCATACCTCGTTACAACCCCTCCCAGCCGATTACTCCATCTACGTTCTGTCATTTGTGTCACCTTCCAGGGGGCTAAATAGCGAACTAATGATCAATATGTGTTGGTTATCCTTCGTGATCGTGTGTGTTGCGACTATTCTCCGATTTTTACATGGATTTTCGGGAAGATTTTCTATCGATCACTGACAATTTTTGGCGCTGGAGGTATTGATAACATCCGAATTCTTGCCGCTCTAATTATCCCCGGATGCCCTCCATGACTAGGGTTGTGCACTCTGGCAGACACCCGCATCCAGAACTGCGGCTGCAGTCACAGCGGCAGTTTTCTCCGACCTCTGAGCGTTGGCGCTGGCGTTGTACGAGGGGATGGGTGCGCTATGTGTGGGCATCTGGGAGTTGAGCGGGCTATGTGGACGAGTGGTTTCTGTGATCTTACGCATCTCTCTATGATGACTACTAGGATTGTGCTTTAGCGCTTCTCATTACATTGCATTACACTCTGTCTTCCAATGGTATTTGTTGCTGTTACTATCCTATTTCCTGATAGAACTTTCCCCGACCCCCACCCCCTCGTCCTTTGTACTATTGCAGGTGAGAGAGCAAACTTCGGAATTCTATAGAGCTTTATAAAATACACTTAGCAGATCTATAGTGGTCGAGAATTTCAGAACCGTGGTCGTATAGATTCACGCCGAATTTTGAAATTCTGACTGTCACTTTATACAGTATCGCCTCCAATTCAGAAGTCATGTTGTCGATTGGGCATTTATTATTTCCAATAGTGGTAGTGCAAGCACACACATCAGTCCAATCCCTCTACAGATTTTGTCAGGGCATAGCGTGTGGTTGAGCTGAAATTTGAAATTCTCAGCTACCTCCAACATAATGGACGCCCTACCAAGACACGTAACAATGCCGTGTCCAGCGACAGGAGTCAAGGAAAGAAAAAAACGTTTAGAAATCTGTCTTGACAGATATGTTTGCATTGAACTGTAAGGTTAGAATCGAGTCTATGAATCAAAAATGATTCAGTATTTCCAGAAGTGGGATGGGGAACTGGGAGGATTAGGGATCGAATCCCAATCGAGGCAGTATTCTAACTGTGTGAGGAAAAACTAATGGTGTCATAAGAGTGGCCCACCTATGTCCCAATAATTTTGGTCAAGTTTAATTAATTATAATTACTATTAAAAACAGTCTTGATCACGATTTATTTAACATGGTGACCGGTTTCGACCACTACTGTGGTCATCTTCAGACCGTTGAGTAGGAACCCCTTTCTGTTGTGATTCTCCAACAGAAAGGGGTTCCTACTCAATGGTCTGAAGATGACCACAGTAGTGGTCGAAACCGGTCACCGTGTTAAATAAATCGTGATCAAGACTGTTTTTAGTAGTAATTATTTACCAGACATTGATCACTGCTGTTCCTGTAATGCATTCAAAAGTAATTTAATTAATTACTCAATTAATTTCACATTACAAGTGGTTAAAGTTTGGAGTCCTACGTTCTTCCACACCAACAGCTCAGCGACTTGGGATGAATGGTTGAGGGATGAAGGGGGGGGGGGGATGAAGGGACACTGTCAACTGGTGGCATTGTGCACTAGCTCTGACAACTGCACTAGCTTAGTCGATCCCTGTTTGTCAACGTCAGCACTGACTGAAGTCTTTCTCACCAATTTGGAGAAAATTTTCGAACTGAATAGCGTCGACAATTTCCGCAAATAAAGATAGTACCAACTTATATTTTCCCACACCAACACCAACAGCTCAGCAGAGACAGCGATTTGTCTGCCAATTCTGGTAGGAGAGGGAAGAATGCTGAGGGATTTCCCAGAGGAATATGGGCAGGGTAGGGGAAGGGCGAGATGAAGTGGAACGATAGGTTAAGAGGGGAAGGGTTGGTGTGAAATGGAGTATTAGATTAAGGAGACGGGGGGGGGGGGGGGGAGCGGATGGGAATGACATGGAAAACCACTTAACAGAACAATAGGTTAACGACCTGATAATCAAAAGAGAACAGAAGTTTAAGGGCTGACGTGAGTGTGAATAAAACATTAATGGTCATCATTTTCAATGAATACATGTTTGCCCTTGATGTAGGCAACCTGCACTAACAAAAAGCTCCAGAACTGTTCTTTATACCACTGATTACTCTTTGTAAATTGTAACCATAATAGATTACAGTTACTGTACACTTCAACATAGAGCAGTATTGTACGCCAAAATAACTATGATGTCTGTTTATTGCATTCGGAGGAGGGGCTGAAGATGGCTCATTGTTTTATTAATACAAAACTCATTTTACACACTCAGTAACACTCTTTTAACTAAAAATCGGTTAACTGACAATTAAATAAATTACTAGTATATCCGTTTTTTGCGATTGGGTCATACGCTATTAGACAAGATAAAGAACATATGCACCATGAAGAAATTATGTGAATGAAAGATAAATTGGTAGATATGATGTACTAGTACAGACAAAAAATTTCGACGAACTATATAAGTCTACAACGTGTTAGGCCGTCTCTGGCCCTTTTGCAAGCAGTTATTCGGCTTGAGACTGACTTGTACTCCGTCAAAATCTCGAGCTGGCATGAGGTCACATCGGTGTCCCGATTGCTGCAATCGTTCTTAGCCGGCCGCGGTGGCGGAGCGGTTCTAGGTGCTTCAGACTGAAACCGCGCGACTGTTACGTTCGCAGGTTCGAATCCTGCCTCGGGCGTGGATGTGTGTTACGTCCTTAGGTTAGTTAGGTTTAAGTAGGTCTAATTTCTATGGGACTGATGACCTCAGATGTTAAGTCCCATACTGCTCAGAGCCATTTGAACTGACGAGTTTCGGCACGATAGTCCTCAGGGGGATTATCTGATTGTGTAGCTGCCAGAGCCGGATCAACGTGTTATTGATTCTCTCAGTTTGTGAAGCTCGTTCTCCTGAATAAATCATCCAGTTTTTTCTGAAACTTTTTTTTTCTATGTATATCACGTCTACCTAATTCCGTCCCATTCTCCATCATGCGTCTCTCTTTCCCTTAGAGTGTGTGAAGAATTAAGTAACTATAGTGTCTTCCACCGTATCTTGTTCATTATTCTCATTCCTACTTCTAAATATTCTTCTACAACGCCGATCCACTGCGTATGTCTTTCGCATTTTCTGCTGTTACGTTGTTGGTAATGAGATTTTCACTTTTTAAATCTCTTTACTGCTCTTCCGATACACACATGAAATAATGGTGGTGATAAACTGTTACTCTGTCTCACACCTTTTTTTGGGAATTATTTTATGTTTCTATGCTTGCATTCATTTGTAAATTTGACCTCGATGCTTGTGACAGGAATTGAGTCACACAAGCAGTGCTGCTATATCGAGAAGCAGCGTCAGCAATCGTTGAAATGAGGAGAAAAAGCAATAAAGGCATTCAGATGTTGCGTCGAGACGTTCGCTCGAAGTGATCAAGGCCGCGCATCGGTAGTCAGTCATCTGGATAACTATGCCGACGTGAGAGCAGTGTCGGTAGCTCGGAGACCACAGACGCACCTGCAGGCATCCACAGCACGCAGTGACAGGAGCATCATCCATCTCTTATCACGCAGGTCCATGTCGCCGTTTGTGTTGTTTGACAATTGTTTATATCTTCTTTTTAATTGACCGCGAGACCTAGCAATAGGATACTAGATCAAACATCTGCTGTCTTGAGAGGTATTAGAGAGCGTGCAACTGTACAATAAGAAATAGTTTTTATGAGTCCGGTTCAGTTAACAAAGCTCATATAAAATCACATGGTATACGTTTTACTACTGTATTTAATTTGTCACTACTCACCTTGAATCTCTTTTCATCGTCAGGCGACCAATAGCATAGTACTACTCGTGTCTATAAAGTAAAATGAGTGACCATTTGCGAATGAGCTAAGGCTCGAAACAAGAGACAACAAATTAAATGTAGTAATAAAATGTATATAGAAGAAATTTATGTACCGTCTGCATCAGCACCATGCGGCTCAAAGAGAAAAAAAGATGTTTCCTTTCGTATGAAAGGAACATGATTAGAACGAACTGTAAGCGGCCTATAGGATACAGAAAAAAATGCATCTGACTATTGGCTGAAACTATATTCTTGGACCCTCCGTCATTGCCCGTTTGCGAGAATCAGGGCGTCCTTTATCGACTTCCTGCCACTACGACTCAAACTGATGGAGTTGCGTTGCTTTTTCTATCTTTCAGATCTCTACCACGTAATCGAAACTGCAGTATTCACGACTGTTAAACATCTCACCATTGTACACTGGCGTATCCATCACCCGGAATTTAATTCTCATGATGATACCATACCATCACAGTCCCTTTGGAAGCTCAGTTGATTAGTGATTTTTTAATCGAGCCTGTCGCATATAACTAGCTGTTGTGCATTCTGCGAGAAGGCAAACAGATAATAATGCACACCTTTGTTAAAGTACTGAGACAGTACATTTACTTGAAAATGCGAGCCATTTATATCAACACCAGAAGGCAAAAGGATGGTGATAACATCGTTTGTTGCACTTGTTGCCCAGATGTTTGACGAAATGATTTTTGCTCAAATTAAATGTGGGATACAGTACTGAAATTCTTTTTCTAGAGAACACCTAAAAATCATTTTTCAAATAAGAGTGATTTCTTATATAATAAGCCTAATATGTAAGCTCGGAAAGTATTACCGTAATATTCCCATGGAAAACTTAAAACTGTGGTGCATGTATAAGGTCTTAGTAAGTTGCGTCATCGACCTAATAATACTGGAGAGTATGCAGCGTATAAACTACTAGTGCAGGTCGCGTTTATAGGAATAACTCACCCTGAAGAAGGCTACAAGCAACAGAAGCAGAAACCAAGAAGAAGCTGGCTGGCCAATTTCTCGAATAGTCAGAAGCAGAGCCGGACCGAGTTGATGCTGCCTGCGACTCGAGCACAACTACCAGAGTTGTGCCCCTCCCGCCACCCTCCCCCTCCACACTCTGTAATTTTTTTCTACGCAAATTTGGGTAGCAGTATAATTTTTAGAGTATATTTAATAAACACAAAGCGCAGCTAAATAGGTTATTGAGCGAAATTTGATAGAAGAACTACGTAAAGCAAGCTTTTAGCACAGTGAACGAAACTAAAGATTTTGCTCGCACTAGAACAAAATAACTAATTCATAGGTAAAACCTATTTACACCAGATGTCAGCATAGAAAGTAATGGCATGATCGTTTACTAAGTTTGGATCAAAGCCGGATTCCAAGGAAAGTAATGACTAAAAACCCAAGGGTAGAAGAAGGACAGAACGCCCAAGAAGAAGATGCTATGATCAGCTTTAAATTGTTTGATTCTGGAACAGGAAAAAAATGTCTAACCCCAGTTACACATGAAGAAGAGACACTACACATTTGGCTTCGCTGAAAGCAAAGGAGCTTCAGAGGCACTGGAATAAGGGTCCCACTTAATCGAGTAAAGCACTTTAAAGAGCGCTATTACTGATGAAACAGCTCACGATTTAAGCTGAACTGTCGAAGCTATCTGTGGCTGGCTTTGTAACAAGCGATTTCCTTGTGATGTTTACTAGGCACATCTTGCCTGTTAAATAATAACGCTAGGGGTAATGTGATTCTATTCATTTGTTGTGTTAATAAGCTGGACCGCAGGAACTACACAGCAGTCCAGGAAACCAATGTTTTACAATAAACTCTAATGACTACGTGCTTCAAGTTTTGTTGGTGTATGGAGAGCATTAGTGAACTTCTGTTGTACCAAGCGAACAGTAAGTGTGAACTAAGACAATGATGAGAAATAAGAAATGAAGTTGTTAACGCCCTTTCAGAAGCATTTTTTTTTTCATAATGAATGTTTAAAATGGCTTTCTCGAATATCTTTAATGTGTTGTTCTGGAAGAAAATTCTTAATGTTTAATGAACGATTGTTGTGGCCATGAAAATTCTTGCTACCGCCTCTTTACGACGTTCTTGAGTGATTTAATAGTATCTCCTCTATCCTGAAACCACTGTCTGCTCCATAATTAAAGTGACAGTGTAGGTTCCAATATTAGAATAGTGGTATTTAGGGTCACGAAAGGTATTTCATCAGTTCATCGTCAAGTGCGCAACAAAACTTCACAAAAATCGCAATACGCTAGCCACCAACGAGGCGCTACGTGATCTTTCCACGCTGAAATTCTAGATCGCATGTCTACTCCCGCCACAGAAGCGTGACTTTACCTTGCGGTTCGATTCTCTCCTGCTATTTTCAGATATTAATCTAATCACTAGCTTAACATTTATTGCCGACTGCAGTGCTCCATGGCTCGCAACGAAATACTACGAACGCAGCTAGATGTAATACTGCTTCTGTACAGACCATGTTGTCGATGAGCGACATACGTTTCAAATTCTTTCAACAGCTGTAAATTATTTGCCCTGCTACCATGTAACTGCAATCGATAGCCAACAGGACTCCAAATGGAAAATTAAGAAATACAAAAATAGTTAGTACCGCAAATACTGTAAGGTTACAGGGCTTCATTCATTCGTTACTGAGCGTCACCTCATGCTAAAATCAAGAAGTAAAATCCTTAGAGCAACTTCGGACAGAAAATTCAGCCTAAGGCGCTGATATAGTGAACAAAAAACCCTCACTTGATGGAACCGAGAGATAGAAGCGCAAAATACATCGGTTCGAAAACTGTACTACACAACAAAAAATTTACATCAACAGTTAAAACTGTACGTAGGAAAGAGACTTGAACAAAATTTACAGCATGGTCCGTGCATTTTTAGTTATGAAATCCCTCTTATAGTTTAAGATGTCCTCTCGAACCACTCCACACCTACAAATGAAGCGCAGATGCTATCTCGATATACTGGAAAAATAATATAACTGAGGTAAAAGATGTAGTGGAAAGCTGCGATGATGTTATGGAGATCACATATTTTCAGCAGAGTTTCACGGCTAATTATAAAGTATCAATGATATCCTTTAAATGATAAAGTTACGTAATAAACCATTTGTTTGTTTACAGGTACATGTCTGCAGTTCTGGAACATATTTACGTTGGTAGTCCCCTGATAAATTAAAGAACTAGATCTTTTTGGGAGCTTCTCTGAGATGTCTGCTTTATAGTAGTCTTCAACCCAGAAACTCCATTTCGAGATACAAGGCGAGTTGTGGAAAAATATCTCCGAAAACCATTAACAGCGGGAACGAATTAGCCGACATGTAATGTAAAAAGTGGCCTAAAGGTCATCATGCAAATTATTAACATAATGAGATTTTTCACCATGCAGCGAAGTGTGCGCTGATATGAAACTTCCTGGCAGATCAAAACTGTGTGCCAGACCGAGACTCGAACTCGGGCCTTTGCCTCTCTCGGGCTTGTGCTCTACCATTTTTTTTTTCCTTTGAATTTGTTCGTGGTGGACGTCCGCTGACACCCGATCTGGTTATTCGTTGATACATTCACTCTATTTTTTTTTTTGTTTTATTACAGCTATTATCTAAACCCTCTGACCGAACACGCTGAACTGCACAAGCACGACTCACGACGCGTCGTCACAGCTTTAATTTCGCCAATACCTTGTCTCCTAGTTCTGCAAGGCCTGCAGGAGAGCTTCTGTGATGTTTGGAAGGTGGGAAACGAAGTACTGGCGGAATTAAAGCTGCGAGGACGGGTCGTGGGTCGTGCTTGGGTAGTAGATGGTAGATCACTTGCTCGCGAAAAGCAAAGGTTCCGAGTTCGAGTCTCGGTCCCGCAGCCAGTTTTAATCCACCAGGAAGTTTCAAATTATTAACATGCACGAATCTGAGATAGAAATATTACGCTGGAATTCTAACTTAAATTCTCTGTCAGCGTATGTAGCCGCTGGCGACATATTCAAAAGTCTGTTTTCAGTACACGCTTTAGTCTCGATTTTGTGGGGGAAGAAACTGAGATTTGTTTCACACGTCAGCATTTTGTAAAAAGTTAGTGTTTTTCAGTTATCTTACACATGCTGATACAAAATATGCTGAAAATGACTTTTTTTAAATTTATTATTTCTACAAGTTGAAAAAGAGGGATCGGGGATTCACGCAGATGACCAATGTTATGGCTGCAAGGGGTTCTTCCATCTGGTGCAGCGCTTACAGAAAGCGTCCGAACAGGACACAAGAATAATTTATTAAAGACAAAACAGTAAGTAATTAAACGATATCATCAGTTTTAGCATTTTATTTTACTTGAAAAAAAATCACGAAAGTCGCCGCTTTTTGGTGCGTTCGAAGAGGGCTAGCCTTAATTCCTGGCACCATAATAGTGGACGTCGCTGGAGAAGCGAAAACAGAATTAGAAAGCCTGTTCATAAAGTGTGATTACTGGTCAGGAAACTCAGAGGAAATTTTGCAGTCATGTGAGGTCAATCGAGACGGGTAAGAAAGTCATCTCTGTTGGTCTGGAGCATATGCATCATTTTAGATTAGTCAAAGAACGCATTACTTGCACGATATTGCTCTTTATCAGTGGGCAGCACCATTTTGTATTTTGCTTCTTTAGCGGAATACAAAAGTACTATGGTGCGAGGCTTTCAAGCTGCACAACGGCTGCGGGAGTATCCTAAAAGCACACAATTTATCACTTGACTTTATCTTTCATCTGATCTTTTCCAGCAGGAAATAATTTACAAAACGGAATTCGCAAACTGAATAAAATATGCGCAGGGTATAATATGCGAATATCTTCTTGTGAATCTAAGTCACTGGTATTTTGTGGAAAATTATTCAGTGAGAACTAGGATAGCAGTTAATGAAAAACCAATTGACTAGATAAAATACTAGACGTGATCAAAAAGTTTCCATTAGAAATACAGAATCGGTACGACTATCAGGCAAAATCAAAGTGAATATTGATGCAATCAACCCACCGACGCACTACATTGAAGATACCCGTTTGGTAAAACACCGTGTCCTGCTACTTGAAGAAGTCCGAAAGTGCCCTCTGCACTTCGTCTCCGACAGGAAGCGTCGAACCATCAATAATCGCATGGGGAGAGATCGGGACTATAGGGCGGGTGTCCGAGTGTCTGCCGCTTGAGTTACCGTAACCTCTGCGTTACGATATTTGCGTTATGGGGCCGGGCGTTATCAGGAAGCTGCAGCAAAAAAGTGGTTCAAATGTCTCTGAGCACTATGGGACTTAACATCTGACGTCATCAGTCCCCTAGAACTTAGAACTACTTAAACCTAACTAACCTAAGGACATCGCACACATCCACGCTCGAGGCAGGATTCGAACCTGCTACCGTAGCGGTCCTGCGGTTCCAGACTGAAGCGCCTAGAACCGCTCGGCCACACCGGCTGGCGAAGCTGCAGCAGCAGCACTCCTTTGGAACTTAACGTACAATTCCACTATGGTGGTTTTCCCAGACATGCTGCTCCCTACGCATTTTTCATTCTCTGACGATCATCTACCGGTGTTTCCACTTCGGCAGCTAAGAAAAGAGTAACAGCACTTTGGTTCTATTTGGACGCGTTTGGTAAAAATGTCGCCATAGGTTTGGTTTCCGCATTTAGCGCACACACGTTGGAAAGACACAAATGCCACACTAATCACTTGCTAAAACGGCATTGCTTATATGCCCATATAGGAGTCACGCTACGTTACATATACGCTGCATCTACAGGGTGTTTCAAAAATGACCGGTATATTTGAAACGGCAATAAATACTAAAGGAGCAGCGATAGAAATACACCGTTTGTTGCAATATGCTTGGGACAACAGTACATTTTCAGGCGGACAAACTTTCGAAATTACAGTAGTTACAATTTTTAACAACAGATGGCGCTGCAAGCGATGTGAAAGATATAGAAGACAACGCAGTCTGTGGGTGCGCCATTCTGTACGTCGTCTTTCTGCTGTAAGCGTGTGCTGTTCACAACGTGCAAGTGTGCCGTGGACAACATGGTTTATTCCTTAGAACAGAGGATTTTTCTGGTGTTGGAATTCCACCGCCTAGAACACAGTGTGGTTGCAACAAGACGAAGTTTTCAACGGAGGTTTAATGTAACCAAAGGACCGAAAAGCGATACAATAAAGGATCTGTTTGAAAAATTTCAACGGACTGGGAACGTGACGGATGAACGTGCGGGAAAGGTAGGGCGACCGCGTACGGCAACCACAGAGGGCAACGCGCAGCTAGTGCCGCAGGTGATCCAACAGCGGCCTCGGGTTTCCGTTCACCGTGTTGCAGCTGCGGTCCAAATGACGCCAACGTCCACGTATCGTCTCATGCGCCAGAGTTTACACCTCTATCCATACAAAATTCAAATGCGGCAACCCCTCAGCGCCGCTACCATTGCTGCACGAGAAACATTCGCTAACGATATAGTGCACAGGATTGATGACGGCGATATGCATGTGGGCAGCATTTGGTTTACTGACGAAGCTTATTTTTACCTGGACGGCTTCGTCAATAAACAGAACTGGCGCATATGGGGAACCGAAAAGCCCCATGTTGCAGTCCCATCGTCCCTGCATCCTCAAAAAGTACTGGCCTAGGCCGCCATTTTTTCCAAAGGAATCATTGGCCCATTTTTCAGATCCGAAACGATTACTGCATCACGCTATCTGGACATTCTTCGTGAATTTGTGGCGGTACAAACTGCCTTAGACGACACTGCGAACACCTCGTGGTTTATGCAAGATGGTGCCCGGCCACATCGCACGGCCGACGTCTTTAATTTCCTGAATGAATATTTCGATGATCGTGTGATTGCTTTGGGCTATCCGAAACATACAGGAGGCAGCGTGGATTGGCCTCCCTATTCGCCAGACATGAACCCCTGTGACTTCTTTCTGTGGGGACACGTGAAAGACCAGGTGTACCGCCAGAATCCAGAAACAATTGAACAGCTGAAGCAGTACATCTCATCTGCATGTGAAGCTATTCCGCCAGACACGTTGTCAAAGGTTTCGGGTAATTTCATTCAGAGACTACGCCATATTATTGCTACGCATGGTGGATATGTGGAAAATATCGTACTATAGAGTTTCCCAGATCGCAGCGCCATCTGTTGTTGACAATTGTAACTACTGTAATTTCGAAAGTTTGTCTGCCTGAAAATGTACTGTTGTCCCAAGCATATTGCAACAAACGGTGTATTTATATCGCTGCTCGTTTAGTTTGTATTGCCGTTTCAAATATATCGGTCATTTTTGAAACACCCTGTACATGGATACTCTGCAAACCACATTTAAGGGATAGAGGTTCATCGAACCACCTTCACAATAATTCTCTATTATTCAAATCTCGTAAACCGCACTAAAAAAAAAAAGCCTATATCCTTCAGTGTGAGCTCCGATCTCACTTATTTTATTATGACAAACGTTTCATCTTATGTAGGTCGGCGTCAACAAAATATTTTCGCATTCCGAGGAGAAAGTTGATGGCTGAAATTTCGCGATAAGGTTTCGCAGCAACGAAAAAGACCTTTGTTTTAATAGTGTCCACACCAAATCCTGTATCATTTCAGTGACACTCTCTCCCCTGTTTCGCAATAATAAAAAACTGCCTCCAGCAGTGGCCGCGTGGCTTGAGGCGCCACGTCACGGATTGCGCGGCCGCTCCAGCCGGAGGTTCGCGTCCTCCCTCGGGCGTGGGTGTGTGCCTTGTTCTTAGCATAAGTTAGTTTAAGTAGTGTGTAAGTATAGCGAACGATGACCTCAGCAGTTAGGTCCCTTAGGAATTCACACACACACACACACACACACACACACACACACACACACACACACACACATACATACAAAAGCGCTGCCCTTCTTTGAACTTTCTCGATGTACTCCGTCAATCCTGTCTGGTAAGGATGCCACACCGCGCAGCAGTATTCTAAAAGAGGACAGACAAGCGTAGTGTAAAATGGCTCTGAGTACTATGGGACTCAACTGCTGTGGTCATCAGTCCCCTAGAGATTAGAACAACTTAAACCTAACTAACCTAAGGACATCACATACACCCATGCCCGAGGCAGAATTCGAACCTGCGACCGTAGCAACAGCGCGGCTCCGGACTGGAGCGCCTAGAACCGCACGGCCACCGCGGCCGGCAGCGTAGTGTATTCAGTGTCCTTAGTAGATCTGCAGAAGCGCTTCAATCGTAAACTTTTTGATCGCCGCTTACATTTTAACTAACTTGTGTGTAAGAGATCGTGTGAACGCGAAGGAAATATGCAGATTAAATGGAATAGATTTGGAAGCACTTGTTACACAATCAGTAGAGCATCTGAACATAAAAAACTGAAAGGAACACGAAGGAACTAATATAAAAGACACATTGCCAACCCTATTATATAGAAGTGAATCGTGAATATTGAATAAAATACAAGGGAAAAAAAGCAGCAGGATCGGAAATGAGATTTCTGAGAGTGGTGAGGGGATGTGACAGAATAACTAAAAGACGAAATAAAGATATTCGAAAGGAGTTGAAACTTTGGAGTGTGAAACAAAAATTGGATGAAACTTAAATAAATGAAATGGACATTTACAATGAATATATCGAGAGAGACAACCATGTGAGATGGAAAACTTCAAAGCAAAAGTGTAAATAGACATTCAGAATCGAGAAAATATGAGAACCGTAAGTGGCCGCAGCTGGTATAATACGGAACGTACAGAAGAAGAAGGAGAAGAGGAAAAAAAGAACCTTTTCGCCTTGCCAATTAAAACTTCACGACACGTGAACATTCTGGACGATTTACATGTGTGTGCCACACCGAAACTCGAACCCAGATAGCTGCTGCTAACTCTGCTATCCAAGACTGACAGGATGTCTCCAGAGTTTTATCGATTCACGTATCTTCATCGTTGTGTATGTTCCTCTAAAAAGCGAAACTGTGAAAAGGCTGTTCTCCACCGAAATGCAGCTGCTCAGACGGTGCACTCCGACCGCCGTGAAGCAACATAGTCGCCGTACAGCAGGTAACCGGGAGTTTCCTTCGCCACTGTGCGGCCTCCGCCGTGGAAGACTCGCCCACGGCCGCCTGCCCGTAATCTGGATGTTAACGGCGATCCGCCAGCCCCTCCTCCTCCACCACCACTGCCGCCTGCTCCGGCGGTAACGTGCGGACCGCTTGTACGGCCGGTGATGATCGCATTTCGCAAGCGGCCCCCTTGCCCGCGGAGACCCGTTGCCGCAAGGATGCACGGAAGCGTTGGAGGGGCGTGGAGGCGCGGCAGAGGGTGCGTTGCGCCGCTCCGTATAAATAGAGCAGCCGCACCACTCGCCAGCAACAGATCACGCCAATCCACTCTCGGCACTGCCATCATCATTCACACAGCGATCATCCAGCTAGCGGCACTTATCACCGACATCATGAAGCTGGTGAGTACACTGCTCAAACATCGTCGAGATGTCTAGTAATCGCTCACCAGTCGCTACTGAGGTTCTCTGGACGGTACTGGGTTGTTCAAATTTCAGGTCATACAGTACAGATATTTACCTGCGTTAAAATAAAGGCAATCGTCTAGTTTCCAGTATTCGACTTCGACGGCCTACACGTTAGTATTGCTGTTTGTGTTATTCGATGATGTGGCTTCCGTAGAGTGCTCTAGAGTAACTTGGCCACTTTCTACAAGCTTCGGTGGTGATCGTAACCAGTCGAGCCCGGAATCTTCTTCCAGCGGTACATACTATTGCAAGCTGGTAACTTTTCCAGCGGTACCATACCTGAAGACTCTTTCGGACAGTGTAAAAGCTTTAGTCAAGTGTCTCATGAAACATAGTTCAAATGGTTCAAATGGCTCTGAGCACCACGGGACTCAGCAAATGGTTCAAATGGCTCTGAGCACTATGGGACTCAACTGCTGAGGTCAAGTCCGCTAGAACTTAGAACTAGTTAAACCTAACTAACCTAAGGACATCACACACATCCATGCCCGAGGCAGGATTCGAACCTGCGACCGTAGCGTTCACGCAGTTCCAGACTGAAGCGCCTAGAACCGCTCGGCCACACCGGCCGGCCATGAAACATGATGAGGTCATCAAAAAAATGCGAGTTACTTAGACTTTACAGCAACTATCCCACTTTACGACTATTGCTTAACATTTTTGGTGAATCTACAGAATGTTGTACTCAGATCTCTCGAGATTCAGTCGGCGTCAATTACACGGAGTCCGAATTGCAATGCGAAGGAAAGAGTGAACAAGTACCGTAATTCTATGCTGTAGTACATTTGGAGTATCAGCTGGTACTTTGCCTGTGATCAGCTAGAGCTCCATGTCTATAGAAGGTCTGTATCTACTAAGTCTAAGGCACGTTATGGCACCTAATGGTACTAGGAATACTACCACTAGTGCCCCAGCTCTACTGTTCCAATCGCGTATTGTGCGTAGAAAGAGATACACAGCAGAATGTGGTATGCTGTTTACCTCTTCTCCGAACGTATGCCTGAGAATTTGCAACAGTAAGCCTCTCGCATTGCACATCACATCTCTTGTAGCGTCTCCCACTTGGCTATAATCATCGACATGACGCTCCTGCACTTACGAGAAGGACTCATGAGGAAACACGCTGTTCTTATATGGGTGACTGTATCTAGGTTATTAATCCTAAGTAGTAAACGTCAAAGACGGAGCAATACACAAAGGTCGGTGGAACTATGATTTTGATAGTTACTTTCCTCTGGTGATCTACGTTTCTGTGTGATGCTTCTAACGAATCTCGGTCTTGCTTCTGTGCTCGTTCCAATTTAAATGACCAGGATATAACAAACCAGTGAGGTAACACAGTGGGTATCGGCGGCATTTTTAGAATTTCAATGTTTTCCCTAAACTCGCTTTAGACACATCTCGCGATAGTTCTAAAAAAAATCGCTCTTCTTTCCTCCCCGTCCTTCCCTAACTGGGACATGTTATTCGTCTTTATTGTTTTCATTGTCCTTACAGCCTTCCTTCCAGAATGTCCAGTCATACACATCACGTACCACACTCGAACAGAGCAAATAAACCGATTTTAGGTGTTTTGCTCATCCTGCAACGCCGAACGTTCAAATTTGTACTTAAAGGAACTGTTCTTACAAATATATGACATCGATATATAAGTCGCTTCTTGGTGCTATTATCAACAACTACTTAAAGGTGTATTGTACTGTATAAAGGGAGGAGATATTCTGAAAGGACAAATTTTGTCTGTCATAAATATTTTAAACACGTAACACGAGATAAACAAAATCAGACGGTCCAGAATGAGCAAATGCGCTTTTCAATCGTCTCACACCAAAGCAAAGCAAGCAAAGATTCGCGTTCTGGCCCCGATGGGCCAATGTTGAGCGACAAACCGGCGTGTCATCCTCAGCCAATGGCATCATTTAGATACAGTACGGAGAGGCATGGGATCAACACAGCGCTCTCTCGGCCGGTCGGCTTTCTTGACGTCGGATCCACCGCTTGTGAATCAAGTGGCTCCTCAGTGGACCTTAGTAGCTAAGTCCACCCCGTTTCAGCCTTCCCGCCAAGAAAAATTCCTGGCTCTTCTGGAACGGAACTCGGGTCCTCAAAATAGCACCATTCATGCTGCCAACTGAGCTGGGAAGAAAGGCACCTCTCATGTGATGTTAAAGGTTTAATGCATCGTCCAGATGAAATTATTGGAACATGGAGCACTAGTTGCACATACAATAAACGACTAGTTTTCATTTCTGGGCTGAGAGGCCGTTGTGAGGCCGTTGTCGATGTATAAAAGTATTCACTAATGTTTCGTCGCCATGTACGAGGGTTCCCAGTTTATCCCCGAAGACGTCTCCCGAAGATACGGCCGAAACGTCTGTAAATACTTTTTATTACCGATAACAATTTCCCGGCCGAAATGCTTTAATTGAAGTAGAATACCTGCTCAGCTGAATAAGATGGTGAAATATAACCGCTAAACTCGTGAATTCTATTCCACGATATCCAGGTGGGCATCTGAACTCCACGCTGCGGGTGTTCGCGGTCAGTGCCTTAGCCATTGTGCTACCAGTCTCAACGTAGACTAGTGAGCACATTAGGCCGCCCGCAGAATTACGTCGTTCCTGCGTCGACCTAGTCAGCTGTGTTGCACGGGACCAGACAGTCTGACCGCCGAGCGGTCGTCAGACTCATCCGCTCCTCGCGTAATCGCGGGGGATAGTCCGCGGTCTCTTTTTGCTGCCGTAATACCGCGGCGCGGCGCGGGCGTTAGAAAGTGAGACACGGCCAGGTCGGCTTCGCTCCAGGGGTCGTGGCCAGTTCGCCTCTCTCGGACGTGTCTTCCACTCGAGATGCGCGAGCATCCAGCTGGCGGCTCATCTATGGGTGGTCGACTAAGTGGAGGACGTTACGGGAATGCGGAGTTCCGGAACCGGGAGGCGTTTGTTCATTGTAGAAGAAGTGAACGTCTCTCAGAATTGCGGATTACATTGTGGGCGTGGGTAGTCTCTGCTACGTAGTCGTAGAGAGAGGGCGTGACTTCGTGCAGTGTGAGGCGCTTTAACGCCCACGTGATGGATCGCCGTTAGTGGCGCTCCTTGCAAATTGAGTATTGTGCTGTCGCTTCTCGCTCTTTTGACCCAGTAAAATAATCGACTGACACAGTTCTCGCTCGTTGTTGAAAGTTCTCCAAGACATATCTGTAAGACGTATTTCTATGCAACTCTGCCTGCTACAAGAGGTAGTTCTATAGTGTATAAGATAGATTTCACCGGCAGCAAGTGGCTACATTTAAAACACTGAACAGAGGAATACGTGTTTCGTGGTCTATGAAGGTAGAATGTACAGATTTAAAAATTATATTTGATTTTTGAAAATATTCTAACTGGACAATGTCTACAATTGTAATGATACATTATCTTTACTGTTTAATTATGCGTAGCAGATGAAGTTGGTAAATACAGCTGAAATTCCATGACAATTAGATACATACAACAGAGAAAGAGCAATTTTGCAGAATCGTAGACAAGATACACTTCAAAGATAGGCAACCATTCACGAGAACTTTATTAGAAGTGTCAGAATGTGATAATACTTTAAAATTTAACTGCTTAAAATAGAAACATAATTTTCCGATTTCTGTTAGTTTTAAGAGTATTACAGCATCTCTAAGCTTCGTAATAACGACTACTTGTTGCCAGCTTGTTTGGATCCTTCTCTACTGGCCATTTTCTTCTTCCTACCGTTTTGCTAGCAAGCTAGGCAATTTTTGTTTCAAAGAAAAAATGGCTCTGAGCACTATGGGACTTAACATCTTAGGTCATCAGTCCCCTAGAACTTAGAACTACTTAAACCTAACTAACCTAAGGACATCACACACATCCATGCCCGAGGCAGGATTCGAACCTGCGACCGTAGCAGTCCTCCGGTTCCGGACTGCAGCGCCTAGAACCGCACGACCACCGTGGCCGGCTGTTTCAAAGATGGAACATTTGGTAGAGTTTCTCGCAGATCACAAGAACTACCACGTCTTAAACCGAACGAATTCACACGTCTAAAGTTCTAAGCTATTTTAAATTAGTAACAGCTGTACAAGAAGAATGAGGAAAACCGTACGCCCGGTAATTCACCATAATTCTTATTAATTAACATGACTTGTATACTGCCATTACCTGATTCTTTGTTTATAACTATAATGCATCGAAATGTATGGTATGCATTTCAACTGAAATGCATTTTGGAACTTCACGTGTTTTATGAACAGCAAGACTTTACGCTCATTCGTAGGTGCACATCACATATACAATAATTTCACACTTTCTGCTGGTGCTTACCTTCAATATACATGCAAGTCACCATCTCGTTTTTGATATTTTACTAGATACACAGTTCAAAATTGATTCACAGCACGTCAAAAAGTTTTTCGAAAGTGGATTTGTATTGTTACCAATGTGATTAGACGGTTGAGACAGTATTGTGAGGTCACTTTCACCGTTTTACAGTCTTTCTGTTCCTCTTGTCCTTATTTTCTAACAGTCGGGACGGACGCCTTGTTATTGTATCCATCTGTGGCGACGAAATTCCATCTTCTTAAGACTTCATGGAAAATTTGCAGATTGCAGATATACAGCTCCATTTTGTCCAGTCTTTTGATCCCAAACGATTTTCCACTTACATGTTTAACGTCTTCGGTTCGACTGCTTATCATACTTCTCCTACCGCCTCGGAGTTTCTTTCCTCATTGAACACAATGCTCTCACTTCACTGGATTCCTTATACTGTGTTCAACTGACGTAGAACGTCCTATCGTCAGACGGCTTTCTCGTAAGTTTAACCATGCTTAACACTACACCGAATTTTTCACTCACTGTATCGTGTATCAGATTGTTCATCCAGAACTTCTGCTGCTCACCTTGGGAAAACAGTGTACTCATTCCGATAGTCACTAGTGAATTGGTTTTAAGATGGTAGTGTTTGGCAGTTGCTGTTGGCAGCCCTGGTGGGAGTGGCTGCGGCCGGTCGCCTGGACAACTCCTACCTGCCCCCTGCTGGTGCACCGCTGGCTGGTGGAGCCCCTGGAGCCATTGCAGCGCCCTTCGGTGGACCTGGAGCAGGAGGAGTTTTCGGAGCTAGAAGGCCCGGAGCCGGCGGGTGAGTACCTAGACATGATGCTCCCAATACTACAGCCTTCAAATACGTTCCTGACACTTATTTTGACACTTATCTCGCTTTGAGAAAGCAGCTATCTTTTAAGATATGCTCAAGTGGGAGTGAAACGTAGCGACACTGTATGTAGCCGTTAAAATTACACCGATACTTCTTAGTATTGTGGCACTGAACAATCAGCCATCCTACACTCTAGACAGCAACGAAATGAGGACAACTAGTGTGCTACTGATGTGGGTCCGATCCCCTAGGTCTTCATCTGGGTATCGTGCGCAAGGGAGAGAGGGCAAATAAACTTCTTATACGTAGCCGGAAGTTCCTGAAGATTAACCACGTGTACTCCCCTAATGACACAGCCGCATTCTCGGCGGGTGTGGCCACTTAGCGCTAACCAGCCATACCTTGGAGAGTCGCAGACTGCCCAGACACGATACGACTCCTTGAGCTACGCTGTAAAGTATAAAGTAAACAGCCGCCGAGTTTCCATTATGGAGTGGTAGGGCCACGGGCCAATCGGCGAGTTCCCACCCACGTTAAGACGACTAAAGGAAAAGCCGGCTGAGTGAAGCCGTGCCATGTAAAATCAGAGTGATAAATACTGATGCCGGTACACGCGGCTTCACCTCAGTTGTTCTAAGAGCCCTTCATATGTGGAACAATAGTAATGTTCTCAACAACACGGCATCTATATTTGTAGATATGCATTTAAAAATGGGTATATGTCAAAATTAGACAAAGAAAAGTCACTGATAACTAACCAAAATAAAGTTTCCCTAAGATTATACCTTTACTAGATCTAGATTTTGGGATATAAAGAACACTGATGATGTACAATCAAAAGTTATACAGTAAGACGTGGATTTTTTTCTCTTATAATAATGAATGACGCCAAAACAAGGTAATTGTGGTTAGTCTCTTAGCAACAGCTCCTAACATTGTATCATGATTACTAATACTTTCAGGTAGTAACAGCGTTATCTCAGGGCTCAATATAAACGTATCATGCCTGTAGTTCGCTGTACAGTACACAAACTCCAGGGTAAAATTCTACCGAGCATAATATCTCGGCCTTTCTTCGGTACTCTTCTTTCACAGTTGGTCGAAAGGCTTGTTCTGCTTATTATACTCTAAGGAGTTCTAGTGAAATAAGAAATAGCCTTAAAATCCTGTTGTACGTATTGTAGTTTAAGACTTCTTGCATAATCTCTTAACACCCTCGATAAATCAAGCTGCAGATATGTGTAAAAGCGGAACAGAAAAGAAACAGAATAGCCTGCTCATGCGAAATCGGTAATATTACCACGATCAAAATGTGTCTTGTACTGTACCCTGATACTGGTGACGGTTATATCACTTAGAACTGTTTTGCTGAACTTTTCGAGACATCTGTTTCATAGGAGAGGCTATTAATCAGTTTAGATAAGTGCTAAATGTTTCCATCATTACGGACACTTCATATATAGTACAGTACTAGTTTCTTGATATATCTCAACTAAGTAGAATTATCGTAATAATTTTGCTGCCTCTGTGTTGTCTGCTGATTACATTTGTTTAGAATACAGATCAGTGTTTAAGATTCGATAGCTATCCACTACTATGAACAGTCTCTCAGTAAACCCTATCTTCAACTCTAGCAATGTACTGCCTGATACAAAAATCCAAGTTGTATTGTACTTTTAATTTGGTGTCCATCTCAGTAATTAATTCAGTGAACTGATTCACAGATCAAGGGATAGCGAGGAATACTATTTCGAATGGGTTCAAAATTCGATAGCTATCCACTACTACGAACAGTCTCTCAGTAAGCTCTATCTCTCACTCTCGTAATGTACTGCCCGACACAAAAATCCAAGTTCTATTGTAGTTTTCATTTGGTGTCCATCTTAGTAATTAAGTCAGTTAACTTAGTCACAGATCAAGGGATAGCGAGGAATACTATTTCGAATGGGGCACACCTATCACTCATTATTACTAAGGCTATCTTTTATATTCCTAATCATGGTAATAAATGTGTACTGGTTCATTACAACAATACATTTGTCACAGTCTGGGAGGAGCTGGGCTCGGTGGTGCCGGTTTGGGAGGCGCTGGCCTTGGTGCTGGAGGTGCTGGCCTCGGTGGTCTCGGAGGTGCCGGACGAGGCGGACTCGGAGGCGCCGGTCTCGGTGGCGCTGGATTAGGTGGAGCTGGTCTCGGAGGTGCCGGACTGAGTGGTCTTGGAGGTGCTGGACGAGGCGGTCTTGGAGGCGCTGGTCTTGGAGCAGGAGGCGCTGGTCTGGGAGGTCTCGGAGGAGCAGGACGAGGTGGTCTTGGAGGCGCCGGACTTGGAGCAGGAGGCGCTGGTCTGGGTGGTCTCGGAGGTGCAGGACGAGGCGCTGGTCTCGGAGGTCTCGGCGGGCTAGGAGGCGCTGGTCTCGGTGCAGGCCGAGGTGGTCTTGGAGGCGCTGGTCTCGGTGGTGCTGGAGCTGGTGTTGCCAGGGGACCTGTCATTCCCATTCTCAGATACGAAAATGTCAACAATGGTGATGGTTCCTACGCCTTCAGGTAAGTTGTATAACAGACTACTCAAATGATTTCACTTTTTGTCTAATTACGTGATTCCATAAACTGCTTGGCTGAGCACAGTGATCATCTGGCAACTTCAATGTTTGACATTTTAATAATGTCTTTAACTGCAAGTACTCCGGTTTTCGATGGAATAACGAATTTTCTTAGGTTATTTCCAACACATAGTTTCTAGTTTCACTTCTGTTACCATTTTCTTTCTTGGGCCATGAATAGCCTCTTTGACAGAGCTGCTCACTTACATTGATGGTATAACTATTCTTGTACTACACATTTACTCATAAATTCTATTCAATAAGACACATGTGAAGCACTGTCATTTGATCTTCAAGATATAATAAAATACTAGACATTTCATGAAAGTAAGCAGATTATAAATTCAATACGTATTAAATTTTCACTGTGTTTTGAGAAAATTACTCTTGAAATACATAGTGGTGTTTATTGATATTATGTAGTCATTCGAAGAGACATCTGCATACATCCTACGGTTTAAAGTAGGTTAAGCTAATGTTTGATAAAGAGCAAGGAATGTTCTGCACTGCTGGACAGTCATGAGGTTTCTATATTGGCTTGTCACTTGTGCGACGATGTTATTCGATGCATATGAAGCGTTAACTTGTTACAAATGAAACGTTATTGCATTAGTATGCCTCCAGAATCTCTGACACCAACATATGTCAGTTAACATAAGCAATATTAATTTCTGAAACCCACCTCGTGGGTATGATGCAGTTGGTTTGCTCGAACATTCACAACATAAAAATGAACCAGCCTTCTTCTTTGTCAGTCTTACACTAAAATACTTCTTCTGCTAACTCTTCTTTACTTTAATAAAACTCAAATTTTTCACTTCAGAGAACAGGAATTCAGTCTTCTTCTCCGATGTGGTTTATAGGAAGCTAATTTTGAAAGGCTTTTGTTCTTGTTACCAGTTTCACAGATGGTGTCCACCACTAGTTCTGTAGCACTTCTTACACACTAATTTATAGTGAATCCTCTTGCTCTTCTTAGAACTTTGGTTTCCGTATTCCAGTTACTGCTGTTTAAGTTTTTGGAAATTTAGGAAAATTTGTGCTACTTTTCTATGGGACCAAACTGCTGAGGTCATCAGCTCCTAGGCTTACGTACTACTTAATCTAACCTAAACTAAGTTACGCCAAAGACAACACACACACACACACATTCTCGAGGGAGGACTCGAACCTCTGACAGAGGGAAGCCGCTTAAACCTTGGTAAGGAGCCTAAGACCGTGCAGCTACCCCGTACGGCCTATGTTTTTGGAATCAAGTTTTAACTGTGATATGAACGGCTGTTGCGCCTTGGTGTGTTTCTTTATGGAAAGCCAGGGCACCTGATAGGTGTTTAAATGTTCAGTTCTTGATTCTGCCTCTTAATAACAATACCGGCAGCCATAGAGTGAACGCTTTCATGACCAAATGTCTTAGCTGCTTGTGATTCTTCAAGGTTATGGTAAAAGGCACTATTGTCTTATAATATGACCAGCTTTGGTTCAAGAACTTCATTAGTAGGATATCCACCTTGATAACAGAAGTAGCTGAATGATGCTACCTGCTGTAACACAATGTCATCTACAACAGTTTTAATTCGAAGTTGATCGTTTCATAAAACGTCATTGCGTAATTTCGTTTTAGTCTTTGGTATTAAGATATACTATTCTTAACGTAGTTACTTACGTAATATCTTTGACACCATAAACCCAATTTCTTGTTTTGGTGACTACAGCTACGAGACCGCCAACGGCATCGCCCAGGACGAGCAGGGCTACCTGAAGAATGCCGGCATTCCCGACGCTGAGGCCGAGACTGTGCAGGGCCGCTATACGTACACTGGAGACGACGGCGCGCAGTACACCGTCACCTACACCGCCGACGAGAACGGCTTCCAGCCACAGGGTGCCCATCTGCCCACTCCGCCACCAATCCCCGAGGAGATCCTGCGCTCCCTGGAGCAGAACGCTGCTGAGGAGGCCGCTGCTGCCCGTGGTGGAGGAATTGCAGGTGGTGCATACGCTGGTGCTCCTGGAGCAGGTGCATACGCAGGTGCTCCTGGAGCAGGTGCATACGCTGGTGCTCCTGGAGCAGGTGGTGCCTTTGGTGGCGCTCCTGGAGCTGGTGTCGGTGGTGCCTTTGGAGGTCGCCCTGGAGCTGGAGTTGGTGGTGCCTTCGGTGGCGCTCCTGGATCTTTCGGTGGTGCACCTGGAGCTGGTGGTGCGTTTGGTGGCAGGGCACCTGGTAAGTGTTTAAACGTTCAGTTCTTGATTTGGCGTCTAAGTAACAATACCGGTAGTCACGCAGTGAACGCTTTCGCAACCAGATGTCTTAGCTGCTTGTGATTCTTCTAGGTCATGTTAACATGGCACATTAAATTTTTCCTTTCCTAACGTTTTGTCCAGAGGCGTGATGAACATCGCATAGATGCTCCTGCTTTCTGTGCACAGCTCTGAATGAAACTATAGGAACAGACAAGTTTTATGCACCACGCTCAAGCGACCTGGAAGACTCACCAGCAGGTGATAATAGGACTGTTTAGATTCACCAAAATGTTAATACACTTTAGTGCCTGCAACAAATAAGAGGAAAGCTCTGCTGATTTTATCCACTCGCTATCACCAGTACCACCGGTTTCTGGTCCTAAGTATTTTTACATGTGAAAATCCCATCTCTGCTTTAGAAATGTGAGTTTATGAGGTCCCTATCTCAATATGCGTCCAGCAAGTTGGCAGAATATGGATACATATTATCATTTCTTTGTTATTCACGAAGATCAATACTAAAATCCATGCCCCAGAAGCTAAGCTAAACTTAGATCTCAATTTTAAAGTAACACTTTCCATCTGTACACTTAATGGAAAAGAAAGTTTCCGCCGCACAAGTTAATGTTACTTCGGTGGCACATACGTGAACTCGACTGACTTCACATCATTACTGTATCGCCAATTATTCTAGAATATTGTGCAGTATCGTCCTAATGCTAGCATGCTACTTCGGTTATTTAGAATGATCCATTAACAACTGACGTTTCATTTTTAATTCCACGCGAGACAGCCTCAAATCAGTCTTTCATACGTGCTACAGTCAGTTTTAGAATTTGATAACCTGAGGAGTGACATTTGAAGTAGAATGTATGGAGAAAAATGAATGGTAAGACGTTGTTTGCATACGTCACTGGGAAGTTCCTTGGGGTACCGAAAAGTGAACTTATACAGAAGATAATATCGGTGATATTTCCAAATCAGTAGTATAAACAACTGGGGAAGGGATGGGGAACAAGCAATCACTTCCTTCTATGCTACCAATGACTTTTCGTGTTTCAACGTAAAGTGATGTACCGAATAGTCCTCCTATACAGAAATGGAATGTTTAAAACTTCACGTCAGTAACAACAGCCTGCCTAACCTTACGAGATAACTGCAAACACCTTTCAGCACTGAAAGCATGGTTTCGACTTAGCTCGATTTGTGACACTAAACAGAATGTATTGCGGAATAATTTAATCTTTAGAGCTTCCGACATGAGGAATTATGAGAAGACAGTGATCAGTAGTACTACTTATTTTAGAAAACGTTCTGACAAATGTTTATAGAGGGAAGTGAGTTCGTAACAGAATCACTGAAATAACAGAGCTTTTTTGAGGTATCAGCTGTCTCAAGGATTAAAGTTATTTACATAGAACCATCTGTACGTTGTGTCGTTTCGCGCATAGCGCAGTACGCCACGAACATTGAAATTAACATGAACAACCTATATTGGTCTCGGTACTGTGGTACGTTAGCTATTTCTCTGTGCGACTGACGCCCCTGTGGTGTTGTTCCAGGAGCCTTTGGGCGCCCCGGTGCCGGCGCTGGAGCGTTTGGCGGCAGACCTGGAGCGCTGCCCAGCTACTCGCCGTCCAGCGGCTACTCGTACCCCACTCCAGGAAAGTAGGCGCGCGGAAGCCTCCAGCTGGACTGGACGGCCAGCGCGCTCACCAGCTGGAAGTGGCCAGTGGCCCAGCCCACTGCCCACCTTGCTGACCATTATCTTCACCTCTCCTCACCACTTTCATACGTGACGCTGGAGAAAGGAATGCGGATCTCTACTGTTGCCGCGTCCCTGACGAATGTTCAAATATACCAGACGACTTAACTGTAGTCTTTAGCCGAACATAAAGACAACTCGACAGATCGACTCACACCTTCGCTGTTTCTCCTTTTCTGCATTTCCTTTGCTTACAAATATCACTTCACTATGGAATACGCTGGAAAACTTAACGCTGAGGTTTTCCTGGTATTCCACTCGACGACGGCAGCAGATTTATGCAATGGACTACTTCTACGATTTTCTATAAGAACGTTACGTGACGAAAGTCCTATTTGTAAATATCTTTCAGTACTACCTTCTTTGCTTCCTCCGCTGTCATAATGAAACAATGTTTTCGCAGCAATACTTATGACGACAATGGCATCGTGAACGACAAACAAGACGGGAAGTAGCCCGCCTTCTCTACTTCTGAAAGACTATTTATTTTTAATGCAAAAGTAAAAAACTATGTAAAAAAAGTTATTTTGTAATAAATGTTGTTTAAGTAAATATCAAAAGCTTTTACATTTCTTACATTTCCTTACACATTTATCTTTATCTTCCATGAAGGACTTAGCAAGCAGATATACTGAACATCATCTCCAAAACTTCGTTATCGAAAGATTCTCTACTGAACGCAAATGGGACAGTTGAACACTTCTACGACAATTCGCAAAAAAGAGGACGATAACAGAAGAATACTTCTACTATAGACATATATGGAAAAGACGAAGAGATTATCCCATCATAGTAGACAATGAGTATAGAAATATTTAACATAACATCTTCAAATATGGAAGCGTAACAATGGGTTGTAAGTCTGTGACAATTTTACACTACAGACACAGTTAAGTATTTCTGTTTTTGTACGTCTAGACGGCTACGTAGCGAATAAAATTGATTCAGTAGACAAAAGTGTTATTCTCGATCTCATTCCTGCAGTTTGTAATTTGATGGTAATATGCAATACCACATCGTACTCACATTTCCGAACAATTTGAAAAACTTTTGCTGTTATTATGTGATGAAGTCAGCACAAATAACTGGCTAGTTCATGTATAAATATGACACATTATACACAATAAGCAACGTTTGATTGTGACTAAAAATAGCTGCCATTACCAAAATTGCAAAGCTTGTTCCGTCCATGTTACTCTACATGCACTTCCACAGAGCACCTATTTCGTTTCGTTTATAACAAGATCGTTGTCGATGGAAAACTAATCTCTAATCTCTCTTCTTTCCTTCTAACTTCACTAATTTCATAAGTTTAATCGAGGACGAGTGTAATCCTCTTTTCTCAGATCATCCTAGAAAGTATACATTTTCCTTTGCTTCATCTTTATTCAGGTTCCTACTTGTTGACTATACAATGAATCAACGTATACACTTCAGGAAATCTGGACTGCAACGTTTTTCGTTACTAACATCTCAAATACAGCTCAACTACTATCGTTTACAATTAATCTTTATTTAGCTTTTTACTTCTTCACTATTCAGTGAATCAACACAAATTCTATAGTAAACTGGATTTGCAGTAGTTTCCTTTATTAATATCTCAAATGTTTCTCTGACACCTTCGTTGGTAAATTCATTCATGTTAGCGGTTTATACACGCTCAGCTTTTATTAAAGAGAAACACATACTGTTAAATAAAGATATGAGTCTGTCTTCTATCGTGAATGAACATCAGAAATTCGTTGTTTATCTAAAAAGCCCAAAGTAATGTTATATACTTCTGTTATCGACATTTGAATTGGTAACACACAAGTTCCCACGAATTACAAATGGAATTGCTATTTCTTCAACGTACTATTAATTCTAACAATGTTTGGTCAGCAAGGAACAGACTACTTCACGCACAAGTCCTACCTCTACTGTACAAACTAGGGTTGCATGAATGGTATATTTGGTAAGTTCAAAGCCTGCATAAGAAATAGTTCAGGGTTCGATCCTCGATCTGACACTCTCTTCTGATCTGTCAGAAGCTGCATCTTTTATCACATCAGTCTTTGTTATAGTTTTTATTAATCGACTGCTTTCCTCATTCAAAGACCGCGATTGTGCACCCAATCTGTACCTGATCGATTACACTTCACTGAAGGCTTTTTGGTTTACTAAACTACTACCAGTGGTCTTGGGCTAGTGTCTTTGATTAGTAATTAAAATGTCATTCGCTCTTGGTTCCAAATCCACCACCGCTTAAATTTCATTAACAATCAGCAATTGCGGCCGAAGATTTCCTGAATAAGAAGTCAGCCTCATTCTCCCACCGGTGTTATTAAAGAGGTCGGAGGAGCAGACAGAGGTTCAGGGCACTCTCTTTTCCTTGGAGTGGAAAACTGATCGTAAAGGCGGAAGAATCATCAATCATCAACGGCATGAGAATGCAGGAGACAGCGGAAACCATTCCATTAAAGACACGTAACGTGTAGCCACAGGACATTTAATAATCAACGTTCTACGAGTCGGGCGTGAAATGTCAGAACCTTGAACGAGGTTAGACAGAAAATCTTAAAAGAGAAATGCAAATGATCGATCTAGATACAGTAGGGGCCAGTGAAATGAAGTAGGAAGGAACAATGATTTGTGGTCAGAGGAGTATAGGATAATGTTAACACCAGCAGAAAAAGGTTTAACGGAAGTAGTATTCGTCATTAATAGGAAGGTAGGGAAGGGAGTGTGTTACTGTGAACAGTTCAGTTATAGGTTTGCGCTGATTAGAATGGACAGCAAACCAACACCGACAACGATAGCGTAGGTACACATGCCTACCTCGCAAGCTCAAGATGAAGAGATAGGGGAAGTGTGTGAGGATAATGAAAGGGTAATACAAAATGTAAAAGGAGATCTTATAGTCATGGAGGACTGGAATGCTGTTGTAGGGCAAGGAGTAGAAGGAAATGTTACAGAAGAATATGGGCTTGGGTCAAGGAATGTGAGAAATTAATTGAGTTCTGTAATACATTTCAACTAGTGATAGCGAATACTCTGTTCAAGAATCACAAGAGGAGGAGGTATGCTTGGAAAAGGCCCGGTGGTACGAGAAGATTTCAGTTACATTACATCATGATCAGGTAGAGATTCCCAAATCAGATACTGGGTTGTTAGGCGTACCCAGGAATAGATATAGAGACAGATCACAATACAGAAGCGATGAAGACTAGCTTGAAGTTTAAGAGATCAGTCAGGAATAATCAATACGCAAAGAAGGATACGGAAGTACTAAGGAATGACGAGACAAGCTTGAAGTTCTCTAAGGCTGTAGATACAGCATTGAGGAATAGCTCAGTAGGCAGTACGGTTGAAGAGGAGTGGACATCTCAGAAAAGGGCAATCACAGGAGTTCGAATGAAAAACATAGGTACAAAGAATCTAAGTGTGAAGAAACAATGAGTAACAGAAGACGTTCTTCAGGCGATCGATGAAAGAAGGAGGTACAAAACTTTTCACGGAGATTCAGGAATACAGAAATACAAGTCGCTGAGGAATGAAATGAATAGGAAGAGCAGCGAAGCTATGTCTTCTGGCTGCATGAAAAATGTGAAGCAAACGGAAAAAAATTATTCTCGGAAGAACTGACTCAGAATACAGCAAAGTCAAAACAACCTTCGATGACATTAAAAGCAACTGTCGTAATATTAAGAGTGCCACGGGAATTCCACTGTTAGATGTAGTGGAGTTAGCTAATAGGTGGAAGGAGTCCATTGAATTCCTCTATGAGGGGTAGGATTTGTCTGATGTGGCAGAAGAACGGAGTCGATTTGGAAGAGATGGGGGATCTAGTTTAAGAATCAGAATTTAAAATGCCATAGAAAAGGTGATATACGATCTACGTTTGTGAAAAATACCATCCACACAATTACGAAGACTGCAAGAGCTGACAAGTGCGAGAATTATCGCACAATCAGCTTAGCAGAAAATGCATTCTAGTTTCCTGACAAGAACAGTATACAGATGAATAGAAAATTGAGGATGTGTTACATGGCTATTATTTTAACTTCAGGCACCAGAGAGACATTTCCAACGTTGCGATTGATAATGGAAGAAAGACTAAAGAAAATTCAGGAAACTTTCATAGGTTTTGTCGACCTAGAAAAAGCGTTCGACGGTGTGAAATGGTGAAATATACTCAAAATTAAGAGAAAAATGAGGGTAAGCTACAGGGAGAGACATGTAACGTACAACATATACAAGTGCCAAGAGGGAATAATAAGTGTTGAAGACCAAGAGCCGAGCAGTCGGATTGAAAAGGGTGTAAGACAGGATTGTAGTCTTTCGCCCATAATGTTCAGTCTTTACATCGAAGAAGCAGTTATGGAAATAAGAGAAAAGTTCCACAGTTGAATTAAAATTCGAGGTGGAGTATATCAACGGTACGATTCGCTGACGACATTACTATCCAGAGTGAAACTGAAGAAGAAGTACATGATCTGCTGAATGGAATGAACAGTCTAATCAGTAAAAAAGTATGGATTGAAAGTAAATCTTAGAAAGACGAAAGTAATGAGAGGTAGTAGAAACGAGAACAGCGAGGAACTTAAGATCAGGATTGATGGTCACGAAGTAGTTGAAGTTAGGGAATTCTACTACCTTTTTTTCTTGTCATCAGTCTTCTGACTGGTTTGATGCGGCCCGCCACGAATTCCTCTCCTGTGCTAACCTTTTCATCTCAGAGTATCACTTGCAACCTACATTCTCCATTATTTGATGGATGTATTGCAATCTCAATCTTCCTCTACAGTTTTGGCTCTCTACCTTGGATGTCATTCCTTCATGTGTTAACAGTTGTCTTATCATCCTTTCCCTTCTCGTTATTAGTGTTTTCCTCATATTACTTACCTCTCCGATCCTGGGCAGAACCTCCTTATTCTCTACATTATCAGTCCACCTAATTTTCAACATTAGTCTGTAGCATCACATCTCAAATGCTTCGATTCTCTTCTGTTCCGGTTTTCCCACAGTCAATGTTTCACTACCATACAATGCTGTATTCCAGACGTACATTCTCAGAAAATTCTTCCTCAAATTAATGCCGATATTTGATATTAGTAAACTTCTCTTGGCCAGGAATACCCTTTTTGCCATGTCTATAGTCTGCTTTCGATATTCTCCTTACTCCATCATTCTTTGGTTATTTTACTGCCTAGGTATCAGAATTCCTTAACTTCTTCTACTTAGTGACCATCAATCCTGATGTTAAGTTTCCCGCTGTTCTCGTTTCTAGTATTTCTCATTACATTCTTCTTCCTTGATATACTTTCAACCCATACTCTGTACTCATTCCGTTGAGCAGATCATGTAATTCTTCTTTACTTTCACTGAAGATAGCAATCCCATCGGCGAATCGTATCATTGATATCCTTTAATCTTGAAGTTTAATTCCAACCCTGATCCTTTATGTTATTTCCATTGCTGCTTCCTCGATGTTTTTCGTCGTCCAGTCTTATTATTCCCTCTTGGCTGTTGTAGGCCTACATACTGCATATGACCCGTCTCTCCCTATAGCTTACCCCTAATTTTTTCAGAATTTCGAACATCTTGCAGCATTTTACATTGTCGATCACTTTTTCCAGGTCGACAAATCGTATCAACGTGTCTGGATTTTTCTTTAGTCTTGCTTCCATTATTAACCGCAACGTCAGAATTGCCTCTCTTGTGCCTTTACTTTTCCTAAAGCTAAGCTGATCGTCATCTAGCGCATCCTCGATTGACTTTTCCATTCTTCTGTATATTAATCCTGTAAGCAACTTGGATGCTTGAGCTGTGAAGCTGATTGTGCGATAATTCTCGCACTTATCAGCTCTTTCCGTCTTCGAAATTGTGTTGATGATGCTTTTCTGAAAGTCAGATGGTACGTCGCCAGCTCATACATTCTACACACCAACGTAAGTTGTCGTTTTGCTGCCACGTACCCAATGATTTTTGAAATTCTGGTGGAATGTTTCCTATCCCCTCTGCCTTAATTGATTTTAAGCCCTCCAAAGTTCTTATGATATCTGATTCTAATACTGGATCTTTTATGTCTTTTAAATCGACTTCTGTTTCTTCTTCTATAACATGAGACAAATCTTCCACCTCATAAAGGCTTTCAATGTATTCTTTCCACCTATCTGCTCTCTGCTCTGCATTTAACAGCGGAATTCTCGTTGCACTCTTAATGTTATCATCTTTGCCTCTTATGTCACCGAAGGTTGTTTTGACTTTCCTGTATGCTGCGTCTGTCCTTCCGACAATCATTTCTTTTTCGGTGTCTTCACATTTTTCCTGCAGTCATTTCGTCTTTGCTTCCCAGCACTTCCTATTCAATTCATCCCTCAGCGACTCATATTTCTGTATTCCTAAGTTTCCTGGAACATTTTGTACTTCCATGGATCAATCGAAATATTACCATTGTTTATTTGCAGTTACATTCTTCGCAACTTCTGTGATGGGCCTTTTTGGAATTGTCCATCCCTGTTCAACTGTACTGACTATTGAGCTATTCCTTATTGCTATATCTATACCCTTAGAGAACTTCAACCGCGTCTCGTCATTCCTTAGTACTTCCGTACCCGGCCGCTCGGGTTAGCCCCAAGGTCTGTAGCGTCTTGTCACGGTCCGCGCGGCTACTCCCGTCGGAGGATCGAGTCTTCCCTCGGGCATGGGTGTTTGTGTCGTCCTTAGTGTAAGTTAGCTTAAGTTAGATTAAATAGTGTGTAAGCTTAGGGCCCGATGACCTCAGTAGTTTGCCCCAAAAGACCTTACCACAAATTTCCAAATTTTCAATAACCCACTTCTTTGCGTATTGTTTCTTCCTGACTTATGTCTTAAACTTCAACCTACTCTTCATCACTACTGTATTGTGATCTGAATCTATATCTACACCTGAGCGCACCTTACAATCCAGCATCTGATTTCGGAGTCTCTGCCTGACCATGATGTAATATAGCTGAAATCGTCCCGTATCACCTGGCCTTTTCCAAATATACTTCATTCTCTTGTGATTCTTGAAGACAGTATTCGCCATTACTAGCTGAAACTTAATAAAGAATGCTATTAGTCTTTCTCCTCTCTCACTCCTGTCCCAAACCCATATTCTCCTGTACCCTTGTCTTCTACTCCTTCTCCTACAACAGCATTCCAGTCCCCCATGACAATTAGATTTTCATCTCCTTTTACGCATTTTATTACCCTTTCAATATCTTCATACCCTATCTCTATCTCTTCATCTTCAGTAGTTGACGTCGGCATGTATACCTGAACTATCGTTGTCGGTGTTAGTTTGCTGTCGATTCTGATAAGAACAACCCTGTCACTGAACTGTTCACAGTAACACTCTCTGCCCTACCTTCCTATTCATAATGAATCCTACTCCCGTTATACCATTTTCTGCTGTTGTTGATATTACCCTATTCTGTAGAAATTCTTGTTTTCTTTCCACTTCACTTCACTGACCCCTACTATATCTAGATTGAACCTTTGCATTTCCCTTTCCAGATTTTCTAGTTTCCCTACCCCGTTCAAGCTTCTGGCATTCCACGCCCCGACTCGTAGAACGTTATCCTTTCGCTGCTTATTCAATCTTTTTCTCATGGTAACCTCACCTTGGCAGTCCCTTCCCAGAGATCCGAATGTGGGACTATTCCGGAATCTTTTGCCCATGGAGAGATCACATATCCTGTGGATACACGTTATGTGTCTTTAATGCAGTGGTTTCCATTGCCTTCTGCTTACTCATGCCGTTGATCATTGCTGATTCTTCCGCCTTTAGGCAAGTTTCCCACCCCTAGAACAAGAGAACAGAGCGAACTAGTAAGCTACACACTTCTGGAAAGGTGTCGCTATTTCAACTAATAACGACAGTGTTTAAGGAGTTAGTAAACAGTTCTGATCATCTTGTAAAATATCAAATGCACAATCCTCTTTATTTACTTTTTTGGGTGAATTGAGTTTGGGGGAGGGGAACCTGTTGATGAATCTTTTGACTAATTTGATGGAAGCTCACAGATTTTTTTGCTGTCAGTCTCTTCATCTCAGATTAAAACTTACACTCTACATCCAAGTGAAAAATCATTGTAAAACTTTTAAATTACTTATATTGCTTCAGTACAAGGCAGTGTTTTGTGTAACAGTCTCGTCAGTTGCTTTCCGTATCCCAGTGCCAGCTTGGAGAGTAAATGTCCATGCATACATGAAATACGACATTACAAGTTTCCATCTGGGTATCTGTAACTAGCCATCGCTATTGACACATCTATTATGTAACAGCCGTGACCTGTTTCAGTCTTACAGATTTCAGTGGAGTTATTAAGGACAGACGCAGGGCAAAATGCATTCCCCTACTTAAACATATATATTAAAAAAATTATTGCAGCTAGAATAGTAAGGCTTGAGATACATATATACGACATGATGCTTGATATTATGTGCAATTTTGGTATGAAAATCCGCATCGACGTACTTTTTATAAGGATCTGTGGTATTAATTACCATTGTTTTAAAACGTTCCTTTTCTCGTCAACTAATCAAGCAATAAAACAGGCATTTCACAGTTTATTTCTGCGTAAGAGGGTAACAAAACGTCTGGAAAAGTTTTTGTTTAGGGTCATAACTGCTTTAAAATTAAGTTTTCATTTTTGTGTTTGCTGGGGCTACCATATTTTTCACACTTTCAGGATAGAACTTTTCTCAGAGAGAAAATAACGGAAAAGTGCTACACGTGATTATTCAGAAGGTAATTCTTAAGAGGTGTGCCAGATTTCAGGATATTAGCTTCTATAGTCCGTGAGAAAAGATACATTACAGCTAGAAAAAGAGAATTACGCCAATTCGAATTTAAAGTTTTTATTTCAATTTTTGACAATATTGCTATACCTCTTGTTACTAACGCCATCCATATCGATAATATTTATTTTCTTAGTCGTCTTCCTGGTGTAATCTCTTCCCCAAGCCTCCTTTTCCTAGCCAATTATGCATTTTTTTCAGCTGGCTAAACTTTGCGCAGTCGCGCTTCGTCGATGCTTCTGGTTACCTTCAGTGTGAATGCACCTGGATGGAAGCCTAGTCTATGCAGGCACTTTACACTGCCTGCTGTCACGTATTAGTATGAATGAGCAGCACAACTTTTTATAAGGATCTGTGGTTTTAATTACCATTGTTTTACAACAACTTTGGATGTTTCCAGTTGACAAAAATGGGAGCATTTCAGTGCAATAAACTTTACCAGCTGGCGTATACTTTAACATATTTTATTTTATTTTGAAAGCAGCCAGTTTCGGCAATTCATTGTGCCATCTTCAGGCCCAATCCGCTTTTTTCGAATCAACGAACCTATCGTATAGCGCCGTAAAACTGGATACCGTGAATCCCAGCCGTTGTGCTGCTGGGATTCACGATACCGTGAATCCCAGCCGTTGTGCTGCTGGGATTCACGGTATCCAGTTTTATGGCGCTATACGATAGGTTCGTTGATTCGAAAAAAGCGGATTGGGCCTGAAGATGGCACAATGAATTGCCGAAACTGGCTGCTTTCAAAATAAAATAAAATAAAATATGTTAAAGTATACGCCTGCTGGTAAAGTTTATTGCACTGAAATGCTCCCATTTTTGTCAACTGAAACATCCAAAGTCGTTTCTCGTGATTATTCGTCACAGATTATTGTATTAGAATAGTCTAGAGCAGGGATGTACAGACCGCGAGCCTACACCGCATGCGGGCCACCGTTGATATCATAACGAACCGCCTCTCAAAGATCGTTCTTGTAAGGCTTTTTTTTTTCATTTTCTTCCTGAAAATAATGTCGAACCATGTAGAAAATATCTGTTTTAAAACTACATTGCTGTAAGTATAAGCGTTAAATAAAGTGAATGCTTCTGAAGCAAATGTCGTGAACAAATTATGCAAACAATAGAGGGTGGTCCATTGATCGTGACCGGGCCAAATATCTCACGAAATAAGCGTCAAACGAAAAAACTACAAAGAACGAAACTCGTCTAGCTTGAAGGGGCAAACCAGACGGAGCTATGGTTGGCCCGCTAGATGGCACTGCGATAGGTCAAACAGATATCCACTGTCTCTTTTTAAATAGGAACCCCCATTTTTATTACATATTCGTGTAGTATGTAAAGAAATATGAATGTTTTAGGTGGACCACTTTTTTCGCTTTTTTGATAGATGGCACTGTAATAGTCACAAACATATGGCTCACAGTTTTAGACGAACATTTGGTAACATGTAGGTTTCTTAAATTAAAATACAGAACGGAGGTACGTTTGAACATTTTATTTCGGTTGTTCCAATGTGATACATGTACCTTTGTGTTGTGAACGTATCATTTCTGAGAACGCATGCTGTTACAGCGTGATTACCTGTGAATACCACATTAATGCTATAAATGCTGAAAATGATGTCCGTCAACCTCAACGCATTTGGCAATACGTGTTACGACATTCCTCTCAACAGCGAATAGTTCGCCTTCCGTGATGTTCGCACATGCATTGACAATGCGCTGACGCATGCTGTCAGACGTTGTAGGTGGATCACGGTAGCAAATATCCTTCAACTTTCCCCACAGAAAGATATCCGGGAACGTCATATCCGGTGAACGTGCGGGCCATGGTATGGTGCTTCGTCGACCATTCCACCTGTCATGAAATATGCTGTTCAATACCGCTTCAAGCGCATGCGAGCTATGTGCCGGACATCCATCGTGTTGGAAGTACATCGCCATTCCGTCATGCATTGAAACACCTTGTAGTAACATCGGTAGAACATTTCGTACGAAATCAGCATACATTGCACCATTTAGATTGCCATTCATAAAATGGGGGCCAATTATCTTTCCACCCATAATGCCGCACCATACATCAACCCGCCAAGGTCGCTGATGTTCAACTTGTCGCAGCCATCGTGGATTTTCCGTTACCCAGTAGTGCGTATTATGCCGGTTTACGTTACCGCTGTTGGTGAATGACGCTTCGTCGCTAAATAGAACGCGTGCAAAATATCTGTCATCGTCCCGTAATTTCTCTTGTGCCCTGTGGCAGAACTGTACACGACGTTCAAAGTCGTCGCCACGCGATTCCTCGTCCATAGAAATATGGTACGGGTGCATCTATGTTGCTGTAGCATTCCCAACACCGACGTTTTTGTGATTCCTGATTCTCGCGCAATTTGTCTACTACTGATGTGCGGATTAGCCGCGACAGAAGTTAAAACACCTGCTTGGGCATCATTATTTGTTGCAGGTCGTGGTTGACGTTTCACATGTGGCTGAACACTTCCTGTTTCCTTAAATAACGTAATTATCCGGCGAACGGTCCGGACACATGGATGATGTCGTCCAGGATACCGAGCAGCATACATAGCACACGCACGTTGGCCATTTTGATCACAGTAACTATACATCAACACGATATCGACCTTTTCCGCGATTGTTAAACGGTCCATTTTAACACGGGTAATGTATCACGCCGGCCGGTGTGGCCGTGCGGTTCTAGGCGCGTCAGTCTGGAACCGCGTGACCGCTACGGTCGCAGGTTCGAATCCTGCCTCGGGCATGGATGTGTGTGATATCCTTAGGTTAGTTAGGTTTAAGTAGTTCTAAGTTCTAGGGGACTGATGACCATAGATGTTAAGTCCCATAGTGCTCAGAGCCATTTGAACCATTTGAACCAATGTATCACGACGCAAATACCGTCCGCACTGGCGGAATGTTACATGATACCACGTACTTATACGTTTGTGGCTATTACAGCGCCATCTATCACAAAGCGAAAAAAGTGGTCCAACTAAATCATTCATATTTCTTTACGTACTAGACGAATATGTAAAAAAAATGGGGGCTCCTATTAAAAAAAAAAGCGCAGTTGATATCCGTTTGACCTATGGCAGCGCCATCTTGCAGGCCAACCATAGCGCCATCTGGGTTCCCCCTTCAAGCTAGACGTGTTTCGTTCTTTGTAGTTTATTCGTTTGATGCTTATTTCGTGAGATATTTGGCCCGGCCACTATCAATGGACCACCCTGTATACTCTTTCCTTCCCCTTGCGGCCGTTACACAGTCGCAGTGCATAGTGAGGGATCTGTGGCCCACAGTAGTAGCAAGTACTGTATTTACATCCCTGGCCTGGAATGTCTTCCCACTCCAGACGCAACCGACGACTGTAGCACCAGGCACGCATCTCATTTCTCACAATCACGGAGGTGAGCGGTGGCAGCCAGATGGGGTCAGGTGTGACTGGGGTCAAGTGGCAATCGCTAGTCGCTACCGTACCTGCACTTATCCGGACGCCTCGACAGAGAGCTGCGAGCGACTGTTGGTGTCCTTGACTGCTACCGCATTCTCGGTTCATCGCACATGATTCTATAGCTGCACACGCCCTCAGGTCCTGCACTGAGTACTAAAGTAAATGCGATATATGATTTATTCCTTCGTAAAATCCTTGAATAATATGACAGTGACCTCGGACACCCCACGTTTTAAACAGCCACAATCTGATCATCAGAGTATGTCACTCAAATACATATTTAATTAAACAGCGCTAGTTACATATATCGAGAGAAATGCAGTGACATTATTTTAAATGCTGTTTGCCGATAAAGTATAATTTGAATAACAAATCACGTAGCGTAACTAAACCTACAGCTTCTCATGCTTTCCACATGTAATGCCAATGTAAACTCTTCTGATAAGCTACCGGATGTTTCAGAGACAAAAAGTCATTTTTTACATATGTATTAGATTTAATTTGTCCTATAATTAGGCCTGCTAGCGACATTCGATTCTTTTCTGCTCAAAATCTGGCACCTTCTATTCTCTGTAATGTATTACGTATTTCCATGTAACTAATAATGATAATATAAGAGAAAATAGCATCGATTTGTATAATATGTCAACCAAATTTCTACATACATCTTTTAGCATGTACTCTGAGGCGCTAAAGAAACTGGTATAAGCATGGGTATTCAAATACAGATATATGTAAACAGGCAGAATACGGCGTCGCCTTCGGCAATGCCTATGTAAGGCAACAACGGTCTGACGCAGTTGTTAGATCGGTTACTGCTGCTACCATGGCAGCTTACCAAGATTTAAGAGAGTCTGAAAGTGACGTCACAGTCGGCGCACGAACGGTAGTACACTTCATCTCGGAAATAGCGATGAAGTGGGGATTTTCCCTTACGACCATTTCACGAGTGTACCGTGAATGTCAGGAATCCGGTAAAACATAAAATCTCCGACATCGCTGCAACCGGAAGAAGATCCTGCAACAACGCGGCCGACGACGACTGAAGAGAATCGTTCAACGTGAGAGAATTACAACTCTTTCGGAAATCGCTGTAGCTTTCAATACTTGACCATCAACAAATATCAGCGTGCAAACCATTCTACGAAACATCATCGATATGGGCTTCCGGAGCCGAAGGCCCACTCGTATACCCTTGATGACTGCACGACACAAAGCTTTACGTCTCGCCTGGACCCGTCAACACCGATATTGGACTGTTGATGACTGGTAACATGTTGCCTTGTCGGATGAGTCTCTTTTCAAATTGTATCTAGCGGATGGACGTGTACTGGTATGGAGACAGACTAGTGAATCCAAGGACCCTGCATGTCAACAGGGGACTGTTCAAGCTGGTGGAGGCTCTGTAATGGAGTGGGGCGTCTACAGTTGGAGTGATATGGGACCAATGATACGTCTAGTTACGATTTTGACAGGTGACATGTACGTAAGCATCCTGCATGATCACCTGCATCCATTCATGCCCCCATATGCATTCCGACGGAATTGTGCATTCAGGCAGGTAAATGCGACACCCCACGAGTCCAGAATTGCTACAGAGTGGCTCCAGGAACATTTTTCCTAGTTTAAACACTGCCGCTGCTGACCAAACGGCCCAGAAATGTACGATCTATAATGTGCTGTTCAGAAGAGATCTCCACCCCCTCGTACTCTTACGGATTTATGGACAGCCCTGCAGGATTCATGGTGTCAGTTCCCTCCAGCACTACTTCAGTCATTAGTCGAGTCCATGCCTCGTGTTGCAGCACTTCTGCTTACTCGCGGGTGACCATCATGATATTAGGCAGGTGTACCAGTTTCTTTGGCTCTTCAGTGTAATACAACCCGGTTTTGTGCAAACAAAGCAGCTTCTAGGCGTTATCGTAATATTGTTCCAGTAAGACTACTTACATATATACTCCGCTGCCCATCTTACGGTATGTGGCAGAGGGTACTCCGTGTAGCAGTGTCACGTCCATCGTTTCCAGTTCCAGTCGCGTATGTTTCTTGGGAAGAACGATTGCTGGTAAGCCTCCACGTGGGCTGGAATCACTCTAAATTTAACTTCCCGCTCTTCCTGTGGGATATACGTATGAGGAAGCAATGTATTGATTGACTCTTCTAGCATTGTACGCTCTCATAACTTTAGTAGCAGATCACACAATGATACAGAACGCCTATCTTGCAGCACTGCCACTGGAGTTGGCTGAACATCTCCGTGATGCTTTCGCGCTTCCCCACGAACCTGTAATCAAAGGCGCCGCGATCTTCTCCATATCGACTATCAGTCCTACCTGGTATAGATCCCATACTGACGAGCAGTATTCAAGTATTAGTGGGACCAATGTTTTGTAAGCCGCTTCCTTTGTTGATGGATTACATTTCCTATATTCAGATAATCCCGGTGTCGCATCTTTCGTACTCGCAATTAACCTTGTGTGGTCATTCCACTTCAAACCACTCCGTACGTACTCCTGGATATTTTATGGAAGTAAGTGTTTCGAGTGATTGTTCTGCAACCTTTTAGTGATACAGCATAATATTTTTCTGCCTGTGTCTTCGTAATACGTAGCATTTGTTCATGTCATTTGCCACTCCCTGCGCCAAGCGCCGATACTCTGCAGCTCTTCCTTCATTTCGCTACAATTTTCTAGCGTCCCTACTATCTGCATACAACAGCATCATCTGCGAAAACCCTTATGGATCATCCGACGGTATCAGCGAGATCATGTATACATACTCAGAGAAGTAGTGGCCGTATAACTCTTCCGCGCACATGCCTGAAGTTACGTTTACGCCTAAAGACTTCTCTCCGTTCAGAATGAATGGTGTGTTCTATTTTTTTAGAAACTCTTCAGTCCGGTCATATAGTTGCTCTGATCTCCCACACGCTAGTATTTTGTTCATTAGGCGGCCGTAAGAAACTATATCGAATGCCTTTCTGAAGCCAAGGAACACGATATCTACCTGACCGCCTGTATCTACTGCATTCTGTGTCTCGTCGACAAAGAGAGCGAGATAGGTTTCACCGTATTATTGTGAGAAAAAAAAAATCGCTTAGTTGCGTCGTTCTCAAAACTGTGAAAATTTAAGTATCGAAATTGGAATTGTTGTAGAATAACTTCAGAAGAAATCGAAATTTAAGGATGACAACAGCCCACAATTACATTTGCTTGGCTAGTGTAAAACAATAGATTCCTTCCCGTCTTACGTATCGTTCTAGTAAAACTAGCTCTCTACGAAACACTTCTAAGATGATGCAATGCGTGCTTAGATTAGCGCCGACCTATATTACGGACCGAAATGATGGCTGTGCTAGTTGTCCCAGCTCACTCAGGCATACGACTACTGCAGAATTTGAATACTTCCCTTTATGTGACTGATAAAATCTATAGCTATTTAGCGCTACATTTTTATAAGTTAAATTAAGTTCACTGCTATACAAATTCGAAAGCTTGATATTTTTCCCACTCTCCAGTAACACCTCGGTGTGGTAAAATATCTGAAAGCGGAATAAATCATTGTTAGCGTTTGTTTGACACACTGTCTACTTGTACATCAGCAGAAATCATATCATTCATTCTTCCCATGTGCTATTCGCGAGTGGAACAGGGAAAGGGGGATTAATTAGTGGTACCATAACTGTCCACCGCCACATATCATCAGATAGCTTTCGGAGAATTGATGTAGATGTAGACTGATCCTACTTAAGCAATGGCTGTCATAAGCTTGGAGAATCTGTGTGTATGTCTAAGGATAACTGTCATAACACTTTCTTGCAATTAAAAGCTGAGCGGCTATTTCAAATCTGTAAGACGAATTTCGTTCAGGCACATTAAAAGCAATAGCTAGTCACAGTTATGCGAAAGTGGCCGCGAGTCGATTATAATGATAATAGAGAACCTGCCAAACTCAATATGCGTGTGGCACCCAGGCCCACCAAAAATCTGCACCCATTCACACATTACAGCAGCAAGAACTTTGCCACTATCTTTGTAACAGTGTAAATTATTCACCATCAGAATAACGAACAAATGTTTGTTGATTTCCGTTTTTAGTTTTTCTGTAAACCACATTCTGATTATTTTGTTGTTTCCACTGCCACACTTGTACTTCTGCATATTGAACATGCTGTGTGGCACGCTACATCAAACGGAACTTTAACATAGTATGCCACACTATATCCAGAATTAATATACACACTGGTGTAGTTGAAGAAATGATTTTGCCCGAACAAGGTTTACGGAGAAACCGACAGCAGAAACCACAAAACACTTGTGTGACTCTATTAGAACTGAGAAACTATTAAGCGTTCTCTAAAACATAGAGTCATTTCTATGGAAATTTTTATGTCTTTTCGTGTGGCAGAAATCGTAATAATTAACAGGGAATCACTTTCGCGAATCCCTTGCTAATTGAAACTTAGTGGGTTCAGATTCTAAGTTTTCTGCTACCTCAATCAACGCACTCTAATGATTGACTGGCAGGACGAACGGTGCTTTCGAAGTAAAATTACTGAGAGTGCATCGTAGCAATCAAAAACTTCCCGTAAGGCGTCGTTACATTAGTACGAAAAAGCAATTATTTTTGATAAAGTATTTTATGGCAAGGTATAAGTCTAAGATATAGTAACATGTGATACACGTAAAAGTTTTATATCTTTAAGAGTACTTTAAGTTGAACATAATTTCCCTCTACGTCCTTATTTACAACAGTGTGAAAACTACGAGTTTCAGCTGCAGAAAAAGCTAACTCCGAGCTTTTCCTTATGAGTGAAGTTTGAAGCGTAAAGAACAAAAGTGTCAGTGAGAGCTGTAGAAAGATTAGGTTTAAATTATTTACAATGAACAGTCTAATACGTCTAGCCATCAATTCACAACATTCCTACAATATCAAGAATAATGACTTCGGACGAATTAATTCCTACCAGACGAATGGGTACTGTTAAAACTCCTACATCCCAAACTGGTTACTGTTCTTCACGAAACGTCATGTTCGCGAATTCAGATCAAAGTCTTACACATGCTCATCAGTACATTCCATATATCCATGCATACCTTCACATACGCGTAGCTACGATGACGCCACTTCGAACTGAAATTTTGCACTCACTTGTTGGTGTGTCACTATCTGCAAATATTATCAGCGGTCAGATAAACGAACAAAAACCAATAAACCTGAGATACTGAAAATACGAACTTTTTTCAACGGAAAGGAGTTGCCATTCGTGGTTTAGTATTTCGTTGGATAGTTGCACATACAGTAATGTATACTGTATACTGTGGTTCATAAACGAACTGGGACTGTTCATCGTTTTGGTAGTGTGTATTAGCTGCAGTCTAATGAAACACTTTATAGGCTAATCACTTTTTACCCTACTTGTCTTGAACTAGGTGAGTGTCGTGCCCGAATAACTGAGCTGAGAGTCCTCAATATCCAGTCGTATGCTTGTGACAGGTGTATCGCTCGTATCCTTAGTATTATGGATTCATACCACTCAATAGTTAGAATTGGTCGATTGCAACGTACTTACTCATATTCTACCCGACAATAGCCGTCCAATTCGTAGAGGAGATATTTTAATCAGGAAAATACTATTAAATGTACCGATTTCAATACACATCACTTGACTAATTGGCAGTTAGGTTCGCAATGATTTAAGGCTTACAGCATGCAATAAAATGTGGGCAGAAAACACAACTGTATACTAGTGTGTAGAAAATTGTTTTAAATGACCAAAAAGAGATCCTAAGAGCATAACTTCTAATCCAACGAACGTATCACTGCAAGTTTCCACCTATTCTCTGTCCATGACAGAATGAAAAGCGTTGAATGCAGAAAATTGAAGCACAGTCTGGTGACCATTAGCTCTACTTTACGACAGAGTCTCCTCTTATAGTGAGAATTCGCAACGCACTGAAACATTTAAGAAACGTTAAGCGTAGCCATATAACGTAATCACCATGAACCTCTATCAGGCCAGTGGTGTCGCGGTAGACCCGAAATCTGAGGGTAACGAGTTCAAATAACGATAGCATGTGCGAGTTGCTACTAAAGAATAAAAAGAAAAAATAAGTAAAATTGAATATCAAGTATCATCAATGAAAACGAGAAGAATAAAACTGTATTGAAGTGAATTGTCTGGAATCTACTGACGATTTTGTTGTACTACCTGAAAATCTAGCTGGTGCAGAAATACATGTTGACACGGTAGAACAGACAGCCAGAATAGTAAGATTCAGAATTTCCGCAGCGAAAACCGAGATACGCACTACAATAAATTAATATTTCAAAATCCTTGTGGACATAAATGTATCGGATGGAGAAAGTTAAAACACTGGATTATCTGGAAGAAAGAATTAATGGAAAAGAGGTAGAAGAAACTGATGTACATGAAATGACTCACTAAACAGAAACGACATGTGGAATAACAAGACATACGTATGATGAAAAGTGATTACCGAGAAGTTCAAAACTAAAGCGTTATAATATGGCAGTGAAATCAGTGCCTAAAACTGAACTGTAAATTAGAAAAAATGTAAATATTGGAGAGGAGAAACACAAAGCCAACATGTTAAAAGAGACATAGAAATACACATCGTGAAATAAAATTAGTGTCACACCAGTCATAGCACCAGCCGAAGTATTTGGACGCGAGCCTTACGTCTGATGCAAGTATCAGAACTGTGAAGACTCGTAGTTTTTGGACATTTAAACAGAGTGAACGTAGGCTAAGTAAAAAAAATGTTGAGGTATTCTTGAAGCAAAAAACTGACAAACTGGAACCAAGAAATTAAAAGAAATGAAGTTGAAAAAGAGAATACACAATATAAAAATAAGAGAGGCGGTGAAAAGAGATATTTTCATGAGGGAAGCTTTAAATATACGACTGAAAGCTTGAAACATTAAGAGAAAAGGTTTGAATTGGTTGGAAGAAGATAGAAAAAGACGTGATGAATAAATGTTCCTGCCATCGATGGCTCACCTGAAAATGACTGGTAGGTGTGCAGTCTAAATATTATGGGATGTATTAAGCGACGGCCGACTGCTAGTCCGAAATTTTGTTGGAGCATTCAATTCGTAGGGAAAATTTTGAATTTCACGAAGTGATAGATGATAGGGTAGTGACAGAAAAGAGAAGAGCAAATGAGGAGAAACTGTTTTTGCTAAGGGTAGTGACGGAGAAGAGAAGAGAAAATGAGAAGAAACTGCTTTTGCTACGTTGCCCCTAGGTGGCCACATTGAATGCAGTGCTGAAAGAGTTTATTAGAAATATTTCTGAGATGAACACAGTTCTAAATATAAAGCCGTTAAGGAGGAAAAGCAAGTTACGAAAACCTAAGATCATAAATCATCAATTTACAACTTCGCTGTGACATAATGCCATGGGGTCCTTTGTATCATCAAAGGGAATAAGTAGGCACTACGAGTCCACGAACTACACCCGTCCCTAAACGCTTCCGAGAGAACACTTGTGAGCCCAGCTGTCCAGACGTGCACTGAAAGTGTCGTGACACAGCGCTGATGCCGCACAGTAGCCGTCAGGGAGGAGCACTCAGCACTGCTCCGCCTACGGCGCCTGCCCGTAATCTGGATGTTGACTGAGCATAATCTGGCTGCCCCTCCACCGCGACCACCGTCTCCAGCGGTAGCGTGCGAACCGCGTGTGCGGCCGGTGATGATCGCATTTCGCAAGCGACCCCGTTGCCCGCGGAGACCTGTCGGTGCAAGGATGCGCGGAAGAATTGGAGGGGCGTGAAGGCGCGGCAGAGGGTGCGTAGCGCCGCTGCGTATAAATAGAGCGGCCACACCACTCGCCAGCATCAGATCACTCCATTCCATTCCTGGCGATAGCGTCGTCATTCGCACCGTAATCTTCCAGCCAGGGGCACTTATCACAAGCATCATGAAACTGGTGAGTAGATTAGCTACTTCAAAATGTTTAGGGTGTTTGAAGACCGTTCATACACTTAGTGTAAAATGAAGCCCAGTGGTAGCTGGACCCGTCATCGGTTGATGAAAGTAAAGTCCTCCGGCTTCAAGCATGCACTAAGCTTCAAAAATGGTTCAAATGGCTCTAAGCACTATGGGACTTAATATCTAGTCCCCTGGACTTAGAACCACTTAAACCTAACTAAAGTAAGGACATCACACACATCTATGCCCGAGGCAGGATTCGAACCTGTGACCGTAGCAGCAGCGCGACTCCGGACTGAAGCGCCTAGAACCGCTCGGCCACGGCGGCCGCCCACGCAGTACGCCTTTCGATTCGGGGCATTTCAGTGTTCCGTGAGCGGTAGTGACCGCTTTTACTGCTGATGAAGTTCTTCAGTTGGACGCAAGTGGCAGAACGCTCCTCGACTTGATCTTATCTTTATCTATACCTATGGAAACCTACGAAATGCTTACAGTCCGTGAGAGCTAACACTGACAGTAGGCTCACTTTGACAACTGACATCTGCAACTGTTCCCTTAATATTCGTTAGCTGTTGCAGCGTCAATTTTCCCAGCTGTCATCAAATTTAGTATTTAGAACAGAAAGGACTTCCTTTTATGATTTGAACATCCATTCGTCAGTATAGTCGCTGAGCCTGAGTAACATTACAAACGGCCAAGTGTACGAGTTACTTCAGATCGTCGTTTGTACCATATTCACCCCGAGATCATCTACACGCTATTACAACAACATGTATGCGTTGTTTGGTATGATCTCTAGTCATATACAGCACGCGGTGTGTCTCTGATCTCTAGTCAGCTGTAGCATGTGGTGTGCCCTAGCGCTCTAGTGCTTCTTTGGTAATCACGTAACAGGTCAGTCGTATTTCGATCATAGAACCTAACAAAAGGCAGTGACTAATGGCCAGTCCCTATGTCTGCATGTTTAAAAGAAACATTACGTGTCAAATTTCGTTAAACAGAAAACCTTCGATGTAGAATGACTTCGGTCTGTGTGACAGGTAGCAAGTACTACATGACAAACACGTGTAGCGCTCATAAGGAAAGTAGGAGGCTTCATCATTCTCGTATTTCGTCTAGTAAAAAATGTGCAAGTGTGTGTGAATTCCTAAGGGACTAAACTGCTGGATCATCGGTCCCTAGACTTACACACACCTTAAATCAACGTAATTTAACATATGCTGAGAACAACACACACACGCATGCCCGAGGGAGGACTCGAACCTCCGACGGGAGAGGCTGCGCAATCCGTGACATGGCGCCTCTAACAGCGCAGCCACTCCGTGCGGCCATTGCGTCTAGTGCCTAAGAGTCGAATGCGTTCTTTCATTTTTCCACAAGATCTGCCATTAAATCAATTCATTCTTTAGGCATCTGTCAGGCACCTCCAACACTGCAGTACTGCGTTTTAAGCAAATCGACGGCCACGAATATCTTTCTTCAGTGATTCATCATCATCATTTAAGACTGATTATGCCTTTCAACGTTCAGTCTGGAGCATATCCCCCCTTATAAAATTCCTTCATGATCCCCTATTCAGTGCTAACATTGGTGCCTCTTCTGATGTTAAACATATTACTTCAAAATCATTCTTAACCGAATCCAGGTAACTTCTCCTTGGTCTGCCCCGACTCCTCCTATCCTCTACTGCTGAACTCGTGAGTCTCTTGGGTAACTTTACTTCTCCCATGCGTGTAACATGACCCCACCATCTAAGCCTGTTCGCCCTGACTGCTAATCTTCAGTGATTAAAAAAAAAAAAAGTAAGTCGGATGGAGAGAGATCGGGACTGTTATGGAGGATGTGTAATTCCTCTCAAACAAATCTTCGGCGTTGTGTTCGAAACAACTTTGGCAATAAGTGGACGAGCCCACAAGTGTCAAGAGTTGTTTGAGACCAAGCAGCAGAAGTTTCGCTGGGAAGCTCTGATACATTCTCCATACAGTCGCGATCTCTGCCCATGCGATTTGTATTTTTTTTTTTTTTTTGAGCCATGAAAAAAGATATTCGTGGCTGTCGATTTGCTTTGGAAGAAAGCGTGCACAACTGGATACAATCACCGTCCAGTACGCAACCACGAAAGTTATGACGATTGCTTTTGAAACCTAAAAGTGTACTTACTTTTTTCGGTTTCCATTTCACTGTACATTATAGAATATGTTTGTAAATTTCCGTACTTTACGTACAGTGAACATTAATGGACTATGAATTTAGGTGGAAATATGGACAAAGGAATGATTTAAGACTTCCTCGGTAATGAGATCATTCGAAATTGAGGGGTCCACCATCCACATCTACAGGTAAATCTACAGTCTGCTCTCTTCATTGTGGAGTGTAGTGCTGGGTACATCAGTTATATTTCCCACCCCCCCCCCCCCCCCCCTATCATACAATAGTACGCGAGAAGAGCTACTGTCCATAGATCTAAGAGCTCTCGTTCCAACGATCCTCTCACCAAGCGAGATGTACGCAGATGCAAAGTGTTGACCTTCTCTTTTCCGAACACATGCTCCCTCAGCAGTAAACCACTCAATGATGCACAACGCCTCTCTAGCAGCGTCTGCGACTGGAGTTTGCCGACAACTTCCTTAACGCTCTAGCACCGACGAAACGAACCCGCGACGAAAGAAACGGTGAAGGAACCAGCCCTATCTTTGGGAAGGAATCATCGTGGTAGACAATGTGATTTAGGGGAATTCTGTAAAATCAAAAACAGGATATCGATATGGTAATTGCCTGTATCGTATTTGCCTGACACCATACGACTCGGTTCTCACGGAATTCAACGTGAGTTCGCCTGGTGGCCTACCTCACTGCGACCCACCGAGTGAGGCGGTCAGACCGCCGAAGACGCGCCAGACGAGTCTTGCCCGCCTCTCGCGTAATCTCGGAGGATTGGCTGCGGTCTCTTTTTGCTGCCGTAATAGCGCAGTGCCGTGCCGTGCGGGCGTTAGAAAGTGAGACACGGCCAGGCCGGCGTCTGCTCCAGAGGTCGCGGGCAACTCGGCTCTTGCGTCTAGTCTTTCTGTCCAGATGGGATTTCAGAGCCGCTGCAGCCGCTGCAATCCGCATTCGTCTTGCTGGGTGCAGTGACGAAAATGCGGCAGTGAGTCAATATGCGCTTCTGGAGAGGATCTCGGCGAAGGGGCCTCAATTGTTTGCTAATCGTAAAGAGACGTGAATGATTCCCGGAGCCAGTCTGCAGTAAGAAAGATGCATGCGCATGAGTCACTGTATGTGGGCGTGACTGTCGTGCTCACTACGGCAGTTAACCCCCACGTGGCTGACTGCAGCGGCTCCTTCAAACGGGGTATTGTGTACCAGCTTTCTGCTCTGTGACCCACTATCACAGTCGACGGTGACACAGTTGCCATCTACATCTTAATATACACACAGCAAGCCACCGTACGGTACCACGTACCACTGTTAGTCGTTTCCTCCCCTGTCCCACTCGCAAACAGAACGAGGTGAAAATCACTGTGTGTAAGCATGTCTACGAGCCCTAATTTCTTTTAATCTTTTTAGTCCTTACGTGAAATGTATGTTGGTGGTAGTAGAATTGTTCGGCAGTCGGCTTCGAATTTCGGTTCACTAAATTTCCGCAATAGTGCTTCTAGGGATTCCGATCTGAGTTAAAAAATGGTTCAAATGGCTCTGAGCACTATGGGACGTAACATCTGGGGTCATCAGTCTCCTAGAGCTTAGAACTACTTAAACCTAACTAACCTAAGGACATCACACACATCCATACCCGTGGCAGGATTCGAACCTGCGACCGTAGCGGTCGCACGGTTCCAGACTGAAGCGCCTAGAACCGCTCGGCCACGCTGTCGGGTATCTGGGTTCACGAAGCATCTCTATAGCAGATGCGTGCTGAGCGAACCTACCGGATCACCAACTTAGCAGCACGCCTCTGAATTCTATCGATGTCGTCACTTAATCCGACCTGGTGCAGAACCCAAACACTCTATCAGCACCTAAAAATGTGTCTACTAGCGTTCTGTACACGTTTACGGATGGGTTACACTTTACCAAAATTCACCCAATAAAACGAAGTCTACCATTCACCCTCCCTACTACTAACCAGGAGTGCTCATTCCATTTCATATCACTCTGGAACGCTATTCCAAGATATTGTGACCGTAACAAGTTCTTGTTCTACTCGTACGAAGGAGGACGTACATACAGGCTAAGCATGTCGTTAAAACTCTGCCACCAACTAAATGATCCCACGACGAAAGAAAATGTGAAGGAACCAGTCGCGTCTTTTTCAAGGAATCGTCACGGCAGATAAAATGATTTGGGGTTGTACAACCAGCAGTGATCAAGTACATTCTTGGGAACAGAAGCATTTTCACGTATTTAGGAGACAGTCGGTCAACTAATTCATAGCGTGAATGCAGAAAATGGTCTGTTCAGAAACATTCTCTGCACAGTTATAAGTAATTACAGTACCAACTTATAAGAAGTCCTCAACTACTAGTTGGAATAGACGTCTGTTTCAACAACTAACCAGTATCAAGTTCATGATATCGTGAATTCACATTTTATCTCGTTTAAATGGTACGCACAGTGTCCCAGGCTGTATCGTTCACTGGAAATTGGTAAAGTGAGTGCCTGGAGCTGAAAAGTCACCGATCGAATGCTGGACGGACAGGGAGTATTTTAATATACCTTTAACCCAGACTTCCACTCTCATGTGAAGATTCGCCAGGAGTGCAGTTCGGAGTCCACGATAGATTGTAGGTCCCCTTCTACGGTTAGAAATACTGGTGTAGTTTAGAAACACGTAAGTCGGTAAAGTGGTGTCGAAATGAAAGACTACTACGTTGCCATACAGCCACGCGGGAGTATTATAGAGTACTAAGGTCCAATAGGCCATTAGTGTCAGACTGCGTGAGAACTGCTAATATTATCATATGAGGTAAACTGAATTCGTTCTGACACCGGAAAAGTAGACAATTTTAGTTAAAAAGCAAGCGGTACTGGTCGCGTTGGGCCTGAGCGCTACTAAACGCAAACGTTTTTTCGTTCCCTGTGTCAGTTTTTGTTCGTCAATGTCAAAACAAGTATCAGACTAAGCAAATTAGCGTAATACGTACTCGATCAATTAGAGATCTAGTGGCTGCATGATAGTATCATTCTAGAACTTGTCTGAGCATTTATATTGTCCTCTACACATCAAGATAGGTAATGATGTATTGCGAATCCTCATATGCACTGATAGATGAGCTCGAAGAACTAAGTGTAAGTAAGCACTTTAAACTTCATTGATATTTGGCCTTTCGATACTAGTACAATGCCTGTTGACCAGGGTGCTCTACCGGCCCCCATCTCATTCCCTGTCCTGCGACGTGGGTATGGAGGGAAATGTGGTCAGCACATCGTTATCCTGGCAGTTTTATAGAAGTTCCAGCCCTTGGAATTGGTATTACTCGGTTCAATAGTTCCTCAACACGCATCACGAGGCTGAGTGCATCCCGTACCGGTCCTCGCTCAGAAGGAAAAGATCTTGGCAGTACCTGTAGTCGAACCTGGGTCTTCCGCATGGCACCCATCTATACTGATTGCTCGGCTACGGAGGCGGATGTTGATACCCAAATTTATATCTACCTGACTTCCTTATTTGACAAGCAGTTATTGAAATTTCAGTTAAGCTCAGTTATGAACTTATTTGTCCCTGATGAAAAATGCTAGCAGATTTCTGATGGAGATCTACTCTCACGCAAAAAGAGAGATAAAATGACATTCAAAGGTCCAAACTGAATTTGCTTGTGATATGAGAAAGCCTGGAACGAGTAAAGAATATTTTCCTATTAATGCAGGCAACTCCGATGTATTTCAAAGACCTGATGAACTGCACCTCATTCCAACTGCGTGCAAGGACTAACACATAGACTCTTTTAATCCTGTGTACCTAATAAAATATCCTCACTTTGTTTTACAGTAGCCATTCTGTGAACTGTGATATGGTGTTACAATATTTTCCTTCTGTAATTCGTTAATTATTTACTTACTGTTGTGAGGCATGGAATTATGAGGTCGAAGATAAACCCGATAGAAACGTTTCAAGTGAACTAACGTTATAATATATATTATGGGGACCTCCATTTAGTTTCTGCATGCCATGTCATCTATGAAGCACACCGCACTGATAAACTTCTTAATTAACGATCTACAATTCATATCTGCTGCCGTCCAAACATATCTATTTCGAAACAACTTGCACCTTCCTTACTGTTGTCATCTTCCCCTTTGCTTCTAGTCTAAACATATCCATACCACTATCTACAAAACAGTATCACGTTTTGATTGTAAGTACGACGAATCATGATATGATTCTGGCTGTCCCTTGATGTTTCTTCCTATGACAATAAACATAAGGCCACTGCTCTTTGAAAGAAACGGTACGGTTTAATGTTCGTTCGAAGACGAAGTAATTAGGGTGTACCATAATCTCGGAGTGGGGAAGAAAGCAACCCTATATTCCCGTTACGAGATATGAGGAAATGACAGAAAATAAATTTGGATAGCTGCAAAGAAATATGAAATCTTGTATTTTACCATAGCACCAGTCCACTTGATTTGTGGTAGATACACATGTTTGATGCGAGTAACTTGGGCCGTTTGTCGTTCATTAAGCACACAATGTTTCTTTTCTTATAAATTTACCAGACTAACGACTGCACATAGTTTTTGTTTATCTATATTCAAGATCCGGATGAAAATTTTCAGTTTCAGTGCTTCGAGTTGTACCAGTGAACCACTCTGGGTTTTAGATTAAAATGTCCATCGTTTCCCAGTTGGTGTTGGCAGCCCTGGTGGGTATGGCGGCAGCTGGCCGCCTGGATAACTCATACCTGCCTCCTGCGGGTGCACCCCTGGCCGGTGGAGCACAAGGGGCCATCGCAGCGCCATTTGGCGGACCTGGAGCTGGTGGAGTCTTCGGAGCTAGAAGGCCTGGGTGAGTATTCCGTAGACATTCAGTTTGTACTGGTGCTCTCTAATCTACTAGCAGAGCCTACAAGGAGACTTGCTATTAATGGTAACACATTTGAATCTGTGACGTAAGCTGCCCCTGAGCAACAGCATTTTCGGAGGATGAGAATCGTCGACCCGAATTATGCCTTACAGCTGGGGTCTAAAAAGCTGAAGACAGACCAACACAAACTAACACAGCATCATTTGAAATAATCTTTACAACACTAAGTGTGTGAATGTACTGCAAGGAAATTGCAGCTACATTCAAGCACTCTACTTTAATTTTCTGGCCATAGATACAGATGTATGTCTGTGGAAAAGAATTTAAGTTTGTTGGTTAAGCAACAGAAGGACATTAATCGTAAAAAATTAGTGATTTTGCGGACTAGATGATCTAGAGCCATAAATGAGAACTGTTTCCTTCCACAGCACTTTTTTGACGTGTATCATTTTACAGAAATGGGATTGCGCCACACACCAAGTTAGACATCGAAGAGTGCTAGATGACTACATAAATCAATGTAGCGTAAAATAAATTTGAGTGTTTTTTTTTGTAATATACATACAAAGAGAGATTTTATCAATTAAAACTCTATTTAATGAAGCTATTTTGTATTCGGTTTGTCCCTCTTTATGCAGAATGTAATTGAAATTTTGTATGTAATGATCAGATAGTGAAATATCAAATATATAATTGCAGTGCCATAACCTTTTTTAATGCGGCATTAGTTGATACTCAAGTAGGATGGGAGAAAAGATTTACTTAGAGAACGAGCTTTTCTTTGCATATATATTTGTCATTAAAATTATTTTCACACTCACGTACAGACATTAAACATGAATAAATTCCATCTTTCAAATCAAGCAGCTTCTGGATGAAAAGCAAGAAATTATAGAAAATTCTGTTCGGAGTAGAAAAGATAACTGGAACGTATCACAGTGGTGTAAAGGGAAATCGAGACGAACAAATTTTATATAGGACACTTGTCGCCTATGAGACTTTCAAGGTCTATCTAAGCTACAGCGGATGCACAATACCTACAGCTTAGTCGACTACTTGGTTAACGTTAAACAATGGTGAATCCAGGATGGAATAATGGCAGTATTATGAAAAGCATAGAGTGCTACACACCGAATAGTGGAGAAGTTGAGGCACAACAAGAAGACTGCTAAACATCTGAGCTTTCGGCGAAAAGCCCTTCTTCTAAATTAGACAATACACAGACACACACACATTCAAGCAAGCACATCTCCCGCTCACATGACAACTGTCTCTCGCCTTCGAGACTGGGTTGTCAACATTATTAACTTCAATTTTCCCGCGGGCATTATGAAAGGAAGAAGACTTATACAAGAACTAATTACATTCACAGTTCACCATAAACGTAACCGTCACCAGCACAGTAGATTTGTAGCAACAAGGGCAGACAAACAAAAGCCGTATTTGTGCTGTTAAAATTCACAATATTTTGAAGTAAAATAATCACAGATACCAGCTATCCATATTATAAATAGCAGAACAAGGGGTTTTTAATATTCAAGAACTACTTTAACCAAAATATCATGATGCGTTGCTTGTGCTGTAGCTTAGGTACCTTTCGTAGACCGGTTTGAGTCTGTTTCCTCGTTTGATACACCACAAATGTCATGCATCAATTCCTTCGCCTCAGCTTCATCTAGATCACTGTGGTAGAATATAAACAGTCATCGTTTTCACCTTGTATAAACACGAATGGGAGACCCGAAAAGCGAAACGGAAAAAATACCTTACCTTTGTGAACATTAGGGTTTTAGGTACGTCACTGGTAGTAACTATAGATTTTACTACGATGCAGGCACCGCAATTTCATTGTACTACCGGCATTAGTAACGAGTGCAGAAAGTATTTATGTTGAAAACATCAGGTTCATATTGTTTTGAAATACAGGCTTGCATGATACATGTACAATAAAGGAGCCGACTATCAAGTTTTCAGTTTCGATGTCAGGACGGTAATGGAATCTTTTTATTTGTCAAGTGAATTACATGTATTATATTGTACTCATAGGAAATTGTAATTACACTAACTGCTATGTTTCTTGATAGTGGTAGGTCCTCAAACGAACTGTTTGTGTCACATTGTAGGAAGGCCTGAATATATATATAACTAGTGATCCACTTTGAAAATGCAGTGGCTCTGTAAATTTTTCTGGCGTGAGATGGCTATTCTTTATAGTATTATTTCCATGAAATTTCACACCTGTGTGATTTTACAGTTTCGGAGGAGCTGGTCTCGGTGGTGCTGGCTTAGGAGGACCTGGAGGTCTCGGTGGTCCTGGTGGTCTTGGTGGTGCAGGCCGAGGAGGTCTTGGTGCTGGACGAGGCGGCCTGGGTGCTGGTCTGGGAGGTGCAGGGACTGGCGCCGGTCTTGGAGGTCTTGGTGGACTTGGAGGCGCCGGTCTCGGTGCTGGCCGAGGTGGCCTAGGAGGCGCTGGTCTTGGTGCTGGCCGAGGTGCAGCCGCTGGTCTTGGTGGTGGTGCTGGCAGATTCATCCCAGGCGCCAGTGCTCCAAGTGGACCAGTCATTCCCATCCTCCGATACGAAAATGTCAACAATGGCGATGGAAGCTATGCTTTCAGGTAAGTTTTTCATAAGGCTACAGTATTCACATACACACACAGAAACTGAACCAAATTAATTCACATTTCAAACCTTCATTTGTTATCTTTCAAACACATTTTTCAGCAGAATACTTTTGCTGCTATATTAGCAATAAGCGACACATCAAGGAGAGGGATCTCAGAAAGAATCTGCTGTTACTCCAGATAGGCATTAAGATAAGTACGAAATCTTATTTCAGCGGACACAGTTTCTAGCCCAAACTTCAATCCAATGGGGCGCTGTCATCAGAGAGGTTGTGGAAATTTGAATGAGTATCATCAGATTTAGGAGAGATACAGTGAGTGTGGAAGCAGGGAGTGTGGAAGCGGGAACTTCGGCCTACAGTAGTTAACACCATATTTGATATCGTGATAAAAACAAAGACGCTATGAATGACCTTTCATCTTTGATGCCAATGCAAATTCTGCTCTCAGTGGCGTCACATACATCTTTCTGATTCTGTTCCTTTTTCAAGAGCCTACTGCTTTATTATTGATGGAAATAATGGTGGTTATTGTAGAAAGCTCAGAATTCTCATTGAGATTTGAAAAGGGCAGTGCCCTGAGAATAGCTGATAGTAGAATTGCGTTACGAGAGACTTTGGGGTTAAATCGTATGCTACATTCACGCAGTACCATGCTGAATATGCGTGATACAGACAGAAAATGGAACTCATCTCACACGTTAGTTAGCCGATTGTGAACACAATAATTAGATATTAATTATGCATTTATTGCTCATTTTTAGTTTGTCCCGTGCAAAATAATTTGTTAATGCAGTCACAATTGGCCAACATCGGTCTACTTTCCAGTAAAGTAAATCGTTTGAGACATCTTTTATATGTCTATAAGATTTTTACTATAGTTGCAGAGGGAAGATACCGTATGAAAATCATTCTCTAACATACTAAAAATTCTTATGTAAGACGCTTAACAGTTACACAAAAAGAAATTAAATCTATAAGTGTCCGGTACCAGTCTGTGATTCCACAACATCTATAGTTTTGGAACAAGGAAAGATGCATTTGTATTACATATTGGGACGGAACAGTGAAATCACGAAGACAATCCAAGCTCAAGAAGAGGGTCAAACACCCGCCGTGTCCGGAGGCGTACTTCCTTTCTACAGTTTTTGAGATGTCTTGGAATTCTGGCTCTGCTTTCCCTGTGCGTGTATATCATTATGTGAGTTGTTGTTTGCAATATGGGAAAATTTAGAGGAGCCTATAATATGTAATCGATAAACAGCAGATGGAAAAATACAATATACACTTGTAGAGCACTGTCCGTCAGGTGTCGTTTGCAACAGGCTTCCAGCAGAACTGGAAGAAACACTGAGTAGTAAGACCCCAGCTCTCAGATCTATGTTGAAAGGTAACATTGTGCCATCCCACTTCTGTTCCGTACAGGGGCTTCTCGCAGTAGTTCAGAATTCTTCTCTGTAATGTGTTTTGATTCTTATACTCACTATGGTCTTTTCAATGATTTATTAGTTCTTTGATTCAGTTGTTCATAAATTTTCTGATCAGAATTATGTGAAACATATACCGTATCGTTCTATAACAATTAGCTGTAGCTGGCATGATCCCATAGAATTTGATAATTTGAACTTTTTCGTATTTTTATTGGCCCTAATCCTATATTGTTTCGGGATAAGCATGTTAATTACTGCCTCTGGCAATGTCCTTTCGACAGTCCTTCACCTTGGGAACAAGCCCGGTATTCACCTATTTGGTGGGAAAACCACAAAAAAGAAATAATCAAGTTGGTTGTACCACTGGCCATCGTCGTTAATCTGGCGGACTGATTCGAGCCCCGTCGCCAACCCTTTACCGTGGGTACCAGCCCAGCATTCACCAATTAATGTGAAAAACCGCCTAAAAGCACAATCTGTCTGACAAATTCGATCCGGGGCTGTTGATCCTCCCTGAAACTCACCGAATAGAGAAGCAGGATGTTAACGTATGTGGCCAATAGTGCGTAATATCTGATAATGAAATAGAACTACTCAGCAATATGTGCCACCTCTACCACAAACACAGAAACATACATGCACACACATAGTCTGAGGGTTTCCAGCGCTTGATAAGCTACACTGGGTAAGCCAAACGACTAATGTCAGATCATTAGAAGCATTCTCTTGATCACTTCAATGACACTATGTCCTCACCTCGTTCTTATTTTCCCAGTTACGAGACTGGAAACGGCATCGCTCAGGACGAGCAGGGCTACCTGAAGAATGCCGGAATTCCTGATGCTGAGGCGGAGACCGTGCAGGGCCGCTACACATACACTGGAGACGACGGCGCACAATACACCGTCACCTACACCGCCGACGAGAACGGCTTCCAGCCGCAGGGTGCCCACCTCCCCACTCCGCCACCAATCCCTGAGGAGATCCTTCGCTCTCTGGAGCAGAATGCCGCTGAGGAGGCCGCTGCCATCCGGGCTGGAGGAGTTGTCGGTGGTGACTACAGTGGTGCCGGTGGCGCTGGAACTGGAGCTGGTACAGGCTTCCGTGGTGTCGCTGGTGTTGGTGGTGTCTTTGGGGGTCGCCCAGGAGCTGGCGGTGCCCCTGGTGCTGGTAAGTTAATAAAAGTCTGTTCTGGTTCACTTCATTGTTACCATTCGGAAACCACCTCTTCTTAGCTCCCGCCTCTTACAAGCTGAGATGAAGAGTTCCTTTGATGGAACATTACGTGGGTGTACTGCTGGTCACTAAATTTAAGGCGAGCAGTTCATGATGGTGACAAACCTCAACACTGTATTATCCTTCTAACGAGTATGTCATACTCACCTGTTTCAGTCGCTGTCATTCTTACATCTCTTACACCATCTACCTAGTTCTCTGTTTCCAGTCGTCCGATAAATCATTAATCTTTGGCAGTCTTTTTACTATCATGCAATCAACATGATAATTCGTCCCGTTATTTTTGTCATTAACTGAAAGGAAATTTAGATTGATCTTATTGTTTTATTCCTTATTCTATCTATTTTACTACAGCCCCTTACATATCTCATGAACTTCTTCTCTACTGGCTGTACACGTGATTTTCCTGTTTTGTTACTGTCCATGATTCGGAACCATATAAAAGACTAGGTGCAATCACAACTTTATGAAATTTAGGCTGTGTTTTTTTCCTTGTTTTGCATTCCAAAGATTTTCCGATTGTCATGCACATAACTGACATTTATTAACCTTCTTCTCAATGTCTTGGTCATTAATTAAAATCGCATCCTAGGTAAGTAAAGTGGAATAATTCGTGTAGAATTTTCTCTATTACTATTATTATCGATCTGACTGGACCCTTCGCTTTGAAGGCCTTTGTATCTGTGTTATTTACAGATGCAATTGAATTGTTGGTATACTGCGTTTTCTTTCATTCTATAGAGGATATCCCGGGAGGTATGGTCATACGATAAGAACAATTATTCGAAGCAATTTTCGTTTTTGCTACTGTGAAACACGTCTCTTCTACTGAACAAGTATTCAAAGCTCTTAATGTGTGCAAGTTGGAGACATGTTTTTCCTTGTTTTGGCCCATAGTATCTCCTACCTGGAGCAAAAGCAGATGGAATGAGGTATAACAGACCAGCTCACTCCCATCATCACGTCTACAGGTTACGCAAAATCACAATAATACGTTGTTAACTCGGTAATGAATAATTGTGTAAATTCTTGTGTTATCCAATTACGCAAAAATACTTGTAAACAGTTACTTTTTCCACTCTCGACAACGGAATGTAGTTGATGTAGGAGAGGAATTTGACAAATACAAACTTCAGAAAGAACTATATTAATTAGAAGACATGTATTACTCTGATGCAGTCTCCATATCGTACTGTCGTGGCAGACACACGTGTAACATAAATTCTGTAGCTACTTACGAGATTTTGTGAAATTACAAAAACTCTGTCAGATTGGTCTAAAAGACAATGACCAGCCTGTAATACGAACTAGTCTTCTCGAACTTACTAGAGAAGTATTAAACACAACGATACCTCACTTAGAGAAGAGCCGAGTAAAGCTCGTAACATCAGTCCAGAAGCTGATTGAAATATAAAATTTCCAGTTTAAGTATCTCCCATTATTTATGGCTTTAATTCTTAACGATAGGATACAATTCACATGCTCCAGAGTAAATTAAATTCCAAGTTAACTTGCCGGATCGAAAGAATTTTGAATGATTCGTGAGAAGCGATGTTGTTTGTGACGGAAGCCTCTGCGTCTTTTTTTTCCAGGAGTCTTCGGACGGCCCGGTGCTGGAGCTGGCCGGCCCGGTGCCCTGCCCAGCTACTCGGCGACCAGCGGTTACTCCTACCCTAACCCTGGCATGTAAGTGTCTGGAGGTTTCCAGCTGTGGCCTGGATGTCCAACACGCTCTGTTGTCTCACCTAGCTGGACGTAGCCAGTGCCTCAGTCCACTGCCCACCTAGTACTTTCACACATGAATGCGGACTTCTTTTGCCACTGTGTCGACTGCACAGACTCTGACAAGTATACCTGACGATTTCACTGTTGTCTTAGTGGAACTTAAAGGCTCCTACTGACTATATCTATCTCGCGAAAACATCACTTGTAAATATCTTAAATTATTTCTTACTCCTTTTCTATTTTCTACTGCAATGTTCAGACAGTAAAACTTATGACGACAATGGCATTGTGCGTGGCAAAGTTCGCGACTAGCAACTCGTGTTCTGTGCCCATAAAAAAACTATTTATTTCTGTGATGCAAAAGTGAAAAAAACCTATGTAAAAATATATATTTTGTAATAAATGTTGTTTTAAATATATACCACAAGTTGTTCTTTTTTCTTCACCACACTAAAACCTTGACCCTCTAAAGCGATACGAAACGAAGCCATCCTGGCGTTCAAAGGTAAACATTTCCTTCTGAAGGAATTTTAAGGTTCGACTTGAATGCTTCACGTTGTCGTATCACGTTTGGAACCTAGGAAGGAGTGACAGAACTTAGGTGATGAGATATCTACTAACACAAGTCTGCGACATAAAAATTGTTTCAAATTTATTACGTGATTTTTATAGTCTTTTCAACAATGATTTCGGGAAAAAGAGTGAAATAATTCCTTCACGTACAGTTATGTCACGAACTGATTGTCTAGTTTTAGCTTTTTTCAATATTTCAGCACTCTTGCGAGTTTGAATTTTGGTTTTTAGGATCTCCATAAACTGTTATTTAGCCATTTTATAATAGATATACGTAAAGAGTAATTAGGAGAAACCAGCAGTATTTTCATGTCAGTACCTGTCAGTCGCGCTACCCCTTCCCCTGCCATCACCAAGCAGTGAGCTTCTGCTATTGTCCTTCAGTTCACAGTACCTCTTCACTCAGTGCTGTTCACGTGTTGTTGTTACTAGTGCTTTAAAGTAGCGACTGTTTTCTTGTGTTGTGAAGTTGTTTTATGGACAATGGACAATGGCTACCAGAGGATGTATAAACAAGCCCGATTGCTTCTGCTACATTTGTGGTAATTATACCGATAAAAAGCAAAAAAGAAACATTTCCGATTTTGTTGAAAAAGTATATTTTGTCTTTTTGGTATAAAGTTAGGCGATCAAGATACGCCTTGGGCCCCACACAATACTTGTTCAGTGTATGTTAAAGAACTGAGGCAATGGTTTGGAATACCAATGGTTTAGAAGGAGCCCAAAAATGTTAGTGATTACTCTTATTTTGGTTCTTGCAAAGTACGAGGTTTCAATTTGAAAAACGAAAAGGATATTTCTTACCCTAACATTCCATCAGCCATTCGCCCTGTTCCTCGTCGACCTGAAGTACCAATACCCTCTCCTCCAGATTCTTTGGATGCTATAGATGATCACGAGCCAGTGGCTCAGCAAGGCGATAGTGACGAAGACAGAGATTGCTATGATCCTGGCACAGCCGATCCCATTCCATTCTCACAGTCTGAACTGACCTAGGCCTTTCTAAATAATCGGCAGAGGTTATAGGATCTAGTTTGAAAGATAAACATATGTTGGCTCCGGGTACATCCTTTTCTTTTCATCGATCGAGGGAAAAGGTGTTTGTATCTTTCTTCTCTCAAGAAGGTGACCTGGCGTTTGGCAGCGATGTTCCTGGACTTATGGCACGTTTCAAAATAAAATATGCTCCTGATGAGTGGAGACTTCAAAAAGAGGCCTTAAAGCAGTACTTCTACACAACGACAAGAAGTGTGCTTCTATACCAGTTCGACACTCGGTTCACTTGAAAGAATATTAAGAAAACGTTGAACTGGTTTTAAGCAAACGTTGCTATTCAGACCACAAGTCGACACTTTGTGGTGACTTAAAAGTGATTTCAATGTTGCTTGGTCAACAATGTGGCTATACAAAGTTCCCTTGCTTTGTCTGTGAACGGGACGGTAGAGTTAGAAAGCAACACTACATATAAAAACTTGGCCCTTGAGAAAAACCTTACAGTTAGGGGTTAAAATGTTGAGAGGAAAAGCCTTGTGGATCCCATTAAGTTGGGGATGATGAAATAATTTGTTAAGGCCTTGCCAAAAGAAGGGGAGAGTTTCAGATATCTATGTGGACATTTTCCTCTTTCATCCGAGTCAAAGCTAAAAGAAGGAATCTTTGTCGTACCAGACATTAGGAAACTATCAATAGATTCAAACTCTGTCGACAAAATGGAAACAAAAGAAAAGGCAGCATATTCAATTTTTTAAATTAGTTGTTACAGTTTCCTAGGAAACTAAAGAGATCCAGATCCAAACTACGAGACAATCGTCGTAGACATGCTCGATAACTTTAAAAAGCTGGCTGGGCTGTAACATGAGCATTAAAGTTCATTTTCTCCACTCACATCTTGATTTCTTCACTGCAAACTTTGGTGATATAAGTGAAGATTTAAATGGCCCTGAGCACTATGGGACTTAAAATCTGAGGTCATCAGTCCCCTAGAACTTAGAACTACTTAAACCTAACTAACCTAAGGACATCACACACATCCATGCCCGAGACAGGATTCGAACTTGCAACCGTAGCGGTCCTGCGGTTCCAGACTGAAGCGCCTAGAACCGCTCGGCAACAACGCCCCGCATATAAGTGAAGAGCAGGGCGAAATATTCCACCAAGATATCAAAGAAATGGAAAGAAGATATCAAGGAAGATGTAACGTCAACATGATAGTGAACTACTGCAGGATGAAAAAAAGAGATGATCCTCAACGAGTCCACAGCCGGAAAAGCAATAAAAGAAGCTTCGACAGAAACGAAAGCGTTAAGGACTTATGAGCTTAAAGAGAAATGTAAGTGTACTGGAAATGTAGTTTAGAAAATGATTTATAAATAAAATAATATTTTATAACGTTGGAAAAAATGTGAAAAATTTCATACATTTTGTTATTATATCCGAAAATACTCCTTTTTGTGAGAAAACCTGCCGCGATAGAAAAAAATGGATTGCATTTTTGAAATCATCGTTGATAAGTACATGCATGTGAGTTGTCAAATTTCAAACAACTTTCAAAAAATATTTTTTGCAGACCTGTTTAATCTGAGTACTCTGCTAATTTTATAGGAAATGTTACAGTTTTAAAGACCAATGCTAAATTATAACTAATAGTAAAAATCTCTTGAATGTTGATGATAGGTACACCTTAATGAGTTGCGGTGATCCCCCGACAGTAGTACATCAACAAAAAGACATGAATGACAAAACACAAAGTACCTAACAATGAACCAATTATATTTCTATATTGGAAATTACATGGGTGCTGGATGCCACGCCATCGAAAAATCTTAGTCTTCTTAGGTTTCTTCTTTTTTGGGGTGGGGTGGGTTTGGAGGGTCATCAGTCATCGGACTGGCTAGATGCGGTAGGTAACGAATTCTTCTCCTGTGCCAATCTCTTCACCACAGTGAAGCACTTGCACACGTCGTTCTCAGCTATTTGATAGACGTATTTCAGTATATGTTTTAGTCTACAATTTTTACCCTATACAGCCCCTCAAGTGCCGTGGAAGTTATTCCTCGATGTCTTAATCATGACTTGTCATTCCATCCACTCTTCTCGTCATTGTAAAAGAGGAAGGGGGTACATTAATTTGTTGTCGATACTGCTGTGTATTTTTTACGAAACTGTGCACACTGCTACGGAAATGAGGGACACTTTATTCAAGTTAGTACCCTGGGTAAGTTTTCATTGGTCATTTCTCTCCTCGTGGGCGGATAAGTCTATCACTATACGTGCGACGGTCATACGAGGTCACGATTTATTAATGCAATGCTCTAGGCCATAAATTTATTGAATTATCTAACCCAAAGGAATAAAACCAACAACAGAAACGAAACGCATACACTAAGAACTATTTACTTCCTAATTTTGCATTATCTTTGGTAACTCCTAGGATAATTATTAAATCTCTCTGAGGGAAAGGAAACGAACCAGTTTTAAATGACAAGGTATCTGTGTTCAGAAAAATTATCATTTTTTACAAAGTTTGTTAATGGATTTCACAAAGGTAAAGACGTAGACAACCGTGTTCTACTTAAGCCGGTTACATACAAAGATGGAGTGGATCATGTTATTTAACACTGGAATTCAGCACAAGCAGCCTCTTCAAACGTTTGGGAAAATGATATACTTCAGAAATAATATACGATCATGCACTCACATCGGCGTTCCAGAGAGGTACGAATTAACAAGAGAGGCCATACATCAACCCAAACTACAATACTAGGGTTCGACAGACTTGTGGCCTAAGATCCTTCTAGCAAGGGAGATTACAATAAAAGTTTGAATGACCAATGACCACGTGGCATGTGACACAACAGCAAGAGAAAAATCGTAAAATTCGCTCAACTTTACTTTAGAGCAAAGGGAATTTATACTATGACCACCTAGCTGCTACTGAGAATTGCGAAAGAGAACTAGTGTTCAATTACCTATCGATTTCATAGCGACTTATTTCAAGGCCACGCAGAACTAAAATTCATGATAGTTCCACAGTAAGTACCATAAGAAAGAATTAAAGTTCGCACACAAAAGTAAAAACGAGTTACATGAATCACCCCCTTCACATGAGGCTGCTGATACCGCCAGGTTTGAGTGCGACGTATAAAATTTTTATTCTGACTTAACACTTAATGAGGAAAGTGTTTACTCTCCGACTGCTCGTGAAAAAATTCTCAACTTATCGCAGACGCAGCGTCCAGAGAGAGTTCTTTATGGACGGGTGTCAAATGACCAATCCCTGGCGCCACTTAAATGGCTGAGGCTGATAAGCAAATCAGAGGGCTGTAAAAGGGCGGACGCCTCTTTCTAACCGGGGAAACATTCCGGTAAGTTCTAAAACAGTGGTCCCAAACCTAAATGTTACATCCGTGTAATCAACCGATGTCGAGTATATGAAATGTCACTTTTAGTTTTATTCGAGCCAGAACTGCATCTTTGCTGAGAGTATCAGATTTTTAATAGAGCCCGAAGGAAGTATTCGTGCGACCAGAAATTCTCAGCTGTGTATTATGATAGTATGCATCTAAACACACAGATGAGTCCATGAACGTCAGCTGACGTCACGTGCTTGTTAACTGCCTGTTTTTCTTGCTCAATAACAAACAAAAATACTTAGAGCGGCATTAATGTTGTAAGATGTACCGTAGCCGTAGCCGTGAGCTACGTAATGTTTGTCGCTTACCTGAGAGGCAGAGTGTTGTATAGCGCCGCTATTGCAGGCTTAATAGAAGTGCGAGGGGGGATATTTTATCGTTTGTCTTGCAGCGCTGACAGCTCACGAGCGTACGCAACATCGGCCGACAGTTCTGTCACGGTGTGACCGATCTCCTCCGTCCGTTTTTGGTGGAGTCAAGGAGGGTAGGTTAGGTTAAAATTATTCTAGTTATGAATTAGGTTAGCTTCTAACCTCCAAAGGTGGGATAGATACCACGACGGCTCTGTGCCTTTAGACAACTGCTGCAGTGCGGTGCGGCGTTTCCTGTTAACAAAGATGCCAAATGCATTTCAGTAAGCTACATCCGTCTCGAAAAGAGCGTGGAGAGTACTTTACAGTCTGTCAGTTATTGGAATTAAAACAAAAATTCAGACTCACTAGAGTGCTGAAATATCGAAAAAAGCTCAAACTAGACAAGCAGTTTGTGAAATGACTGTAAGTGATGGAAGTTTTTCACTATTTTTCCCGAAATCAGCGTTGAAAAGGCAAGTTTTAGGAATATATGAGATGTAATTAAAAACACCATTCCACAGAAGTTAAAAACGTTTAACATTCTGAGACCATTTTCCTACTCCCACCACCTATTAGTGTCAGAAGTATTACTTTTCAGAATGCGGTATACCGTAGACACAAATATTGCAAAAATGTGAGCACCTGATGTCGAGCACAGTAAGTGTCACTACTAGTTTTACTCGAGACAGAACAGCAACATTAATGAAAGTATAAGATTTTTAATAGAGCTCGAATCACATCTCTACAAGTAAACGAAATTAACTTACACTATCGGAAAGTGTTTCGTGTAAGAGTATTCGCGCAAACTACGGTGAGGTGACAGATGTCGTGGCATAGCGAATTGCACATGCATAGATGGTAGTACACTACTGGTCATTAAAATTGCTACACCAAGAAGAAATGCAGATGGTAAACGGGTATTCATTGGACAACTATATTATACTAGAACTGATATGTGATTACATTTTCATGCAATTTGGGTGCATAGATCCTGAGAAATCAGTACCCAGAACAACCACCTCTAGCCGTAATAACGGCCTTGATACGCCTGGGCATTGAGTGAAACAGAGCTTGGATGGCGTTTACAGGTACAGCTGCCCATGCAGCTACAACACGATACCACAGTTCATCAAGAGTACTGACCGGCGTACTGTGACGAGCCAGTTGCTCGGCCACCATTGACCAGACTTTCAATTGGTGAGAGATCTGGAGAATGTGCTGGCCAGGGCAGCAGTGGAACATTTTCTGTATCCAAGAAGGTCCGTACAGGACCTGCAACATGCGGTCGTGCATTATCCTGCTGAAATGTAGGGTTTCGCAGGGACTGAATGAAGGGTAGAGCCACGGGTCGTAACACATCTGAAATGTAACTTCCACTGTTCAAAGTGCCGTCAATGCGAATAAGAGGTGACCGAGACGTGTAACCAATGGCACCCCATAACATCACGACGGGTGATACGCCAGTATGGCGATGACGAATACACGCTTCCAATGTGCGTTCACTGCGATGTCGCCACACACGGATGCGACCATCATGATGCTGTAAACAGAACCTGGATTCATCCGAAAAAATGACGCTCTGCCATTCGTCCACCCAGGTTCGTCGTTGAGTACACCATCGCAGGCGCTCCTGTCTGTGATGCAGCGTCATGAGTAACCGCAGCCATGGTCTCCGAGCTGATAGTCCATGCTGCTGCAAACGTCGTCGACCTGTTCGTGCAGATGGTTGTTGCCTTGCAAAGGTCCCCATCTGTTGACTCAGGGATCGAGACGTGGCTGCACGATCCGCTACAGCCATGCGGATAAGATGCCTGTCATCTCGACTGTTAGTGATACGAGGCCGTTGGGATCTAGCACAGCGTTCCGTATTACCCTCCTGAACCCACCGATTCCATATTCTGCTGACAGTCATTGGATCTCGACCAACGCGAGCAGCAATGTTGCGATACGATAAACCGCAGTCGCGATAGGCTACAATCCGACTTTTATCACCGAGCGAGGTGGCGCAGTGGTTAGCACACTGGACTCGCATTCGGGAGGACGACGGTTCACTCCCGTCTCCGGCCATCCTGATTTAGGTTTTCCGTGATTTCCCTAAATCGTTTCAGGCAAATGTCGGGATGGTTCCTTTGAAAGGGCACGGCCGATTTCCTTCCCAATCCTTCCCTAACCCGAGCTTGCGCTCCGTCTCTAATGACCTCGTTGTCGACGGGACGTTAAACACTAACTTTTATCAAAGTCGGAAACGTGATGGTACGCATTTCTCCACCTTGCACGAGGCATCACACCAACGTTTCACCAGAGAACGCCGGTCAACTGCTGTTTGTGTATGAGAAATCGGTTGGAAACTCTCCTGATGTTAGCATGTTGTAGGTATCGCCACCGGCGCCAGCCTTGTGTAAATGCTCTGAAAAGCTAATCATTTGCGTATCACAGCGTCTTCTTCCTGTTGGTTAAATTTCGCATCTGTAGCACGGCATCTTCGTGGTGTAGCAATTTTAATGGCCAGTAGTGTGGTATCACGTATACAAGGTATGAAAACACAGTGCATTGGTGAAGCTATTATTTCGACTCCTGTGAAAAGCTATACCAGGTGATTATAGCCGCATGAAATCGTCTGAGAATTCAGTATTCCCATATCCACAATGTCAAGAGTGTACCGAGAATACCACGTTTCAGGCCTTCACTTTAGGAGCGTTTGCGTAGAGTTGTCAGTGCTAACAGACAAGCAACACTGAGTGAGAAAACTGCAGATAACAATCTGGGACATACGACGAACATATTCGTTAGGACAGTGCGGGGAAATCTGGCGTTAATGGGCTATGGTAGCAGTTAGCGACCTGAGTGCATTTCCTAACCGCACGACAGGGCAGCCCCTCTCCTGGCTCGTGACCACATCGGTTGGACACATGACGACTAGAAAACAGTGACCAGGTCATATGAGTCCCAGTTTCAGTTGGTAGGAGCTGATGGAAGGATTCGAGTTTGGTGCAGAATTCACGATGGCTTGGACCCAAGATGTCAACAAGGTACTGTGGTAGCTGGTGGTGGCTTCGTAATGGGATGGGCAGTGTTAACGTGGAATGGACTGGGTTCTCTGGCCCAACTGAACCATTCATTGACTGTAAATGGTTACGTTCGTCTACTTGAAAACCGTCACCAGCCATTAGCGGGACTCCATGTTCCAAAGCAACGATGGAATTTTTGTTGATGACGACGAGCCACATCAGCAATCACAATTGTTGGTGATTGGTTTGAAGAACATTCTGGACAATTTGTGGGCCACCCAGATCGCTCGAAACTGGACACAATCGACGGACCAATTTGTGCTCAGAATACTACACCCGCAACATTTCCGCGATTTTGGACGGTTGTAGAGGCATGAGTACAAGAGTAAATAAACAACAAAAGGGTAACGTTCTGCGAGACTTGGCATGGAATTTTAGAAACTTGAACATGGTAGGGAAGCTAGAAAATCTTAAAAGAAAAATGCAAAGCCTCCATCTAAATATAGCAGTGGTCCATGAAGTCAAATGGAAAGAAGACAAGGATTTCTGGTCCGATGAGTACAGGCTAATGCAAACAGCAGTGGAAAATGGTGTAACGGGAGCAGGATACGTTATGAATAGGATGGTAGGGCAGGGAGTGTGTTGCTGTGAACAGTTCAGTGGTACTGTTGTTCTTATCAGAAGCAACAGAAAAACGGCACCGGCAACGATAGTTCAGATACACGTGCGGACGTCGCAAGCTGAAGATAGGGAAAGGATTAGAGGCTATTGAAAGGGTGATAAAGTACGTAAAAGGGAGATGAAAAATTTAATGGCCATGAGCGACTGGAATGCAGTTGTAGGGGAAGGAGTAGAAGAAAAGGTTAGAGACGAACAGAGGATTAGGACAAGGAATAGAGAGGTGAAGGACTGAGTTCTGTAATAAATTTCAGCTAAAGGAGGAATCGGCCGAGGGATACGGGAAGAAATCAGTTAGATTACATCACGTTTAGACAGGGATTCCGAAATCAGGTACTGGATTGTAAGGCGTACCCAGGAGCGGATATAGACTGAGATCACAATGTAGTAGAGATTAAGAGTAGACTACAGTTGACGACATTAGCCTGGAAAGATCAATACGCAAAGAAGTGGGATACGGAAGTACTAAGGAATGACGAGATATGCTTGAAGTTCTCTAAAGCTATAGATACAGCAATAAAGAATAGCTCCGTAGGCAGTACAGTTGAAGAGGAGTGGACATCTCTAAAACGGGCAATCACTGAAGCTGAAAAGAAAAAAAATAGTTACAAAGAATCTAAGTACGAAGAAACAATGAGTAACAGAAGAAGTTCTTCAGCCGATCGATGAAAGAAGGTTCAAATGTGTCTAAGCACTATGGGACTTAACATCTGAGGTCATCAATCCCATAGACCTAGAACTACTTAAACCTAACTAACCTAAGGACATCACACACACCCATGTCCGAGGCAGGTTTCGAATCTGCGACCGTAGCAGAAGCGCAATTCTGGACTGAAGCGCCTACTACCGTTCGACCACAGTGACCGACGATAAAAGAAGGAAGTACAAAATTGTTCAGGGACATTCAGGAATACAGAAATACAAGTAGCTGAGTAGTGAAATAAATCGGAACTGCAGCGAAGCGAAGAGAAAATGGCTGTATGAAAAATGTGAGGAAATCGGAAAAAAGAATTATTCTCGGAACAACTGAATATCAGCATACAGGGAAGTAAAACAACCTTCGGTGGCATTAAAAGAAACAATGGTAACATTAAGAGTGCAACGGAAATTCCAGTGTTAAATGCAATGAGGGGGAAGATATGTCTGAAGTGTCTGAAGAACAGGAGTCGATTTAGAAGAGATAGATAATCTAGTATTAGAATCAGAATTTAAAACGGCTTTGAAGAACTTAATATCAAATGAGACAGAAGGGATGGATAACATTCCATCTTAATTCCTAAAATCATTGGGAGAAGTGGCAGCGAAACGACTGTTTACATCTATGCGTAGAATTTACGAGTCTTGTGACATACCATCTCATTTTCGAAAAAGTATCATCCACACAATTCCAAAGATTCCAAGAGCTGACAAGTGCGAGAATTATCGCACAATCAGCTTAACATCTCATGCAACTGTATTGCTGACAGGAATTCTATACAGAAGAATGGAAAAGAAAATTGTTGTTGTGATAGATGACGTTCAGTTTTGCTTTAGGAAAGGTAAAGGTATCAGAGAGGCAATTCTGACTTTGCAGTTGATAATGTAAGCATGGCTAAAACAGAATAAACACACTTTCATAGGATTATTCGACCTGGAAAAATCGTTGCACAAAGTAAAATTGCGCAAGATGTTCAAAATTCTCAGTAAAATAGGGGTAAGCTATAGAGAGACGGGTAGCATGCAATATGTACAAAATCCAAGAGGGAATAATAAGAATGGACGACCAAGAATGAAATGTTGGGATTAAAAAGAGTGTAAGACAGAGATGTAATCTTTGGCCCCTACTGTTCAATCTGCACATCGAAGAAGCACTGATGGAAATAAAAGAAAGGTTCAGGAGTGGAATTCAAATTGAAAGTGATGGGGTATCAGTGATACGATTCGCTGATGACATTGCTGTCCTAAGTGAAAATGAAGAAGAATTACGTGATCTTCTGAATGGATGGACAGTCTATTGGGTACAAAATAGGGATTGAGTGTAAATAGAAAAAAGAGGAAAGTAATTAGAAGTAGCAGAAACGAGAACAGGGAGAAATCAGGATTGATGGTCACGAAGTAGATGAATTTAAGGAATTCTGCTACTTAGGCAGGAAAATAACCAATGACGGCCGGAGCAAGGCAAAAGCAGACTAGCACGAGCAAAAAGGGCATTCCTGGCCAAGAGAAGACTACTAGAACATAGCCCTTAATTTGAGGATTTTATTTCTGAGAATTTACGTCTGGAGTACAGGATTGTACGGTAGCGAAACGTGGACTGTGAGGAAAAGGGAATAGAAGACAATAAAGAATTTGGGATGTGGTGCTAAAAGTGCAAAAGTGCAAAAGTTGAAAATTAGGTGGTCTTATAAGGAATAAAGAGGTTCTGCGTAGAATCGGAGAGGAAAGGAATATGTGGAAAACACTGACAAGGAGAGGGGACAGAATGGTCGGACATCTGTTATTATTTAGGACTACAACCCCTTTGGGCTTGATTTTTTTAAAGTCTTGCTTCCATTACGTGAAGAGCTGCCTTTCCGGTGCCTTTACCTTTCCTGTGACAAACTGTTAGTCTCCTGATTGATCCTCAGATCTCCATTCTTCTGTATATTTTTCTTTTCAGCAACTTGGTTGCGGGATCTGCCATGCTGATTATTCTGAGTTCTCGCATTTGCCCGCCCTTGATATTTTCTGGACAATGTGAGTAAAACGTGCTAAAAGGCTGATGATATTTCTAGAGTCGGATAGATTGTACAAATGAACTTGAATAGTCGCTTGGTTGCCACTTCCTCACAGATTTCGGAGTTTCCGAAAGGATTCTATCCATGGTTCTCACCTCAATAGGCCACAAGTCAAATTTTTTGTTCCAAAAAGTATTGCAGCATACGACCCAATCGTTGTTTTGTGTGACATGGATTGCAGAGCCATTGCAATACCCAATTTATTCACGGAGTTAAACATAAATCCAAGTGAGTAGTTTGTACGTTGTCCACGACAGTTGGTCGTTCACCACCCTCCATGCTTTGAGATTTTTACGTCATTCAGCAGTAACTGAGGTTCTGTACGTACTTTTTTCTTTAAAGTTACCTATCTTTCTACTAGTTTCATGCTGTTCTCGATCTCTCGATATCTTTTCCTGTCTTTACTGGTTAACTATATAGTTCGTCTGATAAGTGCTTTGACTAGATTTCAATTCTCAACTATTCCTTTTAGTACTTGTTCATTTCGATCTTTACTTGTCCACTTATTTTTCAGCATTCTTCGATGGTAGAAAATTTAAATTGTTTCCTGATATATCGTCTCGGGGTTTCTCACGGTCCACTTTCCATTTCCATACTTCATGGGTGGAACTATCTACGTGTGGTTACCACATGTCAGCATTAAAAGCACACAATCTCTGTTACAATCAGTTATTTCAGTGTGACTGAAGGATTCGAACAAAATGTGAGAAAAATTAAAATTGTCAAACTATCACCGAATCTACCAGAAATTGGCTTTGGGTATCTGCCTCCCAAGCGGGATAGGTATTTTTTCTAAACGAATAAATACAGGGTTTCTTGTTTCATACAATTTCGGTTGAAATTATGGATTCTACTGCGTCAGCACAATGGTTTCGGCTCTGAACTTCTGAACTCAACAAGTTCTCGTTTAGTTACCTTAACTTATTCTTCCCGCGGTTCGAAAACAGTTACTTCAAATGGACAGCACCTTATCATATGTATCACTGATATCAGAACGAATTTAATGCCCTGGCACTAATGTTCTCGACATCCACAGGATTTTGGCTAATCCTTCCATCTAACATGTGTCTGCCCACAAGCAATACAACCCATGGAGGAACATCCAAGGGATGCTGCGAAAATAAGGTTCGTCACAGTTTTCCACACCGAAAATTTATTGCCAAAATCAAATACATACACCTTGCACTATTTTTCGCCATAGGCGCTACCGACATTGAGACATTTGTAGTAACGTACAATTAATTTGAAGAAACCAGTCTGGTAAAACTCGGTGCTCTGTGATCCAAAGAATTGATGCACATCCTGTTTCACCTCAGCGCTGGTCTGTACGTGACGCCCCGAGAGAGCGGTTTTCAGTGCTGGAAATGGGTGAAAGTCCGATAGTACAAGTTCGGGGTTGTAGGTATGGTGATACAATATCTCCCATCCGAAGCGATGACTCTGATCCTGTGTCAGTCTTGCTGTGTGCGGTTTTGCATTGTCATCCAGGAGTACAACACCTTCACTCAAGAACCCTGGTTTGTTTCGTGGGATGGCAGAACTGAGTTTGGCGAGGGTGTCAACATAACGTCCCAAGTTGATGGCCCCTTGCTGGAACGCTAAGAAAATTAAGCCTGCCGGCTTTAGCTCAAATGGTTGAAATGGCTCTGAGTACTATGGGACTTAACTTCTGCGGTCATCAGAAGCAAATTAAGCCTGCCGGCTTTAGCTCAAATGGTTCAAATGGCTCTGAGCACTATGGGACTTAACTTCTGAGGTCATCAGTTCCCTAGAATTTAGAACTACTTAAACCTAACTAACCTAAGGACATCACACACCTCCATGCCAGAGGCAGGATTCGAACCAGCGACCGCAGCGGTCGCGCGGTTCCAGACTGTAGCGGCTAGAACCGCTCGGCCACTTCGGCAGACCCGGCTTTAATCTGTAGTGCGATATTTGGCACAGTGAAGACAACACGAATACATCCAGACATTAATGATAAACAATATCCAGTTGATAAAACCCGTGGTCTAGGGGTGGCGTCTTTGATTCATAATCAAAACGTATTCGGTCCCGGGTTCGATCCCCGCCACTGCCCAAATTTTGATAAATAAACAGCATTGGCGGCCGAAGACTTCCGGTATAAGAAGTCAGCCTATTTCTGCCAACGGCCTTGTCAAAGAGGGCGGATGAGCGGATAGAGATTCAGGGCACTCTCTTGTCCTAGGGGTGGGAAATTGCCCCTAAAGGCGGAAGAATCAGCAATGATCAACGACATGAGGATGCAGAAGGCAATGGAAACCACTGCATTAAAGACACGTAACCTGTATTCACAGGACATGTGGCCTGTAATTGAAGAAGTGTCATGATGATCTCTCCATTGGCAAAAGATTCCGGAATAGTCCCCCATTCGGATATTGAATAATCAACGAAAGGATAACGTTCTACGAGTCGGGGCGTGGAATGTCAGAAGCTTGAACGTGGTAGGGAAACTAGCAAATATGAAAAGGGAAATGCAAAGGCTCAATCTAGATATAGCAGGGGTCAGTGAAGTCAAGTCGAAGGAAGACAAGGATTTCTGGTCAGATGAGTAGCGGGTAATATCAACAGCAGCAGAAAATGGTATAACAGGTGTAGGATTCGTTATGAATAGGAAGGTAGGGCACAGGGTGTGTTACTGTGAACAGTTCAGTGACCGGGTTGTTCTAATCAGAATCGACAGCAGACCAACACCGACAACAATAGTTGAGGTATACATGCCGACGTCGCAAGCTGAAGATGAACAGATAGAGAAAGTCTATGAGGATATTGAAAGGGTAATGCAGTATGTAAAGGGGGACGAAAATCTAATAGTCATGGGCGACTGGTTGCAGTTGTAGGGGAGGGAGAAGAAAAAAAGGTTACAGGAGAATATGGGCTTGGGACAAGGAATGAAAGGGGAGAATGACTAATTGAGTTCTGTAACAAGTTTCAGCTAGTAATAGCGAATACCCTGTTCAAGAGTCACAAGAGGAGGAGGTATACTTGGGAAAGGCCGGGAGATACGGGAAGATTTCAATTAGATTACATCATGGTCAGACAGAGATTCCGAAATCAGATACTGGATTTTAAGGCGTACCCAGGAGCAGATATAGACTCAGATCACAATATAGTAGTGATGAAGAGTAGGCTGAAGTTCAAGACATTAGTCAGGAAGAATCAATACGCAAAGAAGTGGGATACGGAAGTACTAACGAACGACGAGATACGTTTGAAGTTCTCTAACGCTATAGATACAGCAATAAGGAATAGCGCAGTAGGCAGTACAGTTGAAGAGGAATGGACATCTCTGAAAAGGGCCATCACAGAAGTTGGGAAGGAAAACATAGGTACAAAGAAGGTAGCTGCGAGGAAACCATGGGTAACAGAAGAAATACTTCAGTTGATTGATGAAAGGAGAAAGTACAAACATGTTCGGGGAAAATCAGGAATACAGAAATACAAGTAGCTGAGGAACGAAATAAATAGGAAGTGCAGGGAAGCTAAGACGAAATGGCTGCAGGAAAAATGTGAAGACATCGAAAAAGATATGACTGTCGGAAGGACCGACTCAGCATATAGGAAAATCAAAACAACCTTTTGTGACATTAAAAGCAACGGTGGTAACATTAAGAGTGCAACGGGAATTCCACTGTTAAATGCAGAGGAGAGAGCAGATAGGTGGAAAGAATACATTGAAAGCCTCTATGAGGGTGAAGATTTGTCTGATGTGATAGAAGAAGAAACAGGAGTCGATTTAGAAGAGATAGGGGATCCAGTATTAGAATCGGAATTTAAAAGAGCTTTGGAGGACTTACGGTCAAATAAGGCAGAAGGGATGGATAACATTCCATCAGAATTTCTAAAATCATTAGGGGAAGTTGCAATAAAACGACTATTCACGTTGGTGTGTAGAATATATGAGTCTGGCGATATACCATCTGACTTTCGGAAAAGCATCATCCACACAATTCCGAAGACGGCAAGAGCTGACAAGTGCGAGAATTATGGCACAATCAGCTTAACAGCTCATGCATCGAAGCTGCTTACAAGAATAATATATAGAAGAATGGAAAAGAAAATTGAGAATGCGCTAGGTGATGATCAATTTGGCTTTAGGAAAAGTAAAGGGACGAGAGAGGCAATTCTGACGTTACGGCTAATAATGGAAGCAAGGCTAAAGAAAAATCAGAACACTTTCATAGGATTTGTCGACCTGGAAAAAGCGTTCGATAGTATAAAATGGTGCAAGCTGTTCGAGATTCTGAAAAATGTAGGCGTAAGCTATAGGGAGAGACGGGTCATATACAATATGTACAACAACCAAGAGGGAATAATAAGAGTGGACGATCAAGAACGAAGTACTCGTATTAAGAAGGGTGTAAGACAAGGCTGTAGCCTTTCGCCCCTACTCTTCAATCTGTATATCGAGGAAGCAATGATGGAAATAAAAGAAAGGTTCAGGAGTGGAATTACAATACAAGGTGAAAGGATACCAATGATACGATTCGCTGATGACATTGCTATCCTGAGTGAAAGTGAAGAAGAATTAAATGATCTGCTGAACGGAATTAATAGTCTAATGAGTACACAGTATGGTTTGAGAGTAAATAGGAGAAAGTAGTAGAAATGAGAACAGCGAGAAACTTAACATCAGGATTGATGGTCACGAAGTCAATGAAGTTAAGGAATTCTGCTACCTAGGCAGTAAAATAACCAATGACGGACGGAGCAAGGAGGACATCAAAAGCAGACTCGCAATGCAAAAAAGGCATTTCTGGCCAAGAGAAGTCTACTAATATCAAATACCGGCCTTAATTTGAGGAAGAAATTTCTGAGAATGTACGTCTTGAGTACAGCATTGTATGGTAGTGAAACATGGACTGTGGGAAAACCGGAACAGAAGACAATCGAAGCATTTGAGATGTGGTGCTATAGACGAATGTTGAAAATTAGCTGGACTGATAAGGTAAGGAATGAGGAGGTTCTACGCAGAATCGGAGAGGAAAGGAATATGTGGAAAACACTGATAAGAAGGGACAGGATGATAGGACATCTGCTAAGACATGAAGGAATGACTTGCATGGTACTAGAGGGAGCTGTAGAGGGCAAAAACTGTAGAGGAAGACAGAGATTGGAATACGTCAAGCAAATAATTGAGGACGTAGGTTGCAAGTGCTACTCTGAGATGAAGAGGTTAGCACAGGAAAGGAATTCGTGGCGGGCCGCATCAAACCATTCAGTAGACTGATGACCAAAAAAAAAAAAAAAAAATACGGACGCAATGTAGAGTTCCAGTTTTTAGTCCTAACATTTAGCGTCCACACTAAAGAAGCAGCCACCCATTCGGATAGCTGAGCGCTTTACCCTGCCACTCCTGGGATTGGGAGAGGCGGGCCAGTCCAGCACCTTATGGGGTGCTGGTCGGGTTGGCATACTGGAAATAGTGTTTAGGCGGTTTTCTACATCCGACTAGGAAAATACCGAACGGGTATAAGCGTTCCGCCTTAATTATACTTTTCACAGGAATTTCGTAAACGTTCTCGCACTTGGGATAACACTAGACGCAGGCAGATGTAGTGCACCAGTTCTGTCCCAGGGCGAAAGAGAGGCGACGGACTGGACATTCCGCCACTCGCTACTACTAACGCTGTAAAATTCAGATTAACATGCTGACCCCGTGCCGATCCGTGCTATGGTCAGGAAAAATAAGAAGACTGAAGAGGTACTGATGGAAATGAGGAAGACTAATGCTCTTCAATGGCAAACCAACATTCAGGGAAAATATTTACAGTGTTTACGTTTGAATGGAAAATGTAGAGGAACTATTGAACTGGCTTGCCAAGGATAACCATTAGTTAAAAAAAATGGTCCAAATGGCTCTGAGCACTGTGGGACTTATCTGTCGTCATCAGTCCCCTAGAACTGAGAATTACTTAAACCTAACTAACCTAAGGACATCACACACATCTTTGCCCGAGGCAGGATTCGAACCTGCGACCGTAGCGGTCACGCGGTTCCAGACTGAAGCGCCTAGAACCGAATGGCCACACCGGCCGGCTAACCATTAGTTAATGAACCAATGAATATATTATATAAAGTCGCAGAAAGAAAAGAACAACCAGATAAAAAGTGGAATCAGGGAATATGGGCAGAGGGAAAGATGTTGAGGTTTATCTGCACTAAAATTACGTACATTGAACAGAAGTATGCAAAGAGAAGACTGACGTAAAAATGAGAAGCATTATAAACGAAAGATAATTTACTGATGCTGAGATGTTACGCCAGTACTGAAGAAGAGATTTCCCAAACGCTATATTTCTAGCAAAATACGATGCTACTATGAGATGTGAAAAATTGAAAAATTACCAGTCAGGATATGCGGTAATTAGTGTCACAAAATAACGCTGAATGTCAGTTGATGAAATGAAAACTGCCAAATAGAAATTCAAAGAAGGAAATGTGACTCGTGCCAATGCGCGCGACGGGTAGTGTATGCGAGTTTACAGTCGCAGAAAGAAAAGAACAACCAGATAAAAAGTGGAATCAGGGAATATGGGCAGAGGGAAAGATGTTGAGGTTTATCTGCACTAAAATTACGTACATTGAACAGAAGTATGCAAAGAGAAGACTGACGTAAAAATGAGAAGCATTATAAACGAAAGATAATTTACTGATGCTGAGATGTTACGCCAGTACTGAAGAAGAGATTTCCCAAACGCTATATTTCTAGCAAAATACGATGCTACTATGAGATGTGAAAAATTGAAAAATTACCAGTCAGGATATGCGGTAATTAGTGTCACAAAATAACGCTGAATGTCAGTTGATGAAATGAAAACTGCCAAATAGAAATTCAAAGAAGGAAATGTGACTCGTGCCAATGCGCGCGACGGGTAGTGTATGCGAGTTTACCTTTCTTAACCGGCGAGAATGTGTTTATTTTCCGTGCCCACAGTGGGCAGCCGGTCCAGTGTTGACTTAAGCGGTTTGCTCGAGCTCGCTAGAGTGACTTCTGGCATTACGACGGGTGATGGGCTACGTATGCTACAGTGCCATGTCGTGGCAAACTGAGTAAGTTCCGTCTTGGCGCCTTTGCACTGTTGGTGCGTTCCCGCAGTTTAGGACTGGCTGTTAACACACTGGAGATCCCTTGGAACGAGGTTAGGCGAGGCGCATTAATTTTGGCATACAACTTTGAATCTATGACTCCGTTACTGCAGGGTGATCTGGAAGAAAAATAAAAGGACAGATGTAGGGCAGAAAAGAGGACTAATACAATTTTTTATTGCTAAATATATGTTGATGCTTTAAGATAAGCATTTCAAACTTCCATAACCGAAATCTGCCTAGAAATATGCTTTAAGAAATTTTCTTTTGCCCTCTGTGTCCGCCACGCCCCCTCTTCCCGACTAGTAATCCACACCTTTTCAACGCTAGACATTCATTTTTCGATTACACAATCACACTGCAGCGGTATCTAGAGGACTGTGAAAGATATGAAGGGCAAGAAATTATAAAATGTGTATCCACTGGAATGTTCTAACAGATTAACAGAGAAAGGAATTCACGCACTACAAATATATTATGGAAAATCCACAAGAGACAATGTACACAGTGTGAAATGAATGCAGAAAGCAGTGTTGGCAATGTTCTTCCACAGATTTTCCACAGATGGCAATCCTCGGCACTTCATCTGTGACACATCATGGCAAAGATATCTTTAGGTAGATAGCAATGGAAAGCCATTCACTCGTAAGGATTTTTAGCCACTTGCTGTTTTAAGTGCTGAACTGGTGAAAAAATACGTACACGGGGAAACACAAAACGTGAATGAGAGCTACAATCACCTTATATGGATGAGTGGTCAAAAAATAGTAGTGAGCCCTCAAAAGTTTTGAAGAAAGCTGCCCGAGTGGCATTAAGAGTGGAAATGTAGGTATGACTGTGTGTCTGCAAACATTAGCATTCAGTCCAGGCCCATCCACCCTGAGGATATTCAGAAGCATTGATGAAGCACTACTTGACAAAGCCCACGAAGCAAAAGAAAACATGCAAAAGTTAGCTAAGCAAAAGAGGCCGGGGAAGGCAGTACTCCAGGAAGACAGGATGAATATGAACGTTATGGATATTGATAGCATTAGTATCTAGAGGTACCTCAATATAATACTCTAAATGAAAATTCTCGAAGAGTGATTTCTTGGGACATCGTATACCTTTTCTCAGAAACTATAAAAGCTAACATCTTGAAATGTGGCTTACTAAATAATCCTGTGCAGCACTTCTACTTTATCCTGTCTCTGAGAAAAATTTTCTTTTCCTGTATGATGAAAATAGATCCAGTCTTGGTTTAAAAAAAACTGCAAAAATACTTTGAAAGTAACTGAGAGCCTAAAAAATCTCTTATACAAGTTTTATCCGCCTTTTATGCAGATGTAAGGTGTAAAGGCTCAGATTTAACGCTTAACTGGTTTATGATGATGGTGAGGTCCCATACTCCGAGGAGCGTAGGGGACGATGCGGGAGACCCGCACCGCCGACTAGGCAAGGTCCTAGCGGAGGTGGTTTGCCATTGCCTTCTTCCGACCGTAATGGGGATAAATGGTGATGATGAAGACGACACAACAACACTCAAGCGTCTCGAGGCAGGGAAAATCCCTGACCCCTCCAGGAATCGAACCCGGGACTCCGTGCGCAGGAAGCGAGTATGCTACCGCAAGACCACGAGCTGCGGACTGATTTATGAGGAAAGGTACATTATATGTACACTAGTAATAAAAAGTTCAAATCCTTATTAAATGAATATCCATGACGTTCATCAAACAAAAACTGCCATCATATCGCGCGTTATGTTTCACGTTTATCAATTAAACTGCAATATTGTAGAACACAGCGATGTTTAAGTGACAGTTGGCGTTTTGGGCTATGTCTGCCCTTACATTTTCTTCCGTTATCACCCCAGAACTGACTGAACACTTAACTTTTTTGCCTGTCCTGATTAATATTTTACTTGAGTGCTCATCTTTTCCGTGTCAGCAGCTGACTATTGAGAACAGTGTTAATGTTTTAACTTATCACTTCAGCACAGAAACCATTTATCATATCCTCCCTGTAATTTTTTGAACCAAATCTTGCTGGTCGTGAGAACTGATGCTGTAAAGATGTAATTTCTTTTTTAAACTGTGTTTCTCTCTCTGTTATAGTTCTGCATTGTTTATTATTCTGGGTTACAGTTAATTCAGAGCTCTTACGGGCTTATTATGTCAAAGTCTCAGAATAGTGCTAAAGCGAAAGATATTTAACTACTTTAGTTAGTTATTCAGATGTCTTCATTGGTTATTAATTACTGTTTTTTATTAAAATCTGAGTTCTGATTTTTAAAAATTTTTGTATTCCCCAACTTCATTTCTGCAGAAAGGTTAGCTGACTCGTAAAAGCTATTTTGTTAATCCAGCTGTCTGATGCTTTCATTGCTTGCAAAATGCTATTCTGTTATTCAACATTTAGATTTATTTCTTGAGATATTCTGTGCTATCAAATTTTCTTTTAAGAAGATGGTTAAGTATAATAATTATGTTTGTCATGGGATGGCACCTTACCATGTGATCCTATTTTCGTGTTCCTTATCGATATTCTCACGCCGCTTGTTATAAGAGGGTGTTTTGTGATAAGGTATTTGCGGGTGGAAAAAGTGAGACACAGTCACAAAATATAGAAAAAGTTACAAGCTATTCAGGATCAACACATTGGCCTAACGTGAAATGATATCCGTTGCGCCACACTAATGAAAAATTGACAAAATGAACAAGGTGAAAATCAAATAAGGAATAGTTTTAAAAAGGGGAAAGTTAAAGAAACATTCATCTACTGTAATTACTTAATTATAAAAATGTGATGAAATAGTAGTTTAAAATCATGTGGTCTGCAGTATTAGTGATAAATTTGCTGAAAACTTCTTATTGCTCCAAGGCACATTCGTAAAAATGACCACCGAATTTTTTACTGATTCCCCATAATTTGTTTCTAGTTTCCCATTCCAAATAAATGTGTTAGTGCTCGTATTGTTATCAACAGAATATGTACTGACATTAGGAAGTTGTAAAGTAAGGAATTAAATACTTCTGTGAAGTTACGATGTGCCGTACGAAATGTATGCAGAGAGTTAAAGAAGAGAAACTTTCTCCATCCTTTTTTTTTATACGCTGGGAATAACTCCTATAAGCCAAGTTAGCCTTTCTATTCCCATTGTGGTATTGTCATTAAATATTACCATTATCGTCAAGTAGTTGTTAGATGTAAGTAATGGAAATGAGCCGTTACTAAATACACGTTATGATACAGCGCTACAGGACTGCTGTACTGAGGTCCGTACACAATTAAGTACCTTTTGATTACGATACTAAGTACTCACGACTGGAATCGGACACGGTTTTAAAATGCTCAGACGATGACATAAGTTCACCGACAGTCACACAGTATTACTATGAGGCAAGTGGCAGATTCGCCTTGGTTCCTGATCGCTGACAATCTTCTACGCAATTTCGCTTTCTAAATACGCGTCACATTCGACAGCTCTGCTGCAAACGTGGCCCACTGTCTCAGTTAACTGTACAGTTGTTAGAGCATAGCGAATGTATGTAGAATTTGGTCATTGTCACATGAGGCAACGCAGAATCGTACAACCTGGAGTGAAGGCGGTGTTTGTCTCTTTAGATTCCTTTCATTGACGTTACAGACACAAAATGCTAATGCCAGTTTTTCTCTTCTGTAAGATGGTAAGGACGTAATAAAATCTGTAGTGAACCCAAATTTTCAGGTGATCATCTGTCACTCGCAACAACAAATGTCGTGTAATCCGTGTAAATAGGTGGAAATTACTAAAATTGTTCGACTACTGAGCACGTGTCACTCGAATCAGTCACAACTGTTAAACATGTAAGACAAATGTAGTGGAAGTCAGTATAAAGGCACGAATATTTACAGAAAAATTAATATTGTCGGTTGGAATAGTTATGCACAGTGTATGGGACCCAAGATGCCGAGAGTTGCCTTTTCAAATTGTATCGCATTTTATGTCACTAATATAGTATATAGGAAAACACCAACGATTCAAGTGGTAGACAATGGAACTCAGTATATAGGCAACCGCGTCTGTGGGGCGTTAGTGTGCGAGTATGTGCTTTCACTGCAGCTAGGTAACACCATTAGCGACACTGAACGTTTTGTATATAAACCAATATTGTGACAACGCCAAGAGGAAAACAGGTGACTCTCTAAACGTCAAATCGGCTAGAAGCTGAACTGTTCAAGCACAGTGATTGATAATTTAGTTGGATTGGGAGAACGATATGGACAGAACGATAAGTATAGGCCAAGTATAAAATTATCTGAGGTATCGAAGCGATTACTTCTGCGTAAAGCAAGGGCCGAAAACTGTTATTTTTCTCAATTTGTTGCTGATTTACAGTTGCCAGTAACTGCCAGACGTATAAGACAAATTCTGTCACATGACAAAGATTTTGCATGCATGAAACGACCGCAGAAACCTGGTCTAACACCCAAATATAAACAGCCTGAATTGAAATTTGTTGAAAAACTTACCTCATGGACTACAGAATGGAATGCAGTTATCTTCAATGGTGTGAAGAAATTAATTTAGATGTGCCAAATGGACTTCAGTATTACTACCATGATCGAAGATCAGAGCGTCACGTAAGAATCGCCAGAAATTTTGGTCGTAGGAGTGTTATTATTTGGACAGCCTTCTACGCTAAAGGTAAATCACGCATTTCTTGTTTGAACACTCGAATGAATTCTAACATATATACTGAGATGCTAGAGATAGGACCAATTAGAATGTATGAAGATTTACGGGTCAAGTATGTAACGTTTCAACAAGATAATACACCTGTGCATGTTTCTGCTACAACCCAAAACTGATTTGAAGATAAAGATATCGACGTCTTGTCCTGGTCTGCACGTAGACCGTATTTGACCCCCGCGTGAAAACCTTTGGGGAAAGCTTGAAAGACGTGCTTATGACAATGGAAGGCAATTTGAGGCCTTTTCTTTTTAAATTTTATTTGAGTCATCAGACTGAGCTGATGCGGCCTGCTGCGAATTTCTTTCCTGTGCCAACCTGTTCATCTTAGAGTAGCACTTGCAGCCTATGTCCTCAATTATTTGCTGGATATATTTCATTCTCTTTCTTCCTCTACAATTTTTAGTTTTTACCCTCTAGTGCTCCCTCTAGTATCAAGGAAGTCATTACCTGATATCTTGTCAGATGTCCTACCATCTTGTCCCTTCTTGTCAGAGTTTAGCTTACGTTCATTTCAACGCCGGTTCTTCTTAGAATAACCTCCCCATTCCTCATCTAATCGGTCCACCTAATTTTCAACGTCCGTCTATAGCGTTACATCTCAAATGCTTCGATTCTCTTCTGTTCCGGTTTCCGCACAGTCCATGTTTCACTACCGTGCAATGCTGTGCTCCAAACGCACATTCTCAGAAACTTCTTCCTAAAGTTGAGACCTGAGTTTGATACTATGAGACTTCTCTTCACCGGAATGCCTTTTTCGCCTCTGCTAGTCGCTTTTCATGTCCTCCTTGCTCTGTCGGTCACGGCTTATTTTGCCGCTTAGGTAGCACAATTCCTTCATCTACTTCGTGGTCCCCAATTCAAGTCTTCAGTTTCTCGTTGTTCTCACTTCTGCTACTTCTCATTACTATGGCCTTCCTTCGATTTGCTCTCATTCCATATTCTTTGCTCTTTAGACTATTCATTCCATTCAGAAGATCCCGTAATTCTTCTTCGCTTTCACTGAAGACAGCAATGTCATTAACCTATCATTGATATCCTTTCACCTTGAATTTTAAATCCACTCTTCAATCTTTCTTTTACTTCCGTATTGCTTCTTCGATGTACAGATTGAACAGAAGGGGCGAAAGGTTGCATCCTTGTCTTACACACTTTGCGATCCTAGCATTTCGTTCTTCGTCTCCCACTCTTATTCCCTCTTGGTCCTCGTACGTATTGTATATTCTCCTTCTTTTCCTATATCTTACCCCTATTTTTCTAAAAATATCGAGCTCTTACACCATTTTACATTGTCGAACGTTTTTTCCAGGCCGCTAAATCCTATAAGGGTGTCTTGATTTTTCTACAGTCTTACTTCCATTATCAACCGCGACGTCAGAATAGGTTCTCTGGTGACTCATCTTTCTTAATGCCAACCTGATCGTCATTCAATAGGCAGTATGTTAGCTGAAAAGAGCTGGAAAGAGCGATACGGGAAGAACAGGCCACTATTTCACTACAAGATTTACGAACCCTAAGGAAGAAAGGAGGTTGGACAAAGTATCCACAATGCAATAACACAACGTTCCAGTGTGTGCATTTATAACAACTTGTACTCAGGAAATAAAAATGCCTTGCTTTGTTATTTGTGTTATGGGGGAAACTATGTAATTCAGTCAAAAATCTTTATGTTTTACATGTATCTACTACTTGCATAACAAATTCCACACATGTATGCTTCACACGTTTTACTATTATTTCCGTACAAACTGTGTCTTTATAATGACTTCTACTACTGTATTTTTCCTGACCAAATTTCAAATGGAATGATAACTTAGCTAAATTTAGTGGTGAATGCTGATTCCCCACTTAGACTGCTAAGGTAATTTAGCTCACTTAATAAGTATTTCGTTTAGAAAAGCATCACTCGACCATCTGTTGAGAACTTTTTACAGTAGTATGTTTCTTGTCAATTTGATTTATCCCAAGTGAAATCAAAAATTCCAAGAAGATACGTGCGAAGCTTCATAGATCTGTTTAATCGGCGCGAGAATGTTTCAGTTAAGCGTCAAAAATTTCAGTGGAAGGCACTACAGTTAATATGGTGTGTATCGTGTAGAGCCTCGTTTCGAATCGAGTTTCAGGGCAACTTGAGGATATTCAGAGAGATAATTACAATCGTTCTGGCCAAGCACCATCAGTGTGTGAAGCATAAATAGACAAAAACGATCTGATTAAACTACGCACCTATAATCACTTATTAATTGTAGCATTTTTAAGTCCAGATGTGGATGTAACTGGAGTACACACTACATGGCCAGAGAAGAATATATAGGTAATGAGCTACAGTCAGTCTTTCAGTTGATGAAATTGGCAAAGAAACGGATGTGCCCGAGTGCAAAAATTTTATTATTCCAGCAGATAGAACTTACTGCAATATGTAAATTGCTTTACAATTAGTAACCGTCTACATATACTTTGTGTTCAGTGCATCAGAGCTACCTTCATGGCAGATGGTACCAACAACATATATATTTTTGACAAAAATACACAAGAAACAGGAAATTATCTAATCGTTAAATACAGTTCCTCGTAAAAATTTATTACATTATTCAGTAAGTTGCATCGCTTATGTTAGGCAAGTAGTTGTTACTGTCAGTATTGCAAGTATGTGTAACATTTATTCCGCTGTTGACACGGGGTTACAGTCTGAGCATTTGCAGTTTTGTCTGTGATACTGGCCACAGTAGACACATTTCCTGGGTCAATGTATAATAGGTATCTGTGGATTGCAAAGTTTATGTTGTCAAGTAGTCTGTCAGCGTAAGAGAGAAATTTGGGTGTAGAGTCGCTGAGGCAGGTGCCGAGGCCTAATTTCGGAATGCTGCTGGCGCAACGGAATTCAATAAATAAAAATCCTGCCCCAGGCAATAGCTCTGCAGGAAGTGGGATCTTGTGTTTAGGGTACTTTTTTAGGTTTATTTTGTTAATTTTCGTGAATCGGATTGTTATGTGATACCATTGTCTGACGTGCGCAGCAAGTAATCATACCACTCCCAACACCCTTTTAAGGTAATCGGGGTAAAAAAACGTCTGCTTCAAATTAGAATATCACGAAATTTATGTTCAGTATTCAAAATCATTGCAATTAGCTATGACAACGTATAATAGTTCAAGTTCTCTAAACATGTTTAAGAGTACAGAAAAGTAACTGTTAAGATTATCAAGCATTCGACATAGACCCTCCACATCTTGTTTCATTTTCAAAGGTTTCTTTTATGAAAACTAATTCGGACTCACATTGCAGATCGCGAGATCCGACTGTCAACCGCGTATTATGCTAGCATGTAGCACTCTTCAATTGCACATGGCAAGATAAGTAATGGCGAAGCAACATGATGTACACTGAAGAGCCTAAGAAACTGGTACATGTGCCTAATGTGTAGGGCCCCGCAAGCACCACCCAGAAGTGCCGCAACACGACGTGACAAGGACTCGACTAATTTCTGGAGTTGTGCTGGAGGGAAGTGACACCATGAATCCTGCAGGGCTGTCCCTAAATCCGTAAGAGTTAAGGGGTGGAGATCTCTTCTGAACCGCACCTTGCAAAGCAATAATATTCTTCTCGTAGGAGTTTGGTGGCAAGCGGATGTGAAGGGTGTTCCTGGAGCCACGCTGTAGCAATTCTGGACGTGTGGGGTGTCGCATTGTCCTACTGGAATTGCCGAAGTCTGTCGGATTGTACAATGGACATGAATGGATGCAGATGATCAGACAGAATGCTTACGTACTTGGCACCTGTCAGAGTCGTATCTAGACGTATCACGGGTTCCATATCACTCATACTGCACACGCCCCACCCCATTACAGAGCAACCACCAGCTTGAACAGTTCCCTGCTGACACGCAGAGTCTGTAGAGTCATGAGGTTGTCTCCATATCTGTCGATCCGCTCGACAGAATTTAAAAAATGGTTCAATGGCTCTGAGCACTATGGGACTTAACTTCTGAGGTCATCAGTCCCCTAGAACTTAGAACTACTTAAACCTAACGAACCTAAGGACATCACACACATCCGTGCCCGACGCAGGATTCGAACCTGCGACCGTATCGGTCGCGCCGTTCCAGAATGTAGCGCCTAGAACCGCTCGGCGACCACGGCCGGCACAGAATTTTAAACGAGACTCGTCTGAGCAGGCAACATATTTCCAGGCATCAACAGTGCAATATCGGTGTTGAAGGGGCCAGGCGAGGCGTAATGCTTTGTGTCGTGGAGTCATGAGGGGTACACGATTGGGCCTTCGACTACGAAGGCTTCGTTGATTGGTTCGCACTCTGAAACTTGTTAATGGCCCAGCATTGAATTCTGCAACAATTTGCGGAAAGTTTGTACTTCTTTCACGTTGAACGATTCTATTGAGTCATCGTTGGTCCCGTTCTAGTAGGATCTTTTTCCGGCCGCAGCGATGTCGAAGATTTGTTGTTTTACCGGATTTCTGATATTCACTTTACATTTGTGAAGTGGTTTCACAGGAAAGTGCTCACTTCATCAGTACCTCGGATGTGCTGTATCCTATCACTCATGCACCGGCTATAACACCACGTTCAAACTCACTTAAATCTTGCTAGTCCGGCCGTGGTGGCCGAGCGGTTCCAGGCGCTTCAGTCCGGAACCACCCGACCACTACGGTAGCAGGTTCGAATCCTGCCTCGGGCGTGGATGTGTGCGGTGTCCTTAGGTTAGTTAGGTTTAAGTAGTTCTAAGGGACTGATGACCTCAGATGTTAAGTCCCATAGTGCTCAGAGACATTTGAACCATTTTGAAATCTTGCTAACCTGCCATTGTAGCCGCAGTAACCGATCTAACAACTGCGCCAGATTATTGGTGTCTTATACAGGCGTTGCCGACCGCAGCGCCTTATTCTGTTTTCATGTCTCTGTATTTGAATCTCATGCCTGTACCAGATTCTTTAGCGCTTCAGTATATTTCGACGTTGCAGCTGTGGGATGCAATTGCAAGGCAATTCTACTATCGTACAGGTAGGCCAAATGTTCATTAGGGCTAATTGAACACTATCTTGTGCACGTAGGAAACAGCGATTGTCTAGTCATACTTGATTCAGTTCAACAGTAACTGGTTTTGCATACATTTTGATATTTTTTTAGTTCAGTGGTTTTTGTAAATATTACGCACTGGAAAACTCTAAATATCCAGATTGTGTACAAAGAGTATACACAACCTGAGATTATCCCCATGTGGTACGTCGTGTTATGTTCATAAGGATTCAATACAATATACTTAATAATATACTCCGGTAATTTAAACACAGTATCTTCATATGCAGTACAAGTAATGGTTTCATACAGCCAGTAGAGAGCATTATGTTCATTGTGTTACATTACGTACACAATCTGGTTAAGTCTAAATCTTAACAGCTCTCTTGTGAAATGCAAGTACAGAATGAAAGATACATTAAATATTAGAGCTTAAAAGCTACATTCAGGCACTCACACTGACAGGAAAGTTAAATTATATCAATTGCACTGTCTTTTCCTCTAGTAATAACTACAAATCTGGTTAATCTAGCATCTCCGATGTTGGTACCGTTGCTTCTGTTACACAAATATGTTCGATTTAAGAAATGTGGTCATTTTTTGTGCACTCCTGAGGAAACAGCATCAAGGTGACAGCTGTGCCCCTTGAACAATTTGGTTACCCCTCTTACTTTAAAATCAACCGATAAAAATGTTGCACATCACCAATTTCCTACCCATTGAAAGAATATGAGCCAGGACAGTATGAACCAAACCTATGTTAATAGGATGGTTGTCTTACTGTATCGGTCAAGAGTTTGTATTATACTATGACATTTGAAGCGCTACGCAGATGGAACGCAGACCTTTGCGACCCACATCTGAAAGGTAGAGAGCACTCCATGAGACACCAGATTGTGAATGGCACGTGGACCTGTTCATTACTATCGATATTGGATTTATACTGATTTGGGCTACAATGACGAGGATTGACTTGGATGTTTGGGAAGAACTTTGGATTGCATGCGATACAAATAATAACAAGAAAAATGTGCTGTTGCAGACTCATCGTCTTCGGCGGAATCTATAAAGAAAAACCTTGTAAAATGTATTGAAATAAAGCCAAGAGGAAGTGCTAAGAAAGCAGACAAAGAACTGGCAGTCAGAAAGACTGGTTCTACATATAGAAAAATCCCAACAACTTTCGTACCATGTAGAAGCATAGTAGCCAACATTTAGAGAACTAACTAACTTCACTGTTAAAATCTGGGGGAGGGGGGAGAGGGGGTGGAGAGAGTATAGAAAGAGTAAAATCACGGTCTCTAGGAGTAGGAGGGACTATTTGATAACATGAGGGATGAAATGAGTGTCGATTTAGACGACGTAAGGAATGAAGTCGTATAGCAAAAGTAAGAAGTGGTTGAAGCTTGCGTTCGAAAACGGAAAAGCGATGCTTAATGTTATTTCGGAATATCTAAACCATTGGTAGAAGTAACAGTTAAACTATTATTCTACTTGGTGTTTCGAATCTAGCAGAGCGGAGACAAACCATCGGAATTTCACAAGGAAAACATCCAGGCAACCGCGAATGTTAGAGAGAAGAACGAGACAACTACTGCAAAATCTGTGTGACAGCTCATGCATCCAAGTTGTTGACAATAATAATAAACAGAAGAACGGAAAATATAATAGAAGAACTGCTAAGTGACGTTTAGATTAGCGTTGGAAAATGCATGCGATAGGCAGTTCTGATGGGCAATGGAAGCAAGATTTTTTCGACCAAAACTCAAAAGTATGATTGGAAGAGCGAGAGGTAAGTGCTGGGATTAAAAAGCTAAAAGTAAGATATCTCCTCTACGCAATAAATCTATACGCAATGTGTCCAAGGAAAGAGGCACGAACAAGAAAGGAAGAATAACAGATAAGTGCGTTTAAGGCAATGGAGGAAGAATTTACAAGGAGCTTTAGAATAACGTTTGAAAAGATACTAAAGGCGGGACTCACTGATGACGTTGTTACCATCTGTAAAAGGAAATATAGAAAAAAATAAATAGCCTACTTGGAACAAAAACTAGACTGAAAGGATGCCATAGTCAGACAAATGATAAAGGAAAGAAATGAGATAAGGGACCACATGATAGTTGAAGAGAACAAATTCTATCTTGGAAGTAAAGTAACATATGATGGACGAAATACAGCTGACATAGGCGGACTATGATAAATACAGAATAAGAAGTTTACTAAAGTCAAACAACAGGCCCTAACGTGAAAAAGGAATTCTTATATGGAAATTAATCACGATGTGTAAATAATAGAGAAACAGAAACGACAACGAAACCTAATGTGCAAAACGTCGTAAAGATACGAAATACGAAATAGTTTTTATTATAAAATTATCCTTGTGTGTAGTGATATATATCGAATGGCATATTCCTGGTGTTGACTTTGAGGTTAATAGTGGTTTGGCTTCTCATGCTATGTCCTGACTACATATGGCAAGTTTCATATTATGTATGCATAAGGAAGATTTTTGATGTACCAAAAAGCATTGTTCTTGTATGTTATCACCCACTAAACTGACAGTTAACACTAGTGTATGGTTCAACATGATGGACATGTGACTTGCAGTAGAAAATTTTTCTGTAAGTTACGTATTTTGTATTTCAGGCCTTTATGTGCTCTTTGGACATGAAGTTTTGTTGTCATTCCTGTTTTCTAATGTTCATTCAGGTACGAGATGACGGTTAGTGTCCGCAACCGGTAGCAAATTGATAAATTATACTAATGCAGCTAAGTGTCATGAATGTCCTGAAACATATATACGCTGCTCACAATTGCTTGAAGACAACCTTCCTAGTAGAAAGCAAGCGTTTCAGATAACTAGTTGCACAAGGATGCTGAGAATGAAGTGGAATGAGAATGTGTACGTGCCTCAGAAAAAAAGCTCTTTCTCACAGAAGTATGCCTTAATTACAGAAGTTAGTGGGATGCGAGGCTCATCCAAAACTATTACAATCTGCAAGTGACCCAGCGACGATGCTCATTTGCTCATTTACTCAAGGCATTCACCAATTCTGTACGACGAAATCCTGTGCAAGGACCGATGCGAGGGCCATCGAAAAATCATAGCTGTAGTCGGTTTCCGAGGCAGTACTGAGGATGGAGGCATACTACCCGCTACAGACATGCAACCAAGATGTATGTCATTCCGTGCTGTGGTCACATTCCTTGCTCGGGTACTCCGTCATCGTGACATAAGTGCCTCTTCTGTCTACTAGTTTCATACAGACATGTGACTTGTACAAGTGTAAACGTCACGACGCGGCAACTCAATTTACTGTTCATGTTGACCCGTTCGAAACCACTCACGTGATGCTATTACAGTATTTGAGGTGGCGTACTATAACACGTCTACATGTTTTCATTTCATAGCTCTTTTATATTATCTTATCGATCAAACAAGGGATAATTACGAGACTAGAAGAAGTGTAGACCATATCTGTAAAGTATTCATCACTTCATGAAAGTACGCTTTTCACTCCAAGTTTCAATCCAGTCAGAACACTGACAATGCGTCTTATAATTCGCAGAAATTTTTGTTGAATTTTGGAAATCTGGTGATCATCAGCTATTTCTGGTTCCTAATGCCATATCATTAAAACTGTGATCCACGTAAATTAAGGAAAATTCGATTTACATATTTGACCCACGTCTCATATTTTGTGCTACAAAAAGGGCTTCTCTATTAGAGATATTCATACACCTACTGATGTACTTATTCGCTGGAAACTTCCTCGTCATAAAGCTATCAAAGGAAGGAAAGTAAAAATTAGCCCCATACAATATGTCAAATCATTACTATTAACCCTTTTTGCGCTTTAATTGGTGCATTTTTACAGCTGGCTGCTGTAAAGGAAGTCGGTTATTTCCATACCAATTTCCCAGGAACTTAACAGAGCTCTTCATGGTCATTTTATTAAAATGTTTTCAGAACACTACTATTTTAGATATGCTTTGATCCATTGTACCATGATGCAGTACAAGAGGTGCAGGAAAACTGGCAAAGAAAGGAAACGAAACGTTTGAGATGTGGTGTTGGATGACAATGATGAAAATAGAGCATATGGTTAACATCTGGCAGAATTCGCTAGGAATCGAATGCGTCTGAAATACAATCCAAAACAGAGGAGAAAATTAAAACATCTCTTAAGACGCCACGGGTCAACTACCGTGAAAAGTGAGATCATTAAAGGGCAAGTATTGGAGGGCAGAATATTGGATTATTTGAATATATGAAACACATAATTTAGAAACTGTGTGGAAATGCTACGGCATTCTGAGTGTGCCACAGGAGAGGAAATCGTGGAGGACAGAAACAAATAAGTTAGAAGATCAGTGGGAAAAAAGTGATTCTCACAGTCTGGCAGCCATTGTTATTAAGGGGTATAGTGGGTACAATCACAACAGTTTAGGATTTGAGGTGGTATTGTCTGCAAAAACTGCTATCGAGTGCTGCAATCGGTACAGGAACCACTGTATCAGAAACATTAGTCTGGGGTAATTTCGTCAATGTAGGCAAGTCTTCATGCACTACATCAGTAGAAGGATGCTCGTCCATTAGTGATGATGAGTGTTTAGTTATCCTTTGGCGAAAGAATGATGGAGTACTGTTTTCCTCACCTTCATGTTAGTAGGGTATTTCACGCACCTTCCGTGCTTCCGATACGTATAGTCGGTAATTTGTTTTTCATGGTTGTTTTGGAATCGCTGTTGATTCCTTTTGCCTTTTTTGTTTGCCTACGATCCACGTGGAAGGAGATTCCCCAAATGCTTTTTCCTAACAGTCAGGACGGACTGTATAAACATTGCTGAGCAGAGCTCAATTTTGGTAATAGTTCACAAAATTCTATAAGTTCACAAATTCGTTTTGTTGTAGATGTAACATCAAAAGTAGGTCATAGGTCATCTGAATGAGTATCCGAGTTCATCTATATCAGAACTGAGACACGCTTAGCAACACCGCTTCCATCGAAGATATTTATCATATGCAGCAGATAATACAATGACGAAAAAAAATCGCAACACCAAGAAGGAGTGGTGTGACATAAACGAAAGTTGCTAGCGTGTTTCTACATCTGAAAGATGATATCCGTTCAAATGTGGTGTGACATAAACAAAAGTCGCTAGCGTGTTTCTACATCTGAAAGATGATATCCGTTCAAATGTTTCGCCAGTCACCTAAGAGAGACGCTAGTACTGCCACTATGAGGATGCTAATTAGGTCTGGTTTAGATAAATAATGTAGTGCTCATTATCGTTAGATACCTTTGAGATTAGACGTGGTGGGTTGCTATTAGTCAACAATGCCTTTAAGGTGAACACCTCACTGAGTTTGAACGAGGCGTGGAAATCCCTCCCACAAACTGACATGTGACATGTGTACAACACAATGAATGCACATTTGCATGCTTGCATTCAACATTATCTACTATTAATGTACGAGCAATTTATATTTGTAATGGCGTATCTCGCGCTTACATTATCCTCTGATCTTGCGCCGTTATTCACTTAAATATTCTACATAGACAAATGTATTGCGGAAATTTCATTTTCTACATTGATTATCTTTTGGTGGAGCAATTCTTTTTCGTTGGATTATTTATTACCGATGTTTTTGGTTGTATAAAGTTGAAGGTAAATAGCCGAAAGAATCTTTCAAAGCATTCAAGACACTTTCCAACGATCGAAATACATCGAAAGAGTCAGATACGAATAACCATAGAACTTACAGTATAAACAGCTTCAGACTTACTGCTTAACAAATGAGTTATTGTGCTACATATTTGATATTAAGTTAGTAGGAGAGAAAAGCTTTGGAATGGATAGTAAATTATATCTAAAATTTTTGGTAGTCGCCTTGTGTTCTAATTATCGAACACTAGATGAGCACAGCTTGCGTGATTTTTCATGCATCTCGTTGTTTTTGGCATACGTCCTGAACTGAATGTCGTACAATAATATAATTTTGCACGTTCACTAGGAGGTCAGTGTGGCACCTGTGTGCAAAATACGTTGCGAACAGAGCTAATATTAAAGAGTAAATAATTAGAAATGTTATGTCTTCGGCGGCAGTTTTGCTGCACGGACATCTAAAATGCACGTAACTTGTCATCGGGGCCCAATTCACAGCACAACTCATCACTGAAGACAATTCTACTCCAGTCAATGAAATTCCACGCCAAAAACTTGCATGGTGATGGCCCAGAGAGTGGTGGGCTGCCTGTCTCATTTGTGTGTCTACTTACATCACATCTACCGATTTCCGTCCCATTCAGATAATTTGGTTTTCTTAGATTGTATATAAAATAATGCCTCTGGATTTTTTATATGAAAACACTTAAGATTTTGTAAATAAAACAAACACATTTAACATCGTACGTCTTCATTATTCATGTCCGCATGTTTATTTCTCATCATAGTCACCCTGACAGCGAACACATTCATCACTATCAAAGTGAATTCTTCGAAGGAATTCTTAAAGATTCAGAAACTGATTAAAATCGGATGGGGCCACGTAGGGATGACAGGAAACCCAAGGTGTCGGGTTGTTGTAAATGTCTGAGGGCTCCTGTGTGGTCCGGCAAATAATATGCATGACTTTAGTACCTCAACCGACATTTAGAACACAATAAAAAATTTGGAGGCATTACTTCTCACCCTTGTGTGTAACAGCCATATGCTACGTAAATAAACTCCTGCCAACAGCCATATCGATAGCGCAAGTTTTGAGAATTGTGTTGCACAATGCTGTTCCAAAGTACTGCAAGTCGTTGATTGCCTTATGTTCTTTTGTTAGTTGCACGCCTTCACACGGGTCATACTGCCCATTATTGCCTCAGAAAATGCTGTGTGTTAACTGAGGTGTGACGTTCGCTAGCTCTCGTCTGGAAGTATTGCTGGATTTTTTTAAATATTCTTAGTACTGTGCGAGTGTGCATTTACCGTCATGCTGAAAATTTCTGAATTAACCACTAGAAATGAAAAGAGCGTCGAGTTTTTACACAACGAAGACCTAAACAACACTGATATTGCGAAAAGATTGACCTGTTCGAATTAATCTGTGAGTCGAAATCTGCAGCAACTGATAGCCAAGGGAAATATCGAAAATTTATCAAGCACCCACGCATTCCTATCAACCCAAGAGGACAGAGTACTTCTTCAACTAGGCCGGAAAAACAGGAATGATACTTCTGTCGAAGTTGCAAAAGCAAGAGAAGAGGCAACGGGAATTAATTCCAGATCATCGGTTGTTAGGGGAAGACTCTGTCCAATGGGAATGAGGACTAGAGTTGCCAAGAAGAAGCCATTTCTAACTGCTGCAATGAGGAAACAGAGTCTGGCATGGGCCAGGCTGTAGGTAAACTGGTCAAAAGTGCAGCGGAGAATTACGGATTTTCAGATGAAAGCCGATTTTCCATGATGAGTGGCAGACCACAGCTCGTCATGTGTGGACCCAATGATAGGATCGATCCTGACAGCTCTCTGCGAGCCTTGAAACATGCTCTATCGGTAATGATGTGGGGAACAATGGCGTTAGTGTTGGAAGGCTGTGCTCTGTTCAGGGAACAATGAACAGCGATTAGTAAGATGTTGTGATACAGTGCCCTCTGACGTTCACTGCACGTGACGCTTTCCGTGATGAGCTGTGGATTTTCCAACAGGATCTGACTCAATGCTACACATCCAAAGCGTGAGTTTTTGTTATTTTACCTTTGTAGTACAATCTTCAAGGTTACTGCTGTCACATATCGTCCAAATCTATCATTTCATAGTCGTTAGGTCATGACTGAATTGCGTATCAGAGAAATTTCGTGGCCTGGTAATTTGACTGACCTTAATCCAGCTGACCTTAATTCAGTTGAGGATTTGTGGTGACTGGCTGGGAAAGGGGTTCAGAAGAAGAAAAATACAACAAAACATGAGCTTTTGGAGGTGATTGCGAAAGTGTGGAACCATTAAATAGATATCAGTATAATTGGAAAATTGATCGATTCCGTGCCTGACAGAGTGAAGGCTTTTGTAAGGATAGAGGGGGAAGGGAGGGTCCAACAAGATACTGAGATCATCACATTTATGACTACTGAATAATGCTCTTCTGATACACAATATTTTACACTATGACCAAATTAAATACAAATTTCATCAAAATATTTAATATTTATGTTCAATATCATCAGCGACGAGGCATGTTCTTGTACCGATATGCACGTACTGTAGACCTATTTCCTTGAATTAAAATCATAAAAACAATCTTCAACATAGTGTTCCTTCCCACTTGTAGACTGTCCTTCATTAATATATATCTGAAATTTCAAAGACAGGTGGGTTTTTAGAAGTTCTGTTCAAAAACTCTCAAAAGTCTATAGGGACATACAAGACTTTAAAACGTACTGTACTTTTGAAGTTTCCATTTGACTCATCATCATAAAATCGTCGAGAAGACATAGCTTCGGCAGCTGATAATTCACTACCACCATGCACTGGCCGGTGAGTGGTGCGGCCGATGTGACTTCGAATGTGAAACATAGACGGCGTCAGGGTTTCTGAATTATGCTGAACATATTACAGATAAGTAGCAATGGATACCTCAGGTTCCAAACCCATTGTCACTCAGCGATGAAGAAACTTCCGGCAGAGAAAGCGATACATATGAGTTGTATATTTCGGTCGAGTTGTGATCATACAGAATGATGGTTTGAGTACCACAGTGATTTAAGGGGAATGGTGCTTTTGGGGATGTATACCCTTGCGATCTTATGACCTTACTGATCTAGATACAGGTGTTTGATGAACTACAGTTTAATGTGGACTTCGGCAGCGATCCAATTTACTCATAAACAAACAATGGCAGAAGCGAAAGAAAAAGTAAGTGCACCAAAATTCCTAGTGCTGGTATGCAATCCAACTGCAAATATTTCTAGTTATAATGCAGCACGCAAAGACTGAGTTACCGAAGGTTGTTTATGTTTAGTCAGTTGCCTAATGGATTTAGGATTTTACTAATTAATTTGCGCATGCTTACTATTAATATTTATGGCAGGTGGACTTTTCATAGCTGCTTAAGCACACGTTTAATAGATAAAAATTGAATAATGATTGTGTACTATTTAAACTAAGAGAGAATTTTTTAAGAGGTGTTCAGTCAAGTTGACTGCTGTCGAGATCCGTGTACTTAAGTGTTCACAGCAAGTAGTAGCCCCAGTTCTCCTATCTTATCCTGCAGCTGCCAACGAAATGCTATTAAAACTTTTCACATTATTAGCGAGTCATCTCTGTCAGGCTGTTGACACTTGGAAGTCTGACGACTCGAATATATCTCGCTGTTGCCTGAGTTGACGAACAGGCAGGGTGTTGCACGGTGACAGTTCATTCTCACGACCCAACACTCTAAAGCACCAACCAGCAGCGGTCTTCGCTCCCAGTAAATATTACACTAAAATCAACGACTTTATATGTTCAGAAATTGTAGATTCTAACTGCAGGTTCTAATGGCTTCAGACTACACTGAACCTTCTAATCCCCTCCATTTATAAACTGCTATGCATCTACTCAGTGGTATTAAAATTACTTTTGGCAGAAGGTAGTGTGATTATAAATTCCTTTATTAAAAGGATAAAAGAAATATTGCAGGTGAAACTAGAGAAAATAAGAACTTCTTTTTGTCAGGGGTGTGGAGTCGTAATTATTTTTTAAGGATTTCCTTGCCACCTAGTGAAAATTACTTTATTCACCTAAACGAAGCTTGCAATTTAGACCACATACAAGTTTTCAGCAGCTTTAAAACATGTCAACGTTCTAAAATGTCATACGATGTATTACATGTGATCATTACATGACGCATATCTAACGGCTGTTTATATAACATATCTTACATCTACATTTATATCGACATCAATATCTACGTTTACATCTATATCTCTACGTCGTAAGCCACGTCACAGTGTGTAGAAAAGGTAGCTTTGTGTACCACAGTGATCCCTTTCCTTTATAGTCTTGAATATTGGCAGGAAGAACGGTTCTTGATACGTTTCCGTGCAGCTCAGATTTTTCTAATTTTACGTTAAGGATATTTTCTTGAGTTCCATATGTTTTTGTCTATCCTGTGAACTTATGCTCTCGGAATGTTAACAGCAACTTACACCGTCATGCGGAGCCCCTCTCTTGCAGTTCCTGTTAGTGGTATTGGTTGAGAACGCTCGTGACGCTTCGCGTTTACTAAATGAACCTGTAACGAAACGCGGTCCTCTTGTCTGAAACCTTCGTAAAAATAGCAGCAACTCACTCTATATTCTGAAAAGGTGATATCTATATTGGTTTCCTACTACGAGTACTTGTCATGGTTCATTCTTTGATCTGATATACATTAGCACGTCAGTACCTCACATTGTGGGGTAGAGTACGAGAAACACTTGTGCCAACAGTCCAAACTGTGTGCACAAGCTTCATAATCTTGCTCAGTGGCTGATACTAGACGGGAGTTGCAGTAACTTGGATGGTACTCTAGAGACCGCACATTGGTGTCACGTACTAACCTCGAAATGTAGAGCTGTGGTGAAGTCTCCATACTGTGGACGGTAGAAGGTGCGTCGCACTAGTAATAGCAAAACTTTGTCCTGTACCATTTTGTTATTAACTAAGAGAAAAATTATATGCCTCTGTACAAGTCCAAAACACTGTTATTTTCATGACCTTCATACGAGACACACTTTACGTCTTCGTTCCATTTTATATCACGCACCAGATGTTGCCAATTTTAATAGATTACCATCGTGTTCTTTCTCTTTGTTATGTTGACTAAAAGAACAATTTAAAACATATGTCATTACATGAAATACCACAACTGTTCATTGACATTGTCAAATATAGAATTTAGCTGAAGTGTGTTTATAATTCGTTTGTTTGAAAATTAACGGTACTTGTTTTAAAAAGATACGTGTAATATCCAGTTAATCCAGTAATTATAAAAATGATGATAAATAACAAAAATATAAAATAGGCTGACAAAACAAATACTCCTATATTTCTGGACGAATAACACAAGTAAGAAAAGATCCTGAGAGAAACAACATCACAGAATCAGAAATAGCAGAAAGAAATCGTTTTAAAAACAAAATACTAAATTTGGAAGGCTTTCAGAGCAGAAGAAATAAAAAATCGAGAACAACATGGACAGAAGAAAGGAAGAGACTTCATGGGGAGAAAATGAGGGAATAATGGAAAAATAGGAAACAACAACAAAGGAAGAAGAGGAACTGAAGTTGTTAACGTGATCCTAGTTGGTCAATACGGTTGTAAAAAAAACTAATTATAATTAACTACGAAACATGGTCTGTTAAACAAGCTTTGTACTTCACCATTCCCTGGATATCATGTCGTATTATTCATAAAGATAACCGACTTTGCTTAGTTTCAAATTCGCACTCCTGGGTAACTCATCACCATGACGTACTCCGCTTATAACAGACGAATCTTAACGTCAAGTTCTACTCCAATATATGGTCTCCGTGTGCATTTACTAGTTCTTTCCTCGTTTCACACTACGAACTGATTCTCTTATTTCGTATTCACAAACGTGTTCTATGAGACTGTGCCTCGCCTCTAACAAGAGAGTATGCTGCGCTCAGTGCGAATCATTCTCTGCTGCATCATTTATGTGTCTCTACTGCAACAATAGTCGTATCACGCTTCTGTAATGCACACCGGTTGTGGCTTGCATTTCTGACACACTTTCTTTGTTGCCTACTGAATTCTAGATCGTGAGTGCTCATCGTTGGTAAGAGAAGCAGTTCAGTTGTCACTGCATCGTAGCTAATTTAACTGAAAAGTTACTTTTAGGGAAAAAAATCGTCAGGTCGTTCCACTTAATCCATCGTATTCCATACGTCAGAATGGAGACAAGGGTCGAGAAAATGAACAGAACGAGCAGTAATCTAAGTTTCGAATTAGTTTAAGCATCGTGACCGATTTAGAGCTAGCCACTTGCCGAATGGAAACCGTTCCAGTTGCTTAACATTTTGAGTCCTTTAAGGCAACATCGTGATTTATTGCTAGATTTCGTCACGCCTATTTCCGTAGAGGATGTGCACATCAATTATTGGGGAATATGTACTTCCGTCTGCCATCACCTTGATGTCACCATTTCTTCCTACTGACCCACAAAACAATATGACTGGATTTTCACAGCGTACATCGCAAAATAACTTGGTGCGTTGCGTCACAGATGCTGTGAGTAAGTAGACACATGACAGCCGAAGAAGTGAAAACGACGTGTATGGAAATCATCATAAAACTAAACCATTGTGAATCCATTGCATATACTCGCAGGTCATTATAGGCGATTAATTTATTAGAACAAGCAAAAATAAAATGTTCATTTTTTAATGATTTTCTTATTGTCCTAATAACTACAGAGACTTAGGCAATTCAAGAATGGATAAATACCTAAACATCAGATTGAATTCACACTTGTACCGAAACTTAGTGGAAAAAATGTTTTTGAATGAAAACTACAAAACGTAAATAAAGACTACGAACGCCCTTGACGTATTCTACGATATTGTGAGAAGACAATCAGTATGAAGAATCAGTTCGGTTCATACATCGTTATAAAAAATAACAAGAATGAAGAAGACATTGGGGACGATGTGGAAATTCTGTACTGCTGTCTTAAAACAAGGTCTTTTAGGAGGATATTTCTGATGTTACCTCCCTTCGATTTGTTACGATGTGCCATGTCCTTCTTTGTATCGCGTTTATCTGATGAAGCAGTTGCACACGTTACTACTGGGTAGTTTGTGATTTTGATGTCTAAGGAAACAAAAGCAAGGAAGATTGTAAGGCCGGACACCTCCAGCACATAGTATTTTCCTGTCTTTCAGAGCCAACTGCCAACCAATTTTGATGTACATATCTAAACCACTGACTGTAATCAACAAGAACAGTTTCTTAGGAATTATCTGGAGGTCTGCGTTTTAGATCGAGGCCGTAATGCACACCTGAGGATGTATCTCATCCTTGTTGGCGGAACGCTGTTGAGGTAAATTGTGTATAAAGGTAACTGTTCTGTCGTCTAGATGCCCCAGAAATAGCGTGTTTTGTCACCATTATGTTGAGAGAGGAGTGTATAAACCTTTTGGGAGTCCAACGATGTGATATCGCGTCATATTTCCCTTTAAAATTCTACAGTGCACGACAGTTAGATCCCTCTGCTAAGATTTTCTTCAGGATTCCACTGGTGTTCCTGGAATCCTGATGAAGACTCCAACAAGAAGGACAAAAACGTTGAGCTGTGATGAAGTTTTGAATGGAATATAACACGAATGAACGGCTCAGAAGATTGCATCTTCAATGACAACATCGCCGAAAGCTTGCATACGTACAACACCAACACTTCTTGGAGAGGTCCATTAACACTTCAGTTTCTGTTAAGGAATTCAATACTATCAAGTTTATTAACAATAATTGGCGATAACCATTATCAGTTTTATCAACGGGACCACATTAGAGCTGTTTCTACCAACGCAAGAAGTCCTGCATTGCATGCGCAATCAACGACATGCTGTCTTAAACTATTAACGTATGATGTCGTAAATCCAGCTTATTGTATACGACTTTTGGCATTTTCGTGGACTTATCGCTTAACGAATACGAACTTGTTACTGTCGAAATTGTTTGTGAATCTGACCATTGCAGTGAATCATAAAATTCACTATTGAACTCTTCTTTCTCTCAGATCTACATCAAAGATCTTTCGGGCATCCATGTGGAGTGAAAGAGAAATCCTATAATACAGCCAGTTACAAGTAATTTAACGAAAAAAGTGGACACCCTATTCAAGCATTTTCCGGCGTAATAAATGTAGCTGTGAGTCTGAGACGTGTTGGGCGGTGTCACCTAGCGCTGGCCGTGGAACTATTTTTGCGGGAGCGAGGGTCTGGGACGTTTCGGTCAGGCTCCGACTTACTCTGGTTGACCGGAAAGTGAGGAAACTTTAAATACGTGGCTTAAACTCACTAACCCATCGCAAGTTTTTCCTTGTATTTACATAGCAATATGAACAGTGTTTATGTGTGTTTCAGAGGGTTGGAGAATGAAGAAAAGAAGACAACTATTCAAAATCTATGCATTGTTTGATAGTGGGAGATGGGCTGTGGGAAAACGGAAACAGAAGAGAATCGGAGCATTTGGAATGTGGTGCTACGGACGAATGTTGAAAATTAGGTGGGATGATAGGTTAAGAAATGAGGAGGCTCTGCGCAGAATCCGACAGGAAAGGAATATTCCGACTCAGACAAAGAGGACAGGATGATAGGACATTTGTGAAGATATCAGGGAATGACTTCCATGATACTAGAGGGAGTTGTAGAGAGCAAAATCTGTAGAGAAAGACAGAGATTTGAGGCCGTAGGTTGCAAGTTCTACTCTGGGATGAAGAGGTGGGCACAGGAGAGGAATTCGTTGGGGTCCGCATCAAACCAGTCACACGACTGATGGCACGAAAACGTTTATTATTTCCGTAGAGACTGCTGGAAAAGTGACAGGAACCAGCATTACGAAGGAATATAGGAATGCAGCCCCCAACGAATCGGTCAGGGAGAGATTAGACTACTTACAGGGCAAACAGAAGCATTTAAGAAATCATTCCTATTGCGTTCTGTATGTGAATGTAATGAGAATAAACTCTAACAAGTAGTACATGCATTTCACGGTGGTTTTTCAGAATATCTACTTAGATCAAAAGAGATATTCATTTACTTTGTCTAAGAGGATGGATGTGCCGTTTATGAGTGTAAAAACCTGTTTACTGTGACAGAAGAGCTGATAAGAAATCTTTTATTTTTGAAAGTAGAAAAACATACGAATTATAAAAAAAACAAACGTATTTTGTTCATTAACAAGAGAAACTTAGTGTAGTGAGTGATTACTTCCAAACAGATTTTAACGTCAGTTAAAATTTCATATATTACGGTTTTTTCCGTTCAGATAAAATAATATTCCTGGTCCGGCCCAAGTGTTATGATTATTCATCAACTGCCATTGAACATCGTGCTAATGGCTCCATCTTGAAAAGAAAATAAAGGTGCCTTTTCAGGGTAGACGAACGAACATGTCTCCTGAGCGTCCTGAAATGTTGACTAATAAGAGGCTGACCTCTAAGACAGAAATGAAGCTGATTGCAACGCAGAAGGTGGGAAATCGGATAACTCAGGCCTCTTCCAAGAAGGATGGGCATAGCCGCTTTCTGTTGATAGGCCAAAGGCTATACAAACAACTGCGGACCATTTGAGGCAGCATAGTCTGCTATAAGTTCCTTGCGATATGCTTATGACTGTACCACGACAAATAAATTTTTGTTGTATCTCGATTCATATTTATATCTCGGCACGTATGTACCATTATGATTACCATATTTATCTTGATTTACGGAGAAATGATTCATTGCAGCGATACAAGTATTTGGCAGAAAATGATGTAGTAAATAATGGACGAGACCCGATTGCGGCAGGTGCATACTTCTAATGTGCCTCTGTAGCCGCATGCACTAACGACTTTGGTGCACGGCTGTCGCCCTCCTATCTCATTCAACAGACTCCTAAGAATTCGAAACTCGATATCTTGTAAACGCTTGAGAAGCGCACAGCACAATAACTAGAGCAGAATTTTTTACCTGCCTACTACAATTATGCGCAAGTACAAAACCGGTGACCCGTTAAGTGTATGCCTTCCACTGTTTCGGCGAAGCACCTAGTTGTCATTTTCAGGTGATGATGTATTGGCTGGCTCTGAGCACTATGCGACTTAACTTCTGAGGTCATGAGTCACCTAGAACTTAGAACTAGTTAAACCTAACTAACCTAAGGACATCACACACATCCATGCCCGGGGCAGGATTCGAACCTGCGGCTGTAGCGGTCGCTCGGCTCCAGACTGTAGCGCCAAGAACCGCACGGCCACTCGGGCCGGCTGTAGACTATTGGTGGTACGGTAGAACATTTATCAACGACGTGGCGAGCACCGGCGCCACATTTAGTTAAAGGAAATAAAAATGGAAACAAATAAATCGGAGAACTATAGAGCTTTCTTAATCCTGGGCTGGTAACGGGCTAGATGCCTCTCCCTCTGTCCGTGGACGAGTTGTGACAGAGGCTGTTCCTGTTCGAAAAAGTAATGGTGTAGTAATAAAATTGAAGTTTGCAGGGGGTAACGCAGAAAGAAAAACCACTTTGCGCTTTAAAATTCGGTTTTCCTCCTGATGGCCAAAACGCACTGATTTTCCGAAAAACACACAGTCTTCGTGGCAGCCTCGATAAGGACTGTTCATTCATCCACGCAGGTTTTTGGTGTGGTAGAAGTCTGCTTGCGGAATTCCGCCATCGTGCGACACCGTCGTCTGAAGATGAGCAGGTGCTTTGTAGAAACGTCACAGAGTTTAGCGACACCATTCGACGCAACGCCGGAGAGCTTTGGCGTGGCAAGACCGCTAGGACGACCACTGCACTACATCCTTCGGTAATCCTCACGCCGTCGCGTCCGCACCCTTGCCTCGAGACCTGCCTCAAAGCGACTTGGACGCTCGGCGGCTGTTCCAGAGACGTCCGGATGGGAACGCCGTCACTGGGGCCGTGAAGCGCCCGCGTGGACGTACGGAGGCTTATATCGGCATCGCGGCCTCGTCACCGACGGCGCGGACGTCCAGCCCGCGGCCGCGCGAGCCTAATCTAGATGCTGCCGCGGAGCATCTCCAGGCTCGCCCCCCCCTCCTCGTCGCGTCCGCGCGCCTCGCCTGATCGCGTTTCGCAAGCGACCGCCGTGGCCGCGCCGGTGCGCCGCCAGAGTGGGGGCGAGGGCGGCGGCGGGAGAGGCAGAGGGTGCGTTTCGCGACGCGACGTATAAATACGGCGACAGCGCCGGACTCAGGCAACAGCTCACACGACTGCACACTCAGCAGCACCATCACCTCCCACACGGTGATCTGACCATCGCAAACACCGACCACCGACATCATGAAGTTGGTGAGTACCTGGATTCCACTCCTGCGGACCAACTTTAGTAGCTACCGTCAGGCATCTACATCTACATCTACACCCATACTCCGCAAGCCACCTGACGGTGTGTAGCGGAGGGTACCTTGAGTACCTCTATCGGTTCTCCCTTCTATTCCAGTCTCGTATTGTTCGTGGAAAGAAGGATTGCCGGTATACCTCTGAGTGGGCTCTAATCTCTCTGATTTTATCCTCATGGTCTCTTCGCAAGAGGAGGGAGCAATATACTGCTTGACTCCTCGGTGAAGGTATGTTCTCGAAACTTCAACAAAAGCCCGTACCGAGCTACTGACCGTCTCTCCTGCAGAGTCTTCCACTGGAGTTTACCTATCATCTCCGTAACGCTTTCGCGATTCCTAAATGATCCTGTAACGAAGCGCGCTGCTCTCCGTCGGATCTTCTCTATCTCTTCTATCAACCCTATCCGGTACGGATCCCACACTGCTGAGCAGTATTCAATCAGTGGGCGAACAAGCGTACTGTAACCTACTTCCTTTGTTTTCGGATTACATTTCCTTAGTATTCTTCCTATGAATCTCAGTCTGGCATCTGCTTTACCGACGATCAACTTTATATGATCATTCCATTTTAAATCACTCCCAATGCGTACTCACAGATGATTTATGGAATTAACTGCTTCCAGTTGCTGCTATATTGTAGCTAAATGATACGGGATCTCTCTTTCTGTGTATTCGCAGCACATTACACTTGTCTACATTGAGATTCAATTGCCATTCCCTGCACCATGCGTCAATTGGCTGCAGATCCTCCTGCATTTCAGTACAATTTTCCATCGTTCAAGACTCTCGATATACCACAGCATCATCCGCAAAAAGCCTCAGTGAACTTCCGATGTCATCCACAAGGTCATTTATGTATATTGTGAATAGCAACTGTCCTATGACACTCCCCTGCGGCACACCTGAAATCACTCTTACTTCGGAAGACTTCTCTCCATTGAGAATGACATGCTGCGTTCTGTTATCGAGGGACTCTTCAATCCAGTCACTCAGTTGGTCTGATATTCCATATGCTCTTACTTTGTTCATTAAACGACTGTGGGGAACTGTATCGAACGCCTTGCGAAAGCCAAGAAACACGGCATCTACGTGGGAACCCGTGCCGTCCGGAGTGGCCGTGCGGTTCTAGGCGCTACAGTCTGGAATCGAGCGACTGCTACGGTCGCAGGTTCGAATCCTGCCTCGGGCATAGATGTGTGTGATGTTCTTAGGTTAGTTAGGTTTAATTAGTTCTAAGTTCTAGGCGACTGATGACCTCAGAAGTTAAGTCGCATAGTACTCAGAGCCATTTGAACTATTTGGGAAACCGTGCCTATGGCCCTGTGAGTCTAGTGGACGAATAGCGCGAGGTGGGTTTCACACGATCGTCTTTTTCGAAACCCATGCTGATTCCTACAGAGTAGATTTCTAGTTTCCAGAAAATTCATTATACTCGAACATAATACTTGTTCCAAAATTCTACAACTGATGGACGTTAGAGATATAGGTCTATAGTTCTGCACATCTATTCGACGTCCCTTCTTGAAAACAAGGATGACCTGTGCCCTTTCCAATTCTTTGGAACGCTACGCCCTTCTAGAGACCTACGGTACACCGCTGCAAGAAGGGGGGGGCAAGTTCCTTCGTGTACTCTGTGTAAAATCGAACTGGTATTCCATCAGGTCCAGCGGCCTTTCCTCTTTTGAGCTATCCCTCTGTCATCTATTTCGATATCTACCATTTTGTCATCTGTGCGACAATCTAGAGAAGGAACTACAGTACAGTCTTCCTCTGTGAAACATAATATATATCGATTACTCTCCTTGCAGTGAAGACAGTTCTAGCTAAACTAGTAACCCACTGGCTTCATCGTAAAATGCACTCGTGTATCTGTGTCGTCATCTACTGCTCCAGAAACCGTCTTACGGTGTGTGGCGGAGGGTACTCGTGCACTTCTGTCACTTCCCTCCTTTCCCTATTCCACTCGCGGTTAGAAAGATTGGTGGTAATCTTCGCGTAGACTCGAATCTCTGAAATTTTACGTTCATGGTCTTTTTTGGAAGATATATCTATGAGGAAATATTGGCAGACTCTTCTAGCAATGGACGCTCCCAGAATTACAACAGTGCATCAAACTGTGATGCAGAGCGCCTCTCTTGCAGTGCCTGCCACTGGAGTGGAATGAACATATCGCCATTAGAATCGCTTCAGTCATTGAAACTTCCTGGCAGATTAAAATTGTGTGCCAGACCGAGGCTCAAACTCGGTCCCGAGTTCGAGTCTCGGTCCTGCAGACAGTTTTAATCTGATATCAGAGCACACTCCGCTGCAGAGTGAAAATCGCATTCTGGAAACATCCCCTAGGCTGTGGCTAAGCCATGTCTCCGCAATATCCTTTCTTTCAGGAGTGCTAGTTCTGCAAAGTCCGCAGGAGAGCTTCTGTAAAGTTTGGAAAGTAGGAGACGAGATACTGGTAGAAGTAAGGCTGTGAGGACGAGGCGTGAGTCGTGCTTGGATAGCTCAGTTGGTAGATCACTTGCCCGCGAAAGGCACCGGTCCCGAGTTCGAGTCTCGGTCCGGTGAACAGTTTTAATCTGACAGGAAGTTTCATATCAGCACACACTCCGCTGCAGAGTGAAAATCTCATTCGTCAGTCATTGTTTACTTTCCACAGAAATGACCTTTATGGCCCGGCTGTCTCTTATTTGACCTGAAACCGGTGCTCGAAACAGCTCTTCATCGGAAACTACCGCTTGTAATACTACGCTCGTTGCAAAACGGTTAGTTTTTCAATACGGCAAACTGGTATAATGGTTAAGGTAATCCGAACGGAATAGTGTTGCAGTACTCATCTTACCTTTTCATGTGTTTTCCTGTTTCACGAAATCATTCATGAGACACCGACGCGTTTTCTTGAAAGCATTGTCTCGTGCCAAATTGATCGTCTTCCAATCGAGTCATTAATCCGGAACAGTGTCAACATCAGCAGGTCATTTAACAAAGATTATTCGGTTGCTCCTAGAGGGAAAGTGTGATTATCTCCGTTTCAATGTTTTGCTATATATTTGAGTATCGACGGTGATCATTCTGCTGTGAAACACACAGCAGACTAACCAGCGTCAAATTGGACACTAGAGGGGAAAAGGTGTTTCCGTTTGCGCCACGAATGAAAGCAACACAGGAAGTGATCCTAAGGGAACAGATGAGTGAATCTTGCTTCGCCGTTCTGGGCAGGTCCTACTGGACGTGGTTTCCGACTTGTTATTCAGCTACGTATCTGTGTCCTGTGTTGTAGACAGTGAAGAATTCCTGAAGAGTATCGACTTCGGGGAAGAGTGGAACGCGGTGTCAGCACATAGCCTGCTTCTCTTGAGTAAATAAAGCTATTGACTGTAACGCTCCCGTCCGATGCCAGGATCACCACCAACAGCTTCACGTGTCCTTTTTTCACGAGACACTTCGAAGAGAGCAGCAATTTAATCCGTGATATTGACGTAAAAATTAGTCGTCAGGAACTTTACGCAGCCATCTCTGTTCCCCTTATCGGCCAAATGCTTGCACTGAAAATTTTCCAACCCCAGGATTCAGACCTGCTTACATCCGAGTCAAGAAGTACTGCAGATATATGTATGAGCGACCTCGGTTACGGAAGCGGGTACTTGCAACTATTACGCTTCACAAAACATCGAGGTTTGCCACAAAAGTGAAGAGGAACCCGTAGCCTGGCCAAGAAGAGGGGACACGTTGATAGAAGCCTTCAGACATCAAGGAATAACTTCCATGTTGCTAAAGGGAGTAGTAACTGTAGTGAATGATAGAGAAGTTTAACCAGTCAAGCGAAGAATAACGAGGAAGTGGCGGGTTTGGGTTAGCGTGTATCTGTGAATGTCACTCGATTCTGCACATGGCTGTAGTTAAATGCTTGGCCACTCTCTCACGCTGTGACATAGTCGACGAAATACAATCAAGCCGCAATGATTTTGTCCTGGCACACTTTGCTCAGCTGACTGCGAGGACCCTCTTTACTCGAGTCTCGCTAAAAGTGGGAAAGAGGTGTACCATACGTTCCCGCAATGGCAGTTCGCGTAATCTAGGAGAATTGGCTACGTCACTTTTTGTGATCGTAACGGCCTGGAGCGGCTGGTAGAAAGTAGACAAGCGCGGTGCGATGCTGCGCGGCACGCTGCGGTTAGCGTCTGGATGAGGGGTCGCCGGCGGCCGAGGCTTTCGCCGGAGGCGGCGGAGAGCGTCTTCTGGCGGAGCTGCTGCAGGGGTCGCCCCACCGGCCAGCAGAGATCAGGCGCGCCGCTTACGTAACGCTGCATTTCCGGCACTGACCACTGGACAACATCGGCACACCTCCACGTTGTTCAGTCCTAGGACTTTGGAAGGTACTGTAGGACGCAGCGGAAGGAGGCACTCACTGTAACGACATATAGTCAGTTACTGTCAGGTATGTACACACCTGACTGACTTCAAAACAGCGCGAGCCCTCGAGGGCTTAGATAGTAGATGCCTTATCGTGGCCCGGTTGATCGGGGGTAAAATTCTAGCCAAGGTCTCCGATTTGATTCCTAGTTAGTCTATAAATTTTTATCTGTCACTCATCACCTCTTTAACCTCTGTCAGTGTTTGTTAAGGTGAAAAATGAGTACTCGCAGACTGTAGATTCCCCAGTTCAAAGGATGAAGAACAGCACGCGTCTTCCCACGAGGACCATGTTCAGTACACCACCGTTGTGTTGAAACCAACCTTAGGGCTGATGAAAGTTTTGCCTAGTTTTATCCTCCGTGGACGAACAATCATATCGTACAAATGAGATCATACGCTTGCTGCTGCCTGCTATTAAACTTATCCTTCTAGTACCTTCAAAAATAGTGTGTAAAGTACTCGCAGAATACTTGGCGCCGGAACGCAGCGAAGGTGACTGAATGGATGATTCCTACAGTCCTAATTCGGTAATTACATTATTCAATTTTTTTTCCTTCTAGAACCTGCAACGTAAATACACGGTGAATTGAACTGCCGACAAAATGCCTGAGTTTATTTTCTATTTTTGGGTAAGGGACCAGTAATCTCGGTTAACTTGTTAGAGATCAATAATGTAATTAAAAACCACAATTTGTATGTGCGAAATTATCTTCAGGGCAGTGAAAAATCCTGTAATACGAAATCAACATGTAACACAGAGCGGTGCAACAACCATCATATGCGAAAGTACTGTGATGTGGTTGCCATCGCTGCGGGAATAGCTTATCAGAGCGTTTTTGTACCGCTATTCCATTATATTGCGAAAATTCATACACTAGATGCATATTGGATAACCCTTCATCAACAGCCTATTCTTAATGCTGTGTGTTACTGTTAACAAGTAAGTTGCACTTCTGCAAAGTGGAGCCAAGGTGGAATCGAGCGATACCGAATGCTAGTTTGAGGATAAAAATTAAAGTGGGCATTACTGTTGACTGCAGTAGGCACCACGAGTTCAGGTAACAAGTTCGTTTCCAAACTAGATACACGATGCTTACCGTTGACATGTACACTGTTGTGCGGGTAAATACTGCAGGTAAGTAGTCATCTGAAAGGCCATTACTCTGTACCGCGCTACTGGACACCACATGGTCTGTTACATCACAATACTCAGAAAATATCCCGGAATAGTTTTGGTTCACCTAGTGTACACATTCCCTTATTACCGCAAATATACCAACAAGACAGATTTCTGTATAGAGATAAGCGACCATAACAATCGAGTTTTATGACGCTTACTAACCACATTTAGTTTCACTACGTTATTTCTGTCTTAAGCTGTTGCAGTGCAGCTAAAAAAGCAACCGGGCGTGGCGCACTGAGGTGAGACGCTGTATTCTCATTCCTTAGCAACGAATTTTGAGTCCCCATTCGGAGAAATGATGTGTGTTTTGTGCGGTTTCCACGGTTGTATAAGTCGAATTACGATATGGCTCCCTTGGAAAGGACACGTCCACTTTCCTTCCATACCCTTAGTCTAGTTTTTGCTCCTTCTCTAAAGGCTCATTAAACCCTTAGTCTCCATTCTATCGAGGGCTTTCTCTCCATCGCTTTACGTCGTTAGTAACAGAAGTCGACTTGTTTTTATATCTTTCTAACGCCTTAATAGCAACCTAAAGCGACGAAAAGGACTTACAGTTATGCATATGTTAGTCGTAGATCTCCTGTCGGACTTTATTCCTGCATTTAAAGCGATATGTTCCTTTGGTAACTGACATGCAGATTTCTTCTTAACTTAATCATTGTAACGATCTTGAAGAGAAAGTCAAGAAATAGTTCGCCTGGTGTAGTGCTACGCGCTACAAATGACAGTTTTCAGATGTCATTGTCATACTGTTACAACACTTGCCTTTCTAGTTAACCTCACCAACTTTCTCTAGTACGAGTATCCCAATGTTTAATATGGACGCGAACAGTTCGATTCTCACAGGTATACGATATCATCTAGAGAGTGCCCAGGTGCGATAAATGGCTCTGAGCACTATGGGACTTAACTTTTGAGGTCATCAGTCCCCTAGAACTTAGAACTACTTAAACCTAACTAACCTACGGACATCACACAACACCCAGTCATCACGAGACAGAGAAAATCCCTGACCCCGCCGGGAATCGAACCCGCGAACCCGGGCGCGGGAAGCGAGAACGCTACCGCACGACCACGAGCTGTGGACCCCAGATGCAATAAATCTATAGTTCACGGTGTGCAGTTAATAAACAGGTAGTTGTATTAGGATGCATTCAAAACTGTTCTACCTAGCTTACGTAATTGATCTAGTTACGATATAGGACCCATCGCCAGTTATCCCTGTTCTAGACGAGTGGATTTAGTGCCAGCACTCTTCTCCCTTACCGAATTACTGCATAATTTCATACACCGATTTTCTACGGTAAACTTCCCGCTATTATCTCTAAAACTGTTCCTATTTTCCCCAAAACACAGTCTCTACTACGACGAACTACAATACTAAATTACATTACTGTAACTTCCTTCTTAATTCCAGCGCAATGCGATTTCCCCAGTTCATCGGAAATGCACCGTCTCAAGTATCTCGGAGATTCAGTCACGTATGTCAAGAAAAGAAAATAATTTTCGTTCTTGTTGACGCTCGGTCTAAATGACGCTCGTGTAATTTTAGATGTAAGCAATTGAACGTGGTTCGAAGTGAAGAGGTTCGCGTATGTGGTAACGTATTGTGTTCAGGACGCTGGATGCTTGGTGTGTTGCAGTTGCTGTTGGCAGCACTGGTAGCCGTGGTTGCGGCCGAGCGGCTGGACAACTCGTACCTGCCTCCAGCGGGTGCGCCACTGGCCGGCGGTGCTCCAGGAGCCATCGCAGCGCCCTTCGGCGGTCCTGGAGGAGCGTTTAGGCCCGGAGCTGGAGGTGCAGCTGGAAGACCTGGACTGGGCGGGTGAGTACAGGAGTTTAGCTGTCTATCTGTGTGTAAGGCTGTGGGAGTAGCACCGTTGGACTGCAGAGCGAGCTCTAAAGGCAAACGGAAAATATTTCGCGATATTTGAAGAGGCTGTAGGTAATTACTGTAAGGGAGGATAGGCTATAGGATATATATAACAACTAAGGACTTTTAGTGCAAGCGCTACTCTGAGATGAAGAGGTTGACAAAGGAGAAGAATTTGTGGCAGGCTGCATCAAGCCAGCCAGGAGCTTCATGACTCATAAAAAAAATACCTTCGTTTACGTTAGTGAAAGACAGCTTAGGCCTAATCGTGTCGCAGGTAGCTAACACGGCTATTCCACTTTTGTTGGTCGGGCACATTTGCAACACAGCTTCAAGGTACATGTACAGTATAGAGCAGCGATAGGTGCACGAATATTGTTTTATGTCTCATGGAATAGTTCTTTAAGTTCTTTATGCTTGTTGTCAGATGTACAATAGAGTAAGCACTAACTCCTTGTAAGTTAGTCTTTTCTAACAAGTACACGTCGTTGTGTGGCCGGTTCCCATTGGCATGTTCTGCAAAGGTGGGTCTTCTCTCGAAAGGTACCTATGATCCCAATGCTAAAGCATTGCAAGAAACGTAACTGCTTGCATTTCATAAACACTGTGACTCTAATCAATGAGTAATTGTGTGGGACAGTGGAAATTTCTGAAGTATAAGAGGCACATTCACGTAAGATAAGAAACGTTGTTATATACGTTTTTAGAAGGGAAAAAGGTTTACGTAACAAAGATTGGTAACCAAAATCATTTATAACTGAGGTCGCTTAACAATTTTATGTTCTTTGTTACATAAGATAGCATCAAATCCAAGAAATTGATACCGATCTAGTATAACTCAGTACTGTTGTCGTAGGCAAAATATTAAGATCAAAACTGTGGTAAGATAGACATGTTTAAGTGCGTATGTGTGTGTGTGTGTGTGTGTGTGTGTGTGTGTGTGTGTGTGTGTGTGTGTGTGTTCAGCGGCCAGAGAAATTTACAAATAGCTTATGTATTAGAATGTATACTGTGTTTTAAATTAATAGTTAACTATTTCAACACCTAGTTGGTAAAAATTGTTCATTCGTAGTTACCTTTTTGTAGTCGTGTTGCAATTAGTTCCTCAGGGGAAGCCAAATGTAGGAGTGGTGGCAGTCCATCTTCATGACGTGGAAAAATATTATTAGAATTCTATCTATCAATGTGAAATTAATATGTAGCGTCACTTTCGGTACTTCTCATCCTCCCGTTTCAGGTCTATTATCCACGAAGTATTTCATGAAGATGTAGGGGCAACATATGTTGATTGATGGACTCTGACACTTCCTAACCTACAACACTGTCATTTCTGAAAGTCTCGTTGTATCCTGTTTAGTGACCAACGGTTGTATAATGTATTGGTGTCGAATGTACAGCATTGGAGGTGCTGGAGGCCCCGGTGCTGGTGGATTCCCAGGTGCTGGCCGTGGTCCTGGAGGTGCTGGAGCCGGTGGATTCCCTGGTGTTGGAGGCGCTGGTGGGTTTCCGGGAGCTGGAGCTGGAGCTGGTGGCGCTAGGCCTGGCGCAGGTGGATTCCCTGGTGCTGGAGGAGCTGGTGGATTCCCTGGTGCTGGAGGCCCTGGTGGATTCCCTGGAGCTGGAGCCGGTGGCGCTAGGCCTGGTGCAGGCGGATTCCCTGGTGCTGGAGGAGCTGGTGGATTCCCTGGTGCTGGAGGCGCCAGTGGATTCCCTGGAGCTGGAGCTGGTGGCGCTAGACCTGGTGCAGGAGGATTCCCTGGTGCTGGAGGAGCTGGTGGGTTCCCTGGTGCAGGAGGAGCGGGTGGATTTCCTGGAGCTGGAGCTGGTGGTGCTAGGCCTGGTGCTGGAGCTGGTGGTGCTAGGCCTGGCGCTGGGGGATTCCCTGGCGCTGGAGGAGCTGGTGGTGCTGCTGGCGGTCCCGTCATCCCCATCCTCAAGTACGAGAATGTCAACAATGGTGATGGCTCCTACTACTTCAGGTAAGCAGAGGCCAAGTCAGCGCTATCTGGTAATACTATGTAATACTATTGTACATGTAGACACCGAAACAGCGCCACAGTCACAAATCTAATGAAGTTTTATCTTCCATTATAACTGGATGTTCAAGTTAGAAGAAGACTACACCCCCTGGCACATAATATCATATCACTTTTTATGTGTATGTAATGGTCAAAAGCGAAATGTTCTGTACTTGTTTAACTACTGGACACATGTAGTGAATGACTAAATGGCTCTTACAGAGTTTGAGCTTAAGGTCATCTAACTTGATCCAGTGTCTCAATGTCACACATGGTGAATTTCCCCCTATATTAAAAGTTGAACATACGATGACAAGAAATTTTAAATAAGAATCTACTTAGCAGTACACATGCTACCTCACTGTAGTAGCAAAACATTCTGAGCACATTAACAATTCTTGAAAAAGATGAAACCACAATTGTATTAGAATAGGGGTTTCTCATTGCTGTAATTATTCCAATTGTGTCTGTTAACCTCAGATGCCCCTCCTTCTGGATGATGTAATTCGCTAGGTCGTACTGTAATGCTTCTGAATTTTGTAATTTCCAATAGCTATGAAACCGGCAACGGCATCGCCCAGGACGAGCAGGGCTACCTGAAGAACGCTGGAATCCCTGATGCTGAGGCCGAGACCGTGCAGGGCCGCTACACGTACACTGGAGACGATGGTGTGCAGTACACCATAACCTACACTGCCGATGAGAACGGCTTCCAGCCGCAGGGCGCCCATCTGCCCACTCCACCACCAATCCCCGAGGAGATCCTTCGCTCCCTGGAGCAGAACGCTGCTGAGGAGGCAGCTGCGGCAAAGGCTGGAGGAGTCGCTGGTGGTGCTTTCGGTGGTGCTCCAGGAGCTGGTGCTGGCGGTGCCTTTGGTGGGGCACCTGGAGCTGGTGCTGGTGGTGCTTTTGGGGGTCGTCCGGGAGCTGGCGCTGGTGGTGCTTTTGGTGGTGCACCTGGTGCTGGTGGTGCCTTTGGTGGGGCACCTGGAGCTGGTGCTGGTGGTCCTTTTGGAGGTCGTCCTGGCGCTGGTGCTGGAGGTCCCTCGAGTGGTGCTCCTGGAGCTGGTGGTGTATTTGGTGGTGGCAGAGCTCCTGGTGCTGGTGAGTTAATAATGACACCTTCGTTAAGCAGTAAATGGTAAATATATGTACGAGTCGGCAGACTTTTGCAAACCAAATCATTCATAATATACCATTGGTTTGAAGATATATAAGCATACCATGTTTCACTATTACAATGTCAAAGAATAACACACCATTTTTTTACATTTTGGAATAGTGAGGAAACTCATGAAAAAATACGCTTCTCTAGATCTCTCAGCTTTGCACTGTCCATTTGTTTTTCAACGCCTAGTTATTGTTGAGAGTACAAATGCCGCTAGTGATATATACATAACTGAGCAAGAAAATATCCAGTGGTTTCCTACATCACCCTTAAGTCTTCTATGCAACTATGGAGCACTTCTTGACTTTGAAGTAGACAGCAATTTGTGTTTAGTGAATGTATCGATATAGTCTAAAAAAGCTTTCGGTCAGCAAAGAACTTCTTGTGGGCGAAATATTTTCACGAATTTCGTTTTTTATTATTCAGTGATGCACTGTGGAAGTTTAAGCAGCCAACATACGTATTTATACGACTTATAGAACTGCGGTTGAGGCGTTAAGGAAAACTGAGAATTTCAGGTGTCAGTGTTTCATCTTCACACGTAACGATAGGAAACTCGAACATTAAAAACCGGTGTATCTGGAAGTACCTGACGTAGTTTTCACTTCACTAAGAAGCTATGTGTTCATCGAACTACGTTTCTCTTACTTCGTGTCAGAAGCATGAGCCTTTTAGAGCTTCATTCCGTACTGTGACAACGAATAGGATGTCGTCCCTTTCTACAGCCATTCCGTGAACTTCCCTTCTCCCGGATTCTATTTAGTACCCATTTAACAGTTATCTGCTGTATACATTTAATTTTCGTTTTGAAAAGCCACTTTCACTTTTGTTTTCTCTGTTTATTGCACTCGTTCCACTTCTATACATGCATATACTCTACACAAATACATCCTGATTTCAGTTCCTAACTCTTACGTATGTGTATATTCAGTTAGAATATTTACGAAAATCTTGTCTAGGTATTGCTAGTCCATATTGCATATCCCAGTTACTTCTAGTATGGTCAATTACACTGCTGACCTAATAGTAAAACTTATCTCCTGCATTTAGCGTGTAATTTCCCAACGTAGTTGGTCTACCAGGGACTGTTCAGTTTACCTCTTATGTCGAGATTTATTCTGCATAATCAGTCAGTTTCATCCTGAGGCCAATTTCCGATACAGCTGCACGACAACGACTTGTGTGTCGTCCTGTTTCATACCAAATCCTAATTCGAGGAAAGGGGAACGTGCTCCAACATAAAAGTCAGATTTTCATGTTTACGAATACGATCGTACAAGCTGCTGTTCGTTCCAGGAGCCTTCGGCCGTCCCGGAGCTGGAGCTGGAGCTGGAGCAACGCCCGGCTACTCGCCAGAGAGTGGCTATTCGTACCCTAACCCTGGCAAGTAGGCACCGAGGTAGCCAGTAGCCAGTAGCCAGACAACAGCCGACAGCCGACCAAATGCAACGCGACTCCGGACCACGACCTCGCCCACCGCGCCAGCCGACCACGCGTAGCTGAACACGTGGCCGAGCTGTTCAGGACTCTCCTTCGTCCAACTGACTAACAGCGTCGTCATCCGACGTCTCTTTCCTGACCCGAAGGTGTCTCGAATGCTGCTGCGTTGATCGGAGGGCCATCGACGAATGCTTCACAGGCGACGATCAGGAATTTCTCCACTCAAACCCCTACCTTTCAATACCGAATACCAGCACATCCTCCACATCCTATCTCAGCTATCCTTTGTCCCCTTTGTCCTCATCGCTGGTGCAGATAGCGTGTTAATGCCTCTATCTCATGCGGTTCCTGATCGTCGCCTTTGACCCAAGCCAACGAAAAAGCTAGACTACAACTGCAGAAAGTACGAGACAGCTTCACTCTTTTTTTTCTGTTTACTGAAGATACTCACTACTTACTCTGCTTTCGCAGATGCACAAAGACGACATCTGTGATGCTTATGACGACAAGGCCCGCTACGAGAAAGTACTCAAGTCATTATTTTTAAAAGAATATTTATTTTTATATGTATATAAAAATGTAAAAAAAATATTGTGTGTAAAATATATTTTTAATAAATATTGTTTTTCTTAAACGTTCTATGTTTTCATTACTCAAAAAGCCGAAATACAATTCCAATACTATTCACTTACACAGATTTTAGCATGAGGACCATGGTAAAGGATCAACAACAACTGGTATTAATAATATTTTCACACACACACACACACACACACACACACACACACATATATATATATATATATATATATATATATGTATGTATGTGTATATGTATATTATTGGTGTTTTGCCCTTCAAGAGCGCATTTGGACTAAACTACATGGCCAGTTCCTTTTGCTGCCTTCCTTGCTGCCCAAACTTCCCTCATTCGCTCGCTGTGTTTCTGTTTCCGGTCCTCTGTCCATGCTTCTTGTCGGCTTTGTGTCTTCGGCTTCATCTTGATTGCCTTTTTGGTTGCCCATATTTCTTTCATCTTCTGGCTGTGATCTTGCTTGCGATCTTCGGTCCATTTTATGCCTGTTCGTTTGTCGCATTGTATCTCATGTGGTTTACTTTTCTTAATGATGTTTCTGAACTTTATTCTGTCGTTTATTGTGTCTGCTGTTATGCTGAGCTGGTTCAGGTCGTTTTCTACCTCTGCCACCCATTTGTTGTTTCTAGTGGTTACCCACTCAAAGATCTGTTTGGTCAGCCTGTGTGATGGCATTCTGTATAGGTGTCCATAGAATTGTAGTCTGCGTTTTCTAATCTTTTCTGTGATTGTCTCCGTATGATTGTACAGTTCCTGTGAAGGTTTCTTGATCCATATTCCATTGTTGTTAGTTGCGCCAAATACTTTCCTAAGTATTTTCCGTTCTACTTTTTCTAATTGTCTGATACGTGTATGCCCTAGGATTAGTGTGGTCACTGCTGCATATGCCTCGGGGAGCACCACCGTGTCGTAATGGCGTAATTTGGCTTTTTGTGAGATAGACTTCTTGTTGTATTGATTCCACACTACTTTGTATGCCTTGTCCAGTTTAGTCTTTCTTTCTTCGTTTGAGTCTCTGTTATGTCCACTCATTTGTAGTGTTTCACCGAGGTATTTGAAGTTTGCCGTTTTGTAAATCGTGCCATACTTTGTGTTCAGAGATGAGAGTTTCTTTGTGCTCATAAACTGTGTCTTTTCGTAAGAGATCTGTAGTCCAGTTTTGGAAGCGATTTCGTGCAGTTTTTCAATAGCGTCTTTTGTTTCCTTTATACCTTTCGTGACAATAGCCAAATCGTCTGCAAAAGCCAGGCATTTAATCTGTAGGTTTCCTAAGGTTATCCCCTGTTGTGATGTTTCCCATTCTTTTATGACCTTATCTAACACCAGATTGAAAAGGAGAGGTGAGAGGCCATCGCCTTGTCGGACACCTGTGCGAATTTCAAAAGGCTCTGATAGTTCCCCACAGAACTTTACTTTGGAGGTCGTGTTGGATAAAGTTTGCTCTATGATAGCCCGTGTTTTGTTGTCTACTTTGTATTCTGCTAGAATTTTGAAGAGAGTTTTCCAGTCGATAGAGTCGTACGCCTTTTTGAAGTCAACAAAGGTAATGATCAGGTTCTGTTTGTGTCGTAAATCATTTTCAGGTTCCAAATTTGTTCCGCACAAGACCGCCATTTACGGAAGCCTGCTTGGTATTCCCCAATCAAGTGGTCGGTTTGGCATTCTAGTCTGTTCAGTAAAGCTTTAGAGAGGATCTTGTATGTGACCGGTAGTAGGGATATTCCTCTGTAGTTGTTCGGGTCAGTCTTGTCACCTTTTTTGTGTAGTGGGTGTATCAGGACAGTTTTACAGTCGCCAGGAATTTTCATGGTCTTCCAGATGTCTTCGAAGATCCTGTGGATGTCTTTGGTGAGTTCTGGGTCTTGTAACTTCCAGATTTCCGCGATGATGCCATCTTCTCCTGGTGCTCTACGATTCTTGAGTGACTTTATTACACTCCCGGAAATTGAAATAAGAACACCGTGAATTCATTGTCCCAGGAAGGGGAAACTTTATTGACACATTCCTGGGGTCAGATACATCACATGATCACACTGACAGAACCACAGGCACATAGACACAGGCAACAGAGCATGCACAATGTCGGCACTAGTACAGTGTATATCCACCTTTCGCAGCTATGCAGGCTGCTATTCTCCCATGGAGACGATCGTAGAGATGCTGGATGTAGTCCTGTGGAACGGCTTGCCATGCCATTTCCACCTGGCGCCTCAGTTGGACCAGCGTTCGTGCTGGACGTGCAGACCGCGTGAGACGACGCTTCATCCAGTCCCAAACATGCTCAATGGGTGACAGATCCGGAGATCTTGCTGGCCAGGGTAGTTGACTTACACCTTCTAGAGCACGTTGGGTGGCACGGGATACATGCGGATGTGCATTGTCCTGTTGGAACAGCAAGTTCCCTTGCCGGTCTAGGAATGGTAGAACGATGGGTTCGATGACGGTTTGGATGTACCGTGCACTATTCAGTGTCCCCTCGACGATCACCAGTGGTGTACGGCCAGTGTAGGAGATCGCTCCCCACACCATGATGCCGGGTGTTGGCCCTGTGTGCCTCGGTCGTATGCAGTCCTGATTGTGGCGCTCACCTGCACGGCGCCAAACACGCATACGACCATCATTGGCACCAAGGCAGAAGCGACTCTCATCGCTGAAGACGACACGTCTCCATTCGTCCCTCCATTCACGCCTGTCGCGACACCACTGGAGGCGGGCTGCACGATGTTGGGGCGTGAGCGGAAGACGGCCTAACGGTGTGCGGGACCGTAGCCCAGCTTCATGGAGACGGTTGCGAATGGTCCTCGCCGATACCCCAGGAGCAACAGTGTCCCTAATTTGCTGGGAAGTGGCGGTGCGGTCCCCTACGGCACTGTGTAGGATCCTACGGTCTTGGCGTGCATCCGTGCGTCGCTGCGGTCCGGTCCCAGGTCGACGGGCACGTGCACCTTCCGCCGACCACTGGCGACAACATCGCTGTACTGTGGAGACCTCACGCCCCACGTGTTGAGCAATTCGGCGGTACGTCCACCCGGCCTCCCGCATGCCCACTATACGCCCTCGCTCAAAGTCCGTCAACTGCACATACGGTTCACGTCCACGCTGTCGCGGCATGCTACCAGTGTTAAAGACTGCGATGGAGCTCCGTATGCCACGGCAAACTGGCTGACACTGACGGCGGCGGTGCACAAATGCTGCGCAGCTAGCGCCATTCGACGGCCAACACCGCGGTTCCTGGTGTGTCCGCTGTGCCGTGCGTGTGATCATTGCTTGTACAGCCCTCTCGCAGTGTCCGGAGCAAGTATGGTGGGTCTGACACACCGGTGTCAATGTGTTCTTTTTTCCATTTCCAGGAGTGTACTTCTTTAACTTCATCTAGAGTTGGAGGTTCACTATCTGGATTGTATGTGCTCGTTTCTGTCATCATTTCTTCCATGGGGGGGGGTCCGTGTTGAGCAGTTTTTCAAAGTACTTTGCCAGAATGTCACAATTGTTTTTGGTATTGGTTTCTAGGGTTCCATCCGGTCTTCTGAAGCACAAGTTGGGTGGTTGATATCCAGTCATATTTTCTCTGAACGTTCTGTAGAAGTTTCTTGTATTGTTCTTCATGAAGTCCGATTCGATCTCTGTCAGTCGCCGTTTGTCATACTGTCGTTTTTCACAGCGAATGATTTTGCTTGATTGCTTCTGTGTTTTCAAGAAGTTCATCCAATTCTCTTGGGATTTATGGCTACTAAATTTTTTCCATGCACTGATTCGTAGATCAAACCTTGGTCACATGTGTGGTTCCACCAACGGTGTTTCCGTGTTCGTGGTGCTTGTGCTAGTTTCATGGCCTCTCGGATTCTTCGTGAAAGTTGTGTCCAGTCTGTCGTTTTCTCCATTTTAATTTTGTGTAATATTTGTGTCTGGTTTAAAGTAACGTATTCTGGATCTGGTCTAACAATTTTGTTCTTCTGGAGCTTTTTCTTGGGCAAAAGACGAATCGTGATCTGTAGTAGGTGGTGGTCTGAGTCGAAGTAGCCTTTACGGGTGTCTATGTTCAAAATTTCTTTTTGTGAGTCTTTCTGCACTATTACGTGGTCGATTTGTAGTTCTTGCTTTCCGCTGGGGAATTTCCATGTGGTAAGTTTTCGTGTTGGTTTCTTGAATTTTGTTGACATAATGGCGAGGTCGTGGCTTTTGCAAAAGTCTATCAGATGTTTTCCGTTTTTGTTGGTGTCCTTGTGTGGAGTATGTTTTCCTGCGATATGTCTGTATATCTTTTCTTTTCCGAGTTTGGCGTTGAAGTCTCCCAGTATTATTTTGACTCTATGTGCAGGAATTTTTCTGATAGTTTCTTCCATTGTCGTCCAGAAGTCATCAATTTCGTCCGGGTTTTTCCTGTTGTAGTCATTAGTCGGTGCATGTGCGTTGATTATTGTGTAGGATTTATTGGCTGATTTCACTGTGATGGTGCTGATTCTTTCGTTTGGTGACGGAAAGTCGATTATGCTGTCCGTGATGGACCTGTGTACTGCAAATCCTGTGCCAAAAAGCCTTAGGTTTTTCAGTTGTCTCGATGGTTTTCCTTTGTATATTCTGAAATTCTCCGTGTTGAAATGGTCTTCGTCTGTGAATCGTGTTTCTCGCAGTGAACATATTTTGATTTGAAATTTTTCGAGAGTGTCTGTCAGTTGTTTCATCTTTCCTGTCTTCATCAGTGTGTTCACGTTGAGTGTGCCGATGTAGTGTTTGCGTTTGGTCTTGAGGGAGTTTGAGAAGCTCCGATTCTTCTCATGATGTCCGTGAGCCCCCGGAATCCGATGCTCACGACAATCCCAGTCTATTGACTGGGGCCCGGAGTAATGAGATTTTTCTCGTTGTACCATCATGATGTTTAGTAGTTGGATGTATGGCATGCTGCTGAGTACAACCTGACTTTCCAGATCAGGAAGTTGGTTGAGGCCGCCACTGACATGTGGAGCAGACGCCTTTTGTAGCCGCCCACTGTGGGAACAGACGCTACTAGTAGTTTTGGTCCGCCCCGAGTATTTAATTTCCTCGGTACCACCTATATCTAGGAGGCATTCCCCTATCCGCCACCTGGGGAGGCGCTCGGTTGCGGGTCTACTAATCGCCCCGAGGTATATATATATATATATATATATATATATATATATATATATATATATATATATATAGTAACCTCACCACAAAAAATAATAAAAATAATAATTATGGATAGTGATTCTGATTTTAGTGTAACCTCAGAACAAGATTGGTTCCCATTTATAATCTCTGCACAGAAGTGCATTCACATTTAACCTCCACACAAAATTTTTTTCCCATTTAATGTACCAACAAATTTCATTTCTCAATTAATGTAAGCTCCAAACAGAAAAATTCCTAAACCTCGTAATAAAAAATAAATTCAGTAACCTGGTAAATTTTGGACGACAGCAGTACTGCGTCATAGCCCAGTAAATTCATTCTGAATAAAAAAACAAAAAAAATTCTTACCTCAGTAATGTCGCCAACTATCTGCTCTTACAATAACTTTCTCCGGCACAGCTCTGTGCAATGCTGCCCGATAGATTTGTCATTTATGAAAGGAAGCAACTGATTTTTCAACACAGTTACGCGACGAGTTTAAATTAATGTCAGCAGAACTTTCACGTACACTGGATGCGAAAGTAGACGCGAAATTTGACCAACAGAACAGCGAAATTGTCAACGTTTTAATCACCACCTACAAAACAGTGAAACGCATTACCATAAATTTATACAGGAACTGAATAAAGAAAAGCGACAAGTCATGGAAACAATTACTGCACAGAGACAGGAAGATAAGCGTAAACTGTTTACGAAAGCAAAAACATACGAAGACAACAATATTGCTACAGTATCAGACGAAATCAAACAGTTGAACACCGAATTGCATGATGAAATCTCCGATCTTAAAACAAAAACAGACACACACACATTAGACTTTCAGACAATGACGAACAGACTTGAAAAGTTGGAACTAACACAGGATCCCGATGCCATCAAAGCAGTCGTTAAAAAATTGAACGAAACCACACGTAAACTATAAAAAAAAATTTATGCTTGTGATACTAAAAACGATGATCAGGTAAAAGTACTGACTGAAAAATATGATGAATTTGCCAGTCGTATTGATATTATCGAAAGTAATAATGACACCAAATCAGACGATACTTCACCAATTTCGTTTAATCAAACACCTGAATTCCAAAATTTACAGCAGACAATCAGTGAGATAGGTTAGTCCAATAATACATTACGTAGAAAACTGTCAACTTTACAGCAAGAAGTGACAGAGACGAAAAATGTTTCAGCCTCTAACACGGCACAGCATACGCCACTTTGCAAACATTTGTCAGACTCACACAGCCAGTATAGTTTAGGTAATTTACAGAGAGTATGTGACTTAGATTTCGAACAGTCACAGACAAACAGATTATCATACAATCCTGAACCTGTTCAGACATTCAGAGATGATAACGTTGATTATAAGCAATTTTTATCCATAAAAAAATCTAAGGTATTTAAAAATGACAGAACATGGAGTCATCCTTTGGACTGGATACGACAATTTGCTTTTGTATTTTCATCAGCTTGGCCTGTAATGCAGAAACTAGAATTGGACTGGATACAACAACTTGCTTTTGAATTGTCACCGGCATTGCCTGTAACGCAGAAACTAAAATTTATTTGCAGCGCATAATAGACCTCAGGGGATTCATTACACTTCGATGAATATGTGCCGTAGCGTGCACAGGGCCCCGAGCCGTAGTAGTGCTATTTCACCTTTAGTTTTCTACACTGCTGCCTTCTCTTCTACTATCCTTTATATCTATCAAAACAGCTCTTCGGCTATCGATCTATGTAGAATTAAGAATGAGTAAAGAAAACCAGATATGACAAGTTTTACCGAAAGTGACAGTTTTCAATAGACACTCGCGAAATGACGACCACCAGAATTTTAATAACAGACAAAATTTTAATTATCGGTATCGTCAAAATTATCAGCAACAGGAACCACATTTTGATAACAATAGAGGTTTTTCCCAACAACAGCAACAAAACCAGCCGGTTAGCATACCAAACCAACAATGCAGTCTGCAAGGTCAACCAAGCTCTAATGTTTCGCCGCCTACACACATAGCGTCGGCTCCGCCAAACAGTAACGCACAGCAACAAAGAAATAACTACGTACAGAAAACACACCATTTCAACTCATATCGCAATGCACCGTATAGAAATGACTATCATGACAGACCTAAAAGTAATGAGCACAGTTTTCAGCCTACGTTTAATAACAGTCGGTCTTACCAGTAGCAAAATCATCCGCAACAACAGATTATCATGAATGAACCAGACAGTCGGTATCATCCCGAACCTAATGCATCAGGACGAAATAACAGAACAGTACAAATAGTCGAAATGCCACAGCATCCTCCCGCAAATAATAGCACGTCAGATAGAATTTGACTAGATACAGTACAGGTTGCGTCTTCCAGCAACGCAAGCAATACTTTTGACACAGAGAATTTTGTTCACGAAAATGTTATTACTTTTGACAACATCCGCGGAGACACTCTTTTGCAGGAAAGACCAGTTATTCAAAAAAACCATTTCGCACCCTGTCATTGAAGTAATGATTGGATCATCCAAATTTTCAGCAGTAATCGATTCTGGATCACCTATGTCAGTTATAAATGAGGAAACTTTCAACAAATGTAACAAAGAGAATACCTATCCTACGCTACCATTACGCAAAATTAAAGTAAAAGGAGCAGTATCTGGTAAAGGAGTAGATGTAAAATTACACACACATTTATAATTTTGTATTGCAGGTCACACATTTCACTCAAATTTTTGGATTGTTCCCTTATTGACAACAGACGTTATGTTACGTACGAATTTTCTGGTTCAACATGACGCTATTATAGACTTTGAAAACTCCTATTTAATGTTAAAGGATGAAAATGTACAACTGGCTTTAGAATTTCAGCGCTCTTTATCTGCAGAAGAACAAACAATTAATCGTACAGAGGTCATTTCCGCATCACGTAACATAGACTGTCATTCCACATTGTTCACAGATACGTACGTACACAACTATAATACTCCAGACGAAGCCAACTATGACGTTATACAAATGATTTCTGATAAATTTAAACAGAGCAGTGCAAATACAGACGACGAACGCACTCAACTACGCAAAATTCTTTTACAGCAAGCTCAAGTTTTTGACAACGTCCCTGGTACTATGTCCGGTTTTATGTATGAATTTCAAGTTAAACAGCACGACACGTTTAAAGCCAAACATTATCCCATTCCGTACATTCACAGAGAACAAGTTAAGAAAGAATTGCAAGCTATGCTTGACCAAGGAATTATTGAACCAGCAGTTAGTCCGTAGATAAATCCACTCCATATTGTTAAGAAAAAGGATCGTTCACTTCGCCTCGTACTTGATTCGCGTTACATCAATGACATTATTATTAATGAAACAGATCGCCAACAGACACTTGAAGAACTTCTACAGAATTTTCGTGGTACTGCTATTTATTCCACATTAGATTTGAAATCTGGATTTTGGCAAATTCAGCTCCATCCGAACTGCAGAAAGTACACAGCTTTTCTCTGTTTTGGTGACTATTATCAATTTTGTAAATTACCGTTCGGTTTAACTATTTCTTCAGCAGCATTTATTCGCGGATTGAATACTATACTTCCGACAGAATTAAAAGACAGAATGACAACGTACGTAGACGACATTCTTATTGCAGAAGCTAACTGGTCTGAACACAATCTGATTCTTGAACAACTGTTACGAACTTTTCGTGTACAAGGACTCACAGTTAATCTCAGTAAATCACACTTTGGCAAGACTTCTATAAAATTTCTAGGACATGTAATTTTAGCAGAAGGCATTGCGCCTGACCCGGAAAAACTTCAAGCTTTACGTGACATTACTATTCCTACGACGAAGAAACAACTACGCAGCTTTTTGGGTTTGATTAACTTTTTTCGTAAATTTATTCATTACTCTGCCTTAGATGCCGCTAGAGTATGTCAATTGACGGGTGAAACACTATTTGGTCCTGGGATAGCCAAGCACATTTTGAATTTGTGAATCTGAAAGAAGCTTTGTTGAACGCACCACTTTTATCGCATCCAGATCTTACTAGAAATTTTTCCATTGCCACCGACAGTTCTAACACCGCTTTAGGCGTACACGTTTTTCAGGAAATTGAAGAAGATGGTTCTACAGTAATTAAAAACATCGCCTTTGCGAGTCACATTCTGTCACTTTCTGAACGCAATTATTCTGTTAGAGAACTTGAAACATTATGTGTTGTATGGGCATTTACGAGATTTAGGCATTTTCTTTATAGAAGACACACTGCCGTTTACACAGATCATAGAGCTATACAGTTTTTACTTTCCGCTAAATTTACAAACGACAGATTAAGCAGATGGAAACCTTATTTACAGGAATTGTTTAGCGATGCACTAATTTCATCACTAAGTAATTTAGCAGTAGCTGCTTGCGTATTCCTTAATTCTTGAGCCACAGATCTAATTTCTTCACTACTGCTCCTAGCACAAGCCTTAATTTCTTCACGTAATTGTTCTTTAGTATCATGACATTGTGCGGCAACGGCTGTAATCTGTTCACTAAGTTGTTTGAAATTGTTATCTTGCTTATCATTCGACTGTTTGGAATTGTTGTCTAGTTTTTCATTTAGTTGTTTGAGATTTTCATTATTTTCATTAATTTGTTGTTTGAGATTTTCACTAAGTTGTTTGTAATTGTTGTCTTGTTCTTTCTTAGACTGTTTAAGATTTTCATTGATTTGTTTGTAATTGTTATCTTGTTGTTCATTGAATTGTAGTAATAATGCTACAACTTGATCCAACCCAAAATTAGCGACCCTATTTTCTATGTTGTGTGTTGCTGTATGTGCATTTGTCACGTTTTGTGTAACCATTCGGTCATTCTCTGATTCACAAAAAGATGTGCCCATCGGATGAGCACTGTTGGTCACTAAATCGGAATAAAATAAATCTGACGTGTTTTGTGAATATTGTTCACCTTCGTTAGAAACAATTATCTGTTCACTACGTAAATTTTGCAAATTAGGCGTGTCAAACTGGGCAGCGTTCACAGTATCAGAACGTGCCGCGTCATCAATTGTTACATTTACTGTGGACATAATTGAATTTGTTTGTTCATCATTAGGATCAAAATCATTACTAGTGGTAGGTACGCACTGATTGTCTGTAATTAGATGATTATCACTATTACACTGTGTGTCGCTATTATTATCAGTCAAATTATTTGAGTCGACTATTTCACTCATTGCACATCGCGATATACTGTTAAGAGGTTTTCGCGGCATTTTTTCACAAATCGAAATTAAGCACAAAAATGAAACAAAGGCAAAGCAAAAATGGAACAAACACAATTAAAACAAACAGCAATAAATTGCCGATGATCTGTGAAAGAAAGAGTGACAAATTAGTAAATGCGTTGTGCCAGATGCAAACTACATTTAAGTAAATAAGAGCAGATATATGACTACTTCTCAGAGATTCACAAAGAAATACGATCCTGACCGGTTTTCGTCAAGTGTAACCTCCCCTCGAAAAATAATAAAAATAATAATTATGGATAGTGATTCTGATTTTAGTGTAACGTCAGAACAAAATTGGTTCCCATTTATAATCTCCGTGCAGAAGTGCATTCACATTTAACCTCCACACAAAATTTGTTTCCCATTTAATGTACCAACAAAATTCTTTTCGCATTTAATGTAAGCTCCAAACAGAAAAATTCCTAAACCTAGTAATAAAAAATAAATTCAGTAACCTGGTAAATTTTGGACGACAGCAGTGCTGCGTCATGGCCTTGTAAGATCATTCTGAATAAAAATACAAAAATTCTTACCTCAATAAAGTCGCCAACTATCCGCTCTTACTATAACTTATTCCGGTACTGCTCTGTGCAAAGCTGGCCGATAGATTTGTCATTTATGAAAGGAAGCAACTGATTTTTCTTTTGCAACAATCGTAATGATCATGGATTGGAGAAATTAGTAAATTATTTAAACTGAAATGAATACTTGTTAGAAATTACTTTATATGACAAAGATTATTATTAGGACATTTTTAAAAGATTTACATGGGAGTTCACATAACATTACTAGATATGCGCGAGGCTGCTTTTTTACCTTATACAATAATACTCAGGCTCCGGCATCGCTGCACCGCGACCGACCAGCCAACATGATACACCATACCAGACCAGAGCAGACTCCAGACCAGACGCAGACTAGCAACAACTTACTGCTACAGCTATACAGTTCATACTGAGTCAACACTGCTCTCTGGTCAGCGATTCTCTTATACCTTGCATATCGCAGGCAGCGCATGTGCAATACATCGAAATTACATCTGCTCGGACCTCTTACAATATATATATATATATATATATATATATATATATATATATCAGCAGTAAGATCCATAATTTCTACTAGAGGTGGACGAGTTACATCAAGTCTTAAACCAAGTGTAAAATAAAAGAGGGCCACAAAAAATTAAAACAAAATTACAAAAATATGGAAAATCACTGATGGACCTACAATTACTGAAAGAAGTCGGTACTCTTTGTAGAACAAAGATAATAGCATTTCCCTGGCCAACAGCTCAAATAACACTGCTTTGTAAGAAATGTGATCGAAATAACGTGGAAAATTGTATTAGAATCAGTCTCCTTAGAATCAGTTATAAGAATAACTGTTACGAGGTATTGCAAGAAAAGTCAACAGTCATCTTAAAATATAGCTGACTCACAACTACTAGAACAACAGAATGAACACAAGAATGGGAGGTCGTGAAGTGACAATATCACTGTAGTAAGACAAAGTTTATAGAAAAAGAAGAGAGTTTGGTACGAATACACCTGCGAGTTTCACAGGATACCAGAAAGTTTCCAACCGCATCAGCCGAACTTTTTCTGTTAGTATTTTTAGTAAGACACGTTTACCCTAAACACTTACTGTAAGTAATTAAAATCTATTATCGGGAAATAAAGGTCATAATAAACACACGAAAAAGAAAGAATGGAAGCATGAGAATTAATTTTACAATAAAGAGAGGACGATTTTCAGTAGACAATATCTAGCCTTCACCAGATACGCAAGGACATAATTTTAATATTTGTGATAAATAGAAGTAAAATTTTGTCTTCTAAAGGAAAAGTCTCTGTGCGTTCAAGAATAGTATTAAACTGTCGTGTTTTAAAACAAATTTCCCATTTAACTGTTTATTTTGTGACAAATAGGCTGAAAACGTACAGAAGGAATTGAGTAAGTATCACACGATCATATAGAATACAAGACAAGCAAGTAATAGAGACAGGTAGTCAATTATTACTAAGGCTCTATTCATTTTGTATGAAAGCCTCAGTTCATCATTGTTAGACGACTAAATGATCTTTTCTATCGTCCAGTTCATCACACTGTCTGTTAAACAATGTTTCTTCACTGTGCTTATAAATTTTTACATTTGACAATGCCCGCATTCATTCACCAATCAGTCTCTGCATAATTCGATACTGAACAGAAAAGCAATAGTTTGAAACAACTGGAAAAACCTCAGACTCTTTACAAAGAAAGAGAACTGAATTAAATTAAAATTGTAGTTCCAGTGACGGATCTGTGCTGCCTAAGTAATCACGAGTTCAGTGACAGTAGTCGAAGGCCTTTAAACTGTTTATGTAAAAGGTCGATAAAATTAATTAATTTATTTATGCATTGAAATCAATATTCCCTGGCCAACAGAAACAACCGAAGGCGTGAGGCTTGGACAATTTGGTGTGTGCGTCCGTGTGTGTGTGTGGGTGGGGAGGGGCGTTCAGTTTACATGTTCTTCGCCCAATAAATTCATAATATTGCCAATATGGCGACAATTAGACGTACTGGGCCGTTACTTTCAAATTCAAACTGTAGCTGCAGGAATGCGTGGGCTCACCAGTTCTTCACGAGAACATATGGTGACATCAACTGCTGCAAGTCTGTTGAATTGTAGCGAAAATGCACTGAGGATCACTATTGATAGCTGAAATCTAGAGTTGGAACCATAATAAAAACTAAAGGGATTGCGACTGACTGCTGCGTGCCTCCCCTTCCATACAATCTACAGTCGCTGTGCACAACGATTCCTGTTGGAACCAAAATTGGACACGAAAAGAAGCCTAGCAAAAATAATGAAAGAATTTCTGTGCTGAAGAAGTCTAATACCATCAAACGTAATCCTTAAGCTGAGGAAGAAAATTTCGGGAATGTACTGTTGGAGAACAACGTTGCATGGTAGTGTATAATGAATTGCAGGAAAACTGCAAGAAGAGAGAACTGAAACTTTTGGCATGTGGTCTGCAGAGGGATGTAGGAATTCAGTAGACAGTTGAAATAGGAAATACGGAGGTTAAATGCAGAAACGGCGAAGAAAGAGACATATGAGAAACACTGACAAGAGGAAGGGACGAGACCTTAGGGTATCAGTGAATAACTTCGATGGTACTAGGGGGACTATAGAGACTAAAGCCTGTAGGGAATGACAACGATTGGAGTACATCAACAAATAAGTGAGAAAGTAGGGTTCAAGTACAGCTCCGAGAAGTAGACGTCGAAACAAGAGAGGAAATAGTGGTGGACTGCGTCAAACAACACGGTAATGGAAGGACCAAAGGCATGCAAGTAACATTGTTGCTAACATTTACAAAACGATGAATAACTGTCGTTTTCAGTACAGAATGCCGTACAATCACACGATAGCTAGTCCGCTGGCCGGCTGTGCGTAGTAAAGGGTCATCTGTAAGGCTGTTCAAATAGCCGAGGACCAGACGTAGTATCAGTCTTTCGTTGTTGAGTCTTGATAAGTCTGAAACTATAATGGCTGGTTGGTATTTCGTACGTGTTACTGTAACCCGTAATTGGGAATAAACTGATGAAACTTCCTTCCTCAGAACTGGTGTACTTCTGCACCTCTCAGAACCAACGTGTTCTTTGCCTAGTATTTAGCACGTGCTGTTTGTGACCGCTCTTTAGAGAGTGGATATTCAGAAACGAATATTCGATTAACTTCTGTAGTACGAAAGGACCCAAGACCCATCATAAAACGGTAGTTGTATTTAGAAGTAATAAATAAAATTTTACAAAGTATAGATATTTGAAGCAGAGGAACGAAAAGTAGTACAAAGAGAATCCAAGGAAGACATAACAGAGCTGCGTTTTGTTTTGAATATAACATATAAACTAATGCGCAGCATTGTTAGCTCTCATGAGTCTTTGTTTGAATGGTTCATGTTCGCAGTCTTCCGTGGCAGTCGGAAGTTAGGTATTGTAAGTCAAATTAAATATCATTCTGATAACTGAATTAGTCACAGGAGTGTTGCATAATAGATAATTTTGAGTTATTGGGACAGAAAATAGTTGGACCTTGTCTTACTAATAACTTTGCCGATCGTTGTCAAGGCGAGTCTGCTAATAAACGACACGTGAGATATAGCGCCCGTGAAAAGACTAAATTTGTGCCGAACAGACATTGAAAGAACTCGAACCTCTAATTAATATAATGTCGTGAGAATTAAGAGGCTTAGATACTGTAAAGCCAGAGACATATTTATGATTCATCAAATATTAATGGTAAGGGGCAGTTTCGTGGGATATCATATCTTTCGTGATAGGAACGAGACGGAATATGCACGGACTGACTGTTATTATACCGAAACGATCAACTCCTTCTTCATTGATTCCCCAGTGCCTTCCCTCATTGATTTAAGAAATTAATTGTGTCAATAAAACCCCGAAAATATACGAGACTTTCTCCGTGTTTTTTAAACCCCAAAAGTCAGCTAGTACATAGACATATCTGTGAATATTCAAGGGTTATTGAGAAAAGCTGATCAACCTGTTACAAACAGAGAACAGGATATAAGGAAGGCATATTGACTACGAACTAAATCAAATTGTTTGGGAAACAAAAATTAGGAAAAAATAGACTGGAACCCGAATGCTATGTTATTCGTGAGTAATAAATAAAATCACTGTCTTTGGATCCGTCGTGGTTCAAAGGCTATGAAATATCTCTGGGAATTGAAAACGAGATCAATTTTCAACTGCTAGTTCACACAATTAGATTCATGTGATTCGGAGATGTTTTATGGTTCAAAACGGTTCAAATGGCTCTGAGCACTATGGGACTTAACATCTATGGTCATCCGTCCCCTAAAACTTAGAACTACTTAAAACTAACTAACCTAAGGACATCACAAACACCCAGTCATCACGATGCAGAGAAAATCCCTGACCTCGCGGGAATGATGTTTTATGCCCCATCCACACGGCGGGGAATGGTTCTTAACTAGCCGGGACAATATGTACACAAACTTTTAGGAAGGTGGAGCGGGGGGGGGGGGGGGCGCAAAGCGATATCTGTGTAGTTGCGATGACGGTGCGTGTTCGGGCATATGTTCTCATCCGAGGAAAACCCAGTGAGGCAGAATGTTTCATGTCCCTAGTAGTGTTTGTTCCTAGGTGTCTGTTTATAAGATTTCCTTCCAATCTGTCATTTACTTTCTCCTGTAAGGAGGTGGGACAGTTGACACATACAGCTACGTGATATCGTTTCCTTCCTCAGCAATTATTTCGTGGTTTTCTTTATTGACAATGTTGGATATGTTAGCTTGGGTGGAAATATGTGCGTTATCCTCATTGGGAAGGAGCCGTCGCAGTGTGGTCTCTACTTCCTGTTTGCCAGCAGAAGACCGTGAGCAACTATCATTAGGAGAGGCGAGCTTCTCGGGGGAGTAGAGCTGGTTTGCGGAAGTAGGGCTGCAGGCTTGTTTTTGTTGGCTAGAGTCGGCACCTGTCCTCGCTGAGGGCATGGACTGCCGTGCAGAGACTAATTAAGTATAACATTTTCGCCTTTTATACATGGATATCAAAGGACAGGATGCTGTCGCGTCACCTGAGAAGAATGAGAAAATCAGCTGCTTTCCCTATAAAATTCCGGTGTATCCAATCAAACGGAGACCTCCAAGATTGTACTCTGCTCGAAGAAGTTGATGAATCTGTGGGACGCTGCTCTATGGCACTACCAACCCGTTGATTGTTAATGAGCGTTTTGTAAGCCGCATTCCCTTGTTTTTTCGCCAAATAAGCGATGCTCTGGTTCGTCACACTGGACGTAGCATTGAGTCTACTGCACGTGGAGTTTTTCGTAAAGTTGGAAGTTGGGGGCGAAGAAGGACGTATCTGTGCTGTTCATGTCGCGGACACCATCTTCTGCTGACTGGGGCACCCTAGTTGATTTTTGGGGGAACGTAAGTGTAGTAATTGCAGTAGCACGACCCATGTTCTGAGTAACTTGCAATGTACTTGTTCTTGGCTCATAGCTCGTGTTGCCTGTTTGATTATAATTTCTGATCGCTTTTGTCTCCTTAAGTAACAATTCGCGTGTGTGCCAGATAAAGAAATCTTGGTGTTTTTTCCCTTTGCTGTTTTGTTGTATGCAGGGAACCTGAATTTGACAAGACCTTCTACCTCCATATTGGAAAGTGCCGATATCGAGTGCCTGCAAGGGGAGACTGGCTCCAGTCTGCACTTTGTAGAGGGCAGCAAGCTCATCTGCTACTCTGAGGTTAAAGTCCAGACTTGAAATCTTCTTAGAGGTAAGTAGCTTAAAAATTGTGTGAGCGTCGATCATGGCAAGGTCAAGAATATTGTAAAAGACGTGCGCACGCCGTCGGTGGGTGCCAGCTTGGACACCGTAATGTGAGGCCATTTCGTTAACTATATCGACTCCATCCTTATTTTCATTACAAAAACAGTTTCTGGAAAATTCTTCTCAGTATTCTCATTCAGCTGGCATCCAGCATGCATGTCACTCTGGATACGGATATTTATTTCTGTAGTTCTTGGTATGCTGTGAGAAGATTGTCGCCTGACTTGTAAGTGTGTTGTATGGAATGTGTAGTCTCCACTTCGCGTTGCAGGAAGGGTATCCTTGAGTGATCTCCGAAGAGCGCCAAATAAACTTTGAAAGGTGGCTACACTGAGTCACAGCGCCAGAGATCGCGCCAAAGAGTTTTATTCTGCCGCCTCCACTGGCACTGCTTGTTCAGAAGTGGTGGTTAGTGCTTTGCTGAGAGGATGTTGATAGATGTACTATTTGAGGCCATGTCCTGTGCAATTGTTTTGATGGGCTAGACAGCAGATGTTTTTCGAATGGAGATGTAATGATCAGAGTGTATTTTTATTCAATATATATGAAGGTAAAAAACATTTTTTTTAATTTCCTAACTAACAATGCCTCTTGGTTACAGGTTCAGTCATCTGGCTTGTGTTCATGTATTAGACTGTATTTCGGGTTTCTATGTGCAGTTATAGTATTTCAGTTTTATTTAATTAATTCAGAGTAAATAGTTTTTAAAATATCTTGTCTTATTGAGGAAGAACAGTGCCAGATGTGTATGTTGAATCACACTTCCACACACAGAACAGTTACACTTGTTCTTTGTTGTTCATAGTTTTTGTTTCTTAGCTTTTATAGTTGCTGGGGACTTAATTAATTAATTTTGGTAACAGAAATTTCCTTTCATTCTTTGTTGTTATTCTGTGCAGTCAGATTGCGTACTAATACTAGTCAGGGCCAACCGGTTACGAGACTTCGTAATCAGACAGTCAGCTACTAAAATTAAAATTATTTGCATTGTATATAATTAAGCCCCCATGCATGTGGCGACCCTGCCAGGATCGTCCTTTAGAAATCTTCTGATAGTAAAATAGCAGACAGTAGTATTGTTGAAGTAATTTGTAATTTAGTAATTGTAGTCTATATTGTAGATTTGGTAATGAACATTTGTACTTGTCTTGTCTTTCTTCTAATGGTATTTTTGCAGAATTTCATTTTTGATGTCTTGTATATGCGTTTGACAATTTTGTGCAATTATGAAGATTTCAATTGTTCCTTAATCATGTTTGAGGGAAGCATTTCGTGTGAATGGTATTGTTGGTGTTAAAGTGTCATATTGTGTGTAATTTTCGTATAGTGACGAGTTTTGTATATTTGGTAAATGATTACGCGGTTGATTAAAAAGGCAAAAATGATGAATAGGGAGAATGACGAAATTGGTCACATGGCGAAATCGCCAAAACAGGAGAACAGTATGATGATTAATGAAGTAGAAAACAATTTAATAAGTGGGGAAAATAGTCCAGAACCAGTTCAAAATTTTTCACAATCAAAATATTTTCAGAATACGAGATTAACGACAGAAGATTCTGGAATAGTGTCGAACACAGATAGCTTTACAGCTTTGACGGAAGAAGTTGATTTTGTGGGATATGTTAGGGGCGAAAAGAAGTTCGAACAAGTTAACATAGAGCAGTTGATGAGTGCAATATTAAATTTGGGATCACGGTTAGACTCACAAATAGAACAACTAAAACAGATATGGGAACATTGGCAACACAGTTAGAAACTGATATGGGAACAATGGAAACACGGTTAGACTTACTGGGATCACAGTTAGGATCTGAATTAAAAACAGTGGCAACACGGTTAGAAACTGATATGGGAACAATGGAAACACGGTTAGACTCACTGGGATCACAGTTAGGATCTGAATTAAAAACAGTGTCAACACGGCTAGACTCACAAATAGGAACAATTAAAATAGAGATGGAATCAATGGAAACACGGTTAGACTCACAAATAGGGACATGTTTCAAAAAGATGGAAGATGAATTAAAGAAAGAAATGAGAGAAGAAGTACAACCGATTTTGAATTCTCACAATAATAGATTAATTGTAATAGAAATTAGACAAAAGGAACAGGATAGAGAACAGGAAGAAAGAGATCGCGTGATAGTACAAAAATTTTCAGAGTTAAATTTACAACGTGCACACGATAAGGAAGAAATATTTGAAAGAACCAAGGAATCCGTACCAAATGACAGAATAAATAACCTAACACAACAATATGAACAGTTAACTACTAAATGTGTTAATACTGAAACCCGAGTCGTGACACTTACGGAAGACGTAAATTAACAGAAAGAACACATAGGTGACTTATCGGAAAGAGTTGAGGAGATTTCATATAAATTGACAAATCTCAGTTTACATGGGGACGGAGATTCAGATGATACAGCTCCATTGCCATTTGCAGAAACAGAAGAGTACCAGAACCTAAATAAACATGTTCAAAATCAGGGAAAATTTAATGAACGCGTTAAAAGGGAATTTGAGGAATTACAAAAGCAAGTCAAACAAATTGAAGGCGAAATCATAGGAAAAGACAGCAGAAGAAATTTAGAATCACAGATAGCATAGGACTTTGAAGAAAATAATTTATTTCATTTACGAGATGCAAAAAGAGAGCGCCAGGCGCGCGAACTTGACAATAATCGACATTCGGACTGGGACAGACGTGGTAGGTCTTTGTCGTCACGTGGCGAAAACTTTGGCTATAAACACTTTTTAACTGTTCAGAAATTTAAGATCTTTCGCAATTCTAGGAATGATATACATCCATGTTCATGGTTACATCAATTTATGTACGCACTTCCACCAAATTGGCCACTAAGTCACAAACTGGAATTTATGTGCGGCTATTTATGTCCTCAGGGGATTCACTACACTAACAAGGGAACCTCCCCATCGCACCCCCCTCAGATTTTGTTATAAGTTGGCACAGTGGATAGGCCTTGATAAACTGAACACAGATCAATTGAGAAAACAGGAAGAAGTTGTGTGGAACTACGAAATAAATAAGCAAAATATACAAACTGAGTAGTCCACGGGCCACATAGGCAACATCATGGAGAATGTGAGCGCGGCAGCGCCATGGTCCCGTGGTAGTGTGAGCAGCTGCAGAACGAGAGGTCCTTGGTTCAAGTCTTCCCTCGAGTGAAAATTTTACTTTCTTTATTTTTGCAGAGTTATTATCTGTCCGTTCGTTCATTGACGTCTCTGTTCACTGTAATAAGTTTAGTGTCTGTGTTTTGCGACCGCATCGCAAAACCGTGCGATTAGTAGACGAAAGGATGTGCCTCTCCAATGGGAACCGAAAACATTTGATCTCAAGGTCATAGGTCAACAGATTCCTCCACAGGAAAACACATCTGATATATTCTATACGACACTGGTGACGGCATGTGCGTCACATGAGAGGAATATTTTGTCGACCCACTTAACTTCTACACTTGGCGAATGGGTAAAAAGATTCTTCTACCTTGCCCGATTTAGGTTTTCTTGTGGATGTGTTAATCACTCCCAAAAAAGTGATGAAAAAATAAGAGTTTGTCACATAAACAGAAAATAAAAAATTAAACTTTTCACTCGATGGAAGATTTGAACCAAGGACCTTTCGTTCAGCAGCTGCTCACGCTACCACGAGACCACGGCACTCTGGCGTTCCCAGTGTCCTTAATGTTGTGTATCTTCCCATGAACTACTCAGTTCCTATATTTTGCTTATTTTTTCACAGTTCCACATAACGTCTTCCTGTTTTCTCAATTGATCTGTGTTCAGTTTTTCAAGGCCTATCCACTGTGCCAACTTATAACTAAATCTGAGGGGGGTGCGAAGGGGAGGTTCCTTTGTAAGTGAATATGTGCCGTAGCGTGCACAGGGCCCCGAGCTGTAGTAGTGCTATTTCCCTTTTAGTTTTCTGCACTGCTGCCTACTCTTTTACTATTCTTTGTATCTATTAGAACAACTCTTCAACTATCAATCTGTCGAGAAAATGAGTCAGTAAAGAATAACCGGATATGACTATTTTACCCAAAAGTGATTTCGGAAATTACTGTTTGGACTTACTATATCTTCTGCAGCATTCATTCGTAGTTTAAACGAAATTTTTCCTGTTTATCTTCGTGACAATATTACTTCATATGTTGACGATATTCATATTGCTAAACGTTCTTGGAGTGAGCACAACAAAATTTTGGATTCATTATTACGTATTTTTGCAAGAGTTGGCATTACAGTGAAATTGGAAAAATCTGAATTTGGTTGTTCTCAGGTGAAATTTCTTGGTCATATTATTTCTACAGAAGGTATTCTTCCTGATCCAGAGAAACTAGACGCTATTCGTAATTATGTTGTTCCTACTACAAAACGTGATGTTCGTAGTTTCCTTGGTGCCTGTAATTTTCTTAGACGCTTTGTTAGATTGGACGATTTGGCCACACCTCGTTTTTGTGATCTATCTGGAAAGAATTCTAATTGGTGTTGGGATGAGGAAGCTCTATCAGAATTTGAACAACTTCGTGATGCTTTAGTTGCTGCTCCACTTCCTTCACATCCGGATTTATCTAAAGATTTTTGTTTGGCGACGGACTCATCATACAAAGGCCTAGGTGCACATTTATTTCAAGAGATAGAAGAAAACGGCGTTGTAGTACAGAAAACTATTGCATTAGGAAGTCGTGTTCTCTCTAAATCAGAAAAGAATTATTCGATTACGGAACTTGAAGCCTTGGCTGTTATTTGGGCTTTCACAAAATTTCGGACATTTCTGTTTGGCAGACATACTGAGGTTCACACCGAACATCGAGCTCTGGAATTTCTGATGTCAACAAAATTAACGCATGGAAGATTGTCACGATGGGCGATGTATCTACAGGAATTTGATTTTAGTGTTGTTTACATACAGTGTTCTTCAAATATTATCGCCGATGCTTTATCACGTGCACCTATGGGTTTGAAACAAAGTGCTGAGGAGGACTGCAAAGATAACAATTATTGTTTGATGTACATTCAAGGTGTTGCGTTTGAAAATTTTATTTCGTCGTCGCTCCAGGACATCGCTAAAGAGCAAAATAAGAATCCAATCTGGAAGGACATTAAGGAGAAGTGGAGGAGAGAGGAAAGCGTAGCGATTAGACAGTATTATTTAGTTCGCAATGATATTCTTTTTAAACGAAAATCGGTCGACAACTCTGTTTGGTTAGTTTGTATTCCGGGTGAGTGGTTTAATAAATCGATTTGGTATACACATTTCAGTTATGCACACTTTGGTCCCAGAAAATGCTTTCATAAATTACGAGAAAATTGCTACTTCAGTAATATGGAAAAACGTATTCGATCTGTTCTTGCCGAATGCAAATTATGTCAAAAGGCTAAGCCGCCAACTATTTCTCACAGAGCACCGTTGTTTCCTATCATTCCAGCGAAATTAAAGGAGAAGGTTGCAGTCGATTAGTTCGGTCCAGTGGTTCGTTCTACTAATGGTTTTGCATACATTTTGGTAGCAGTGGAATTGACATCAAAATATGTGTGTTTTACACTTTTACGCAAAGCAACAGTTCGTTCAGTGTCTAATGGTTTCACCAAACATTTTCTTAAAGAAGTGGGTCATGTTGATATGGTTATATCAGATAATGGATCACAGTTTCGCTCTAAAATTTGGCTTCATACTCTACGGCATCGTAAGATTAAACCAATTTTCAAATCACTTTTTCACCCTCAATCTAACGTTTCAGAGAGATGGATGAAGGAAATCAATAAATTCTGTTGACTTTATTGTCATCAGAATCACAGAACTTGGGATCAGTATCTTCTTATTTTTCAAAACCTTCTGAATGAACACCGTAATTATTCAACTTCTTTACCGCCTATATTGATATTAAAAAATAAAGCACCGACAAATCGCATTTCTGAAATCGTTCCTTTTCCGCCTACACGGAAACTGCGGCATTCTGAAGCTGTGAACCTGGCTCTGCAAAATATTGCATCTGCGGCTGCTAGAAGAGAGAAATCAGCTAAACGTCCTGGTCGTTTAAAAACCTTGTCAGTTGGTCAAAAGGTGTTAATTAAGTCTCATCGTTTGTCTCACAAAGGAAAAGGCTTGTGTCACAAATTTTTTGTGCTTTATAACGGTCCATATAGAGTTCACAAAATTATTCATGATAACACTGTTGAAGTAGAAACTCTTAAATCTCGACGCTCTAAGGGAATACATCATATATCGAACGTTAAAATTTTTGTGGAATGACATACTTTTGAGAAACTAACAGCTACATGTAAACGTGCATAGAATACAAGGATACCGCACTGTGTTTTGGCGGCGGCACATACTCAAAGCAACACTCAAGTCTGCGCGCCGCACAAGGCAGTCATTGACTGCAAACAATTACTTCCTACGTCACGCATACCTACAGCTGATCGAGTGCTCAGTGCGAATGCACTGACAGCCGTAAACAAATACACAGTCTAATTTCTCTGATTAAATTCAGTATAAAGCTGTAGTGACTTGATAAATTATATTATTAACGTTCAGTATTTTTCAGGATACAGTTGCATAAAATATTTAAGAACTTCAGGTAAATTCTGTGTGTGTCCGACGTTTAGAGGACTTGCTATTGAGAAAATTTCAGGAAGAATGTAATTTCGAAGAAAAAAGTAATAAACTAAAAAGGTAACTATTAATTGAGTTTATTTTTCAGGTAACATATTTCCACTTGGTACGTACTTTAGACGTAATTTGCTGCTCGCGATTACGTGATTCATACTTCGTGTTAACTGATATAGACAATGATTGATTAATGAACAGGGTTGTTACTTGTGTATATTATGCATCGCTTGGCTGCACTGCTTTTTCACTGATGTCATATTTTTCTATTATGTGCCTGCTGTGCTTATTTATTTAAATTGTAATTGTCACATGATTAGTTGTGCTGATATGGTTATGTATGTAAGTTATACTTTGTGATTTATCTGCTTGCGCCTTCATGTTTACTTATGAAGATTACTTATGAACATTTATTTGCTTATGCTGATATGATGCTAATGACCTGTTTATTATGTAAGATATATAATTGTTGCTTTGCGTATGGATTACATATTTACACATTTTTGTTTTGTTGTCATAACTACTCTTTAAGTTGGTATATAGAAATGCTGATATACTGTGTACAAACATGGAGTTTAGGTCACACTATGGTATTAATTAAATATTGTTCGCTTGGCAGAGCCTCGTTATAGGGATTTTGCTACATCCACTTGTTGACATTATGTTTGCTACTGGTATATTTACTCGCTATTGCATGTTTTGCTTACGCTTAGTGCCTTATATTTTAAGATAAGAAAATGAACTGCTATAATTCTACGAACGACATTGGTACAAGAAACTTCATTGAAGTCACATGAGCTGGAGGTTTTATGGAAGCTATATAAATTTATGCTAATAGGAAGGAAGCTAAAGACATGACATACCAACACTAGGTTATTACACTGCATTCTTCGTGAGCAATTGAAACAGCAAGTGGCACTTGACACAAGAAATACTCCACATATTTGCTTCGAACTAAAGGCTGTTAGAGGTCATGTATGCTTTCCTTTTATTTAATGATGGACAAGGTAACCAAAATGTATTTTATGATTCATAATGAGTAGAAGATTTGGGTCAGATGGATTACACAGAGGTTGTCTGTGGACATTGTGTCTTTGGATTGCATGGGATAATGAATTGAAATTTGCACTAGGATTTTATCTGTACTTGTTCGAGGAGACTGACTAGAGGAAAGAGTTGTTATGGAAGTGAAATGATATTGGTGATAAGGTTTATATGTGTCGACGTATTGAACAGGTATTATTGAGGAATTGAGATTGTGTGTAGTTGATGATTATTAGAGTTTTGGTGGACAAGAGGTAAGGTAAATGATATGTATGATAAGGTTTATATGTATCGACGTAAGAGGTATTATTGAAGTATTAAGATTATGTGATGCTGATGATTATTGGAGTTTTGGTGGATAAGAGGTAATGTAAGTGAGGAGCATATTTTTTTTGTTGGTCTATATGGAACAAGGAGGATGAAGATGGCAGACTAGAACACTCAAGTGGAAGGAAGATTGTCTACACACACACTTTGTTAAATCACTAAGCCGTATATACATTTTTTTTTTTTTTTTTTTTTTTGCAGAGAGGAAGCATTTGCATATCTTGGCACACTGACAATTGTTCAGAAACTATACATTTTGATTTGGCTTGGCAAACATTGGTCTTGACATGATGACTATGACGTTGACTAACTATTATTGACTGTTATACACTGCTGCCACTACTACCTGATACACATGTTGAACATCAAATCTTTGACAGAATTGCATTTACACAGTTAACACTATTCAATTACACAGTAGTACTTAAATGTGGATGAAAGATGAGCGAGTGTGTTTTGTGTGTTTTCCTTTCCTAATCCCAAATAATTGGTACCGACCTATCTCCTAAATATTATTTTACTTGTTTGTTGTGGCTTGCACTGACACCCATAAATATTATAGGTTTACTGTTATTTGTGTATTGTAATAGTTAATATGACAATTAACTGATATCATTTGTGTGTTTGTTATAATTTGTATGCTTAATGTAAGAGCATTGAGAATAATTTTGTAAAAGCAATTGTGTGTGCATTCAAACTGTTGTTCATGCCTGCACCTGTTCAACATGATGGGTGCCACTTGGAAATGTTTAATTTGTGCTAATGAACTCTGATGAACTGTCTGATTAGTGATAGTGAATATTATGGACTGTTACCTGCACCTGTTCAACATTAATGGGTGCCACTTAGAAATGTTTAATTTCTTCTGATAAACTCTGATGAACTGTCTGATTAGTGATAGTGGATATTATGAACTGTTACCTGCACCTGTTCAAGATTAATGGGTGCCACTTAGAAATGTTAAATTTCTGCTGATAAACTCTGATGAACTGTCTGATCAGTGATAGTGAATATTATGGACTGTTACCTGCACCTGTTCAACATTAATGGGTGCCCCTTGGAAATTTTTAATTTATGCAAATGAACTCTGATGAACTGTCTAATTAGTGATAGTGAATATTATGGATTGTTACCAGCACTTGTTCAACATGATGGGTGCCACTTGGAAATTTTTAATTTATGCAAATGAACTCTGATGAACTGTCTGATTAGTGATAGTGATTACCTGCACCTGTTCAACATTAATGGGTGCCACTTAGAAATGTTTAATTTCTGCTGATAAACTCTGATGAATTGTCTGATTAGTGACAGTGAATATTATGGACTGTTACCGGCACTTCTTCAAAATGATGGGTGCCACTTGGAAATGTTTAATTTCTGCTGATAAACTCTGATGAACTGTTTGATTAGTGATAGTGAATATTATGGACTGTTACCTGCACTTGTTCAACAAGATGAGTGCCACTTGTAAATGTTTAATTTCTGCTGGTAAACTCTGATGAACTGTCTGATTAGTGATAGTGAATATTATGGACTGTTACCAGCACTTGTTCAACATGATGGGTGCCACTTGGAAATTTTTAATTTATGCAAATTAACTCTGATGAACTGTCTAATTAGTGATAGTGAATATTATGGACTGTTACCTGCACTTGTTCAACATGACTGGTGCCACTAGGAGATGTTTAATTTCTGCTGATGAACTCTGATGAACTGTCTAATTAGTGATAGTGAATATTATGGACTGTTACCTGCACCTGTTCAACATTTCTGGGTGCCACTGATGGAACTGCTTCTACTGAAATGATGTCACTTGTTAGTGTCTGCACCTGTCAACATTACTGGGTGTCACTAATGGAACTGCTTCTACTGAAATGATGTTACTTGTTGCTGTCTGCACCTGCTCAACATTGCTGGGTGCCACTGTTGGAATTGCTCAACCAGTGATGAGATGTCCCTTGTTGCTGTCTGCACCTGTCAACATTACTGGGTGTCACTAATGGAACTGGTTCTACTGAAATGATGTTACTTGTTGCTGTCTGCACCTGCTCAACATTACTGGGTGCCACTGTTGGAAATGCTCAACCAGTGATGAGATGTCACTTGTTGCTGTCTGCACCTGTTCAACATTGCTGGGTGCCACTGATGGAACTGCTTCTACTGACATAATGTCACTTGGTGTCTGCACCTGCTCAACATTGCTGGGTGCCACTGATGGGACGGTTTCTATTGAAATGATGTCACTTCTTGGTGTCTGCACCTGTTCAACATTGCTGGGTGCCACTGTTGGAGCTGTTTAAATACTGCTGATGAAATGTTATGAGACTGTTATTTGCACCTGTTGACCACTGCTGGGTGCTACGGTTGGAACTGTCAACTACTCTGAGGAATGCTACTTGTTTATTGAACTATTGACAAGATTTTATGTGAATATTTGCTTAAATATTCGTCATTGCTGATGCTATTGATTGAATTGTTTAACCACATGATACTTGTGTAAACTGTTATGTAAAGTCACATGTATGCAAGCATTTGTATTCCCCACTGTATTTTATTTTAGATTATTGAAGGGTCAGTGCAAAGCCAAAATTTATTTAGTTATGTGATATTTACTTATTAATATTATCTTTTATTTTTGTCTGTATTTTTTTTTTACGAATTTGGTGGTATTTTCACCATCAGTGCTGGCAAAAATATCATCAAATTCTAGCCCGAGGAAGAAGGGCATATGAAAGGTGGCTACACTGAGTCACAGCGCCAGAGATTGCGCCAAAGAGTTTTATTCTGCCGCCTCCACTGGCAGTGCTTGTTCAGAAGTGGCGTTTTGCTGAGAGGATGTTGATAGCTGTACTATTTGAGGCCATGTCGTGTGCAGTTGTTTTGATGGGCTAGACAGCAGATGTTGTTCGAATGGAGATGTTGTAATGATCAGAGTATATTTTTAGTCAATATATATGAAGGTAAAAAACATTTTATTATTTTTTTTTAAATTTCCTAACTAACAATGCCTCTTGGTCACAGGTTCAGTCAACAAAGCATCTGGCTTGTGTTCACGTATTAGACTGTAATTCGGGTTTCTATGTGCAATTATAGTATTTCAGTTTTATTTAATTAATTCAGTGTAAATAGTATTTAAAATATCTTGTCTTATTGAGGAAGAACCGTGCCAGATGTGTACGTTGAATCACACTTCCACACACAGTATAGTTACACTTGTGCTTTGTTGTTCGTAGTTTTTGTTTCGTAGCTTTTATAGTTGCTGGGGACTTAATTAATTAATTGTGGTAACGGAAATTTCCTTTCATTCTTTGTTGTTATTCTATGCAGTCAGATTGCGTACTAATACTAGTCAGGGCCAACCGGTTACGAGACTTCGTAATCGGACAGTCAGCTACTAAAATTAAAATTATTTGCATTGTATATAATTAAGCCCCCATGCAACTTGTTCCATTTTGTTTCAGTTCATCTGCCACTTTCACGGAGGTGAAGAAGTTGTCAGTCGTGACGTTCCGTAAGGGCGACGCGCCTGACATCTGCTGTCGTGTAAGAGAACTGTTAGCAGTGCCACAGAAAGCAGTGTAGAAGGGGACGGGGGGATTTCCCACCCTATGATATGGTATTCGGTAGCTTCCCGGTATCACTCCGTAGGTCTGCATGTCACCAGTTCATAGCGTTGATATAAATTACCATTCGACCTCCGAATACTTCGTATATCACGTTTGTTTTGGCCCAAAGTATCATAACATACTTTAACATCTCGTGAATAACGTCAAGGCACGCCGTGAAACTATTCAGTGTCTGAAAACCGATGTTACTTATATGAAGCTTCGTTAAAATGCGTATGGGTCAAAAATGACCCACATGGTACTAATGGCATAACAGGTAAATTTTTCATACTTCTAGGTGAGCTAGGGGGATGAAATTTTGATGAATTGTACAATTCCATAAATGATGAAAAGTCACGGGAGCGTTTGCTCCTGCGTTGAATATGGAGGGCCCTACGGTGCTCAAAACACCATCTCGGTTTAAAAAATGACCCACACGGCACTTCTAATGTTAAGGACTGATAGCTCAGCCTTGCAGCAAGAGCAGCGGACGCCGCGTGTAGCCTGGTCTCCAAGTTCCGGGCGAACTCTGCTAGCTTCTATTTTATGGCACCTGGAAGATAACTTTTGTGGATTGGAAGCAATAACACCCCTGCTTGAAATCCTGGATGTCACGGCTCCTTCACACATGAGTGGAGCTAAGTGTTGTCTATTATTGGTACTTGCTGTCGTAAGGCCACATCTGAGATATTGTGGAATTACACCTGTCGTATCAACGCTCCTCCGAGTGTTTGTGTGAGTGGTCATCGGTCAGTGTACCATGACAACAATTTGTTGTTCTAGGCCATATTCCGTGGAAGTGTACGAAAATTCTCTGTTGTAAACTGAATTGATGAAACTGAAATTGTACCATAGCCTGTGTCGAAGACAAGACACTTTAGACACGAGTATGCCCTAGTAACTGGAGATGCAGGCGCTGGTATTTCACCTTGCTAATTTACAAGTAATTTGAAGAAGTGTTAAGATTGTAAACTGTATGATTAGTCACTTCTGGAATAACCTAATATTGCCTACATCCTAGCCACTCTGAGAGGTTGCTTTATTTGGGCAGATTACTGTTCCCTTCTGAAGTGCGCCGGCAGGGTAGTTCTGGGAGCAGACGATGCATTCCTGTTTCCTGGGTCCAGAACAGAGATGTGTTTTCTTTCTGCTGCGGCAACACTTCCGTCCTCACAAAACATCTTGGTTGGCCGGCAGTCTGACGCTTATACCAACCGCCCTGTGTTGGCTCAAGTTAAGTAAATTGCATCGTTTGATACGCGCCTCGGCGGAGTGTCGCCAATTAATCCAGGTACTCTTGATCTGTTAAACATTGTGAATTCGGTAAGCATGAACGCTTTGAAGCGTGTCCTGCAAGTCCAAAGTTCCTTGTCACCATATTTGCTCTTTAACTACCTGTCTAAATTTTGCACCCATATTGTTAGTTCTGGAGTGTGTTAAGCTTTCAAAACCCTCTACTTTTGAGTATTAAATTTTTGTCCCTTTTTATCTGCAGTCATCAGCTAACTCCATTCATTGTGAAAGTTGCCTGTTTGTTGCATTTTGACAGAGATAACCGTCTAATGTAATTTGTCTACTTTTCTTGTAATTTTGGGAATTGTATATTTATGTACGGGTCACTGTCAGTATCCCTGCTGGTGTGTGCCAGCTGGGAATCACATTTAAATTGTATGCTTCCCTAGCTTTTCTGGTATTTTGGGGGATAATGTATTATATTGCTTAAGAGATTTTATAAGGGTTTATAAACTGTTAAAGGCCTTCCAACAGACGTATTCAATGGCGTGTCTTATTCCTTCTGTATTTTTGGTGGGTGTTGTCTATTTGTTTAAGGTATTATCCTTGCTTGAGAACTGTTAGTACCTTTAGTGGCAATCATTTGTAATTCATTTACTTGTAAAACTCAGTTTGTTGAACCACCTTCTGTCCCACCTAGTTGATGTGACTTCTTGCTTATATTCCCAGTTCTAAGCCCCTTTCTTAATGATATAAATTGTTAAATTTTTTATTAATGAATTGATCCTGTTCAAGTTCTTTAAATTATTGTGAGTATTGTTATTCGTTTGAATTGATAGCGTTCAAGTTCTTTAAATTATTGTGAGTCGTTTTATACATTTTTGACAATTTTTCAATTTCTAATCATAATAATTGTTGTTGGGCAATCAAGCGTATTCCATGAAATGACGAATGACGAATTACCTCAACTCTTGTTACTAGGCATCACCCCTGTGCTTGATGTCTTCCTCGACGGCGGCGTCATCTTTCAGCAGCATAACTGTCTGTGAATCGGTACCATAACTATGCTACTGTGGTTTGAAGGGCTTTATAGAGAACTCACGTTGATGTCTCGGTGACGAAATTTGCATGACGTAAATCCTATTAAATCCATGTGCGTCGCTATCGGGCACCATCACCGCGTATGTAAATCAGCGGCCCGTTGTTTACATGAATTACTTCGACGGTATGTGCACATTTTAATGCCACAGACCTCCACAAACCTTCCAAAAAGTTGTAGGTCCCTGATACGCAAAATCAGTGATGTATTCAGTTCTAAAGACGGACAAACAAGCTAATTAGCTGGTGTTCATAATATTTTGGCTCATCAGTTTATCTGTTTCAGGTAGATGATATACAATTTTACCAGACGTTAAAATCAGGCCCACGTTGTCTACGAAAATGCTCAAAGGTTCATGTGAGGAAATACAAAACCTGTATGCAACATCTTAGAAATAGACAAATCTTTTATATATGTATACAAGAAGGAAACTATGTAACAACCATCAGTTTCCACGCTCTAAGAAGCCAAAAAACTGGTTCGTTCGCTAAGTTATTCCAAGAATATTATCATTTCATGTTTGGTTACTATGAACACATCGTGCCCACTGCTTTAGAGGTGGAACGTAAAAAAAATAATTCCGAAAGATGTAATATATTTATATTATCGATGGAACAGAAAATACAACCGAGACGTCACATCATTCTTCATTATGACAGAAAGCTTAATACTTAATGGAGAAAAATTTCGAATCAATATCTCGCCTCCAGTCTTTACCTAATCTATAATTCAAGAAGCTGTTGGGGCTTTCCAAATCCACGGTTTAGAGGCAGCAGCAGCAGAGTAGAGAACGAAGTTGTTTAATAGCGAAAATTTATAATACGATTAGTAGGAAAAAATAATTTCTTTGATTTTTTTAAAAGAATTAAAAGACTGTGCTTGTGGGACGAACGTAGCAATGCGAATGGAATGTTGATGTGAGCTGACATCCTGGCTGATCTGGTAAAATATTTTAACATACATCTTTCCAGATTTTTTTAACGTCATAATACAATTTGAAATTAGTCTGAGGCCAAATATTTCTCCATTGACATGTCTCATAGCAATTACGCTCTTTCAAACGGTCCGAATTTCCTAATATCTGAAGATTTCCTGTAGTATGTTGTGCCGAATGATATAGTAAGCAAAATGGGCTTGTCATGAGTCTAAAAACTGTAAATGTGGCTACATTAAAGGTATTTACATGTTTACGCTTTAAAATGAAAAGGCGTAAACGCAAGCCAACATCTGCAAATCCACATCCCTAATTAATTCCAAGCGAGTAATCAAACCAATATAACAATTGCACATATCAGTTTTAGGTAAAATTAGGATAAAAACCATTAACCTCGAATAATATTTCGATAGAAATAAAATCTCTGCCCAAGGAAGATGACATACAGGGGTCGAAACAAGTTTAAGGAAATAGAAAAAAGAAGCACAATGTATTGGTAGATGGTGGAATTCAAAACTCCACATTCAGTTCCCAAGCAAGGAGAAAAGAGTATTATCACGAAATTCGAAATCCTGCAAGGGTTACACTGCATTACAAGGAATCACTTAAGTGCCAGGTCACAAGTTCTATCTTCAGTCAAGCTCATTTTAGTATGTTTTATAAACAGTTATGTCGGAGAAAATATTAGCTACCAATGACTCAGGAAGAATCAATACAAAAAGAAGTGGGATACGGAAGTACTAAGGAATGACGAGATATGCTTGAAGTTCTCTAAAGCTATAGATACAGCAATAAGGAAGATCTCAGTAGGCGGTACAGTTGAAGAGGAATGGACATCTATGAAAAGAGGAATCATAGATGTTGGAAAGGAAAACATAGGTACAAAGAAGGTAACTGCGAAAAAACCATGGGTAACAGAAGAAATACTTTAGTTGATCGTTGTGAGAAGGAAGTACAAATATGTTCAGGAAAACAGAAAGACAAGTCGCTAACTAATGAAATAAATGGGAGTGAAGGGAAGCTAAGAAGAAATGGCTTCATGAGAAATGTGAAGAAATAGAAAAAGAAATAAACTACCGGTAGGACTGACTCAGCATGTAGGAAAGTGAAACAACCTTCTGTAGAATTAACAGGAAGGGTTGTAACATTAAGAGTGCAACAGGAATTCCACTAATAAATGCAGGGAAGAGAGCGGATAGGTGGAATGAGTACATTGAAGAAGTCTATGAGGGTGAAGATTGGGTTGATGTGATAGAAGAAGAAACAAGAGTAGATTTAGAAGAGATAGGAATCCAGTATTAGAATCTGAATTTAAGAGAGCTTTGGAGGACTTAAGATTAAATAAGGCAGAAGCAGTAAATAACATTTCATCAGAGTTTCTAAAATCAATGACGGAAGTGGCAACAAAACGACTATTCACACTGGTTTTTAGAATGGTGACATACCACGTAACTTTCGGGAAAGTATGATCCACACAAATCCGAATACTACAAGAGCTGTCAACTGCGAGATTTATCGCACAATCAGCTTAACAGCTCGTGCATTCAAGTTATTGACAAAAAAAGTGTAGAGAAGAATGGAAAAGAAAACAGAGGATGTGTTAGACCAGTTCGGCTTTACAAAAAGTAAAGGCTCAGAGAGTTAATACTGAGGTCGCGGTTGACAATGGATCCAAGACTAAAATGGATTAATATTCATAGGATCAATCGACTTGGAAAAAGCGTTCGACAGTGTAAAATGGTACAAGACTTTCTATTCTGAGAAAAATAGGTGTAAACTATAGGGAGAGGAGTGAAATACGCAATATGTACAAGTGTCAAGACGGAATATGAAATTTGAACGACCAAGAACGAAGTTCTCGGATTAAAAATGGTGTAAGACAGAGATGTAGTCTTTCGTCCCTACTGTTTCCCCTGTACATCGACGGGCAATGATGGAAATAAAAGAAAGGTCCAGGAGTGGAATTAAAGTTGAAGGTGAAAGGATGTCAATGATACGATACGCTGATAACATTGCTATCATAAATGAAAGTGAGGAATTATTACGTAATCTGTTGACTGAAATGAACGGTCTAAATATAGGTCAAATGACTCTGAGCACTATAGGTCATCAGTCCCCTAGAATTCAGAACTACTGACGCGTAACTAACCAAAGGACATCACACATATCCACGCCCGAGGCAGGATTTGAACCTGCGACCGTAGCGGTTGTGCGGTTCCAGACTGAAGCGGGCGGCAACGGTCCAATGAGTACAGAATATGGCCTGAGAGTTAACCGAAGAAACAGGAAAGTGATGAGGAGTAGAAAAACTCAGAATAGTGAGAAACTTAGCATCAGGATTGATGGTCACGAACTAGATGAAGTTAAGCAATTCTGCTACTTACACAGCAAAATAACCAATGACGTATGGAACAAGGATCACATCAAAAACCGAATAGCTCTGGCGAAGAGGGTATTCCTGGCCAAGAGAATCAAACATTGGCCTTAATTTGAGTAAGAAATTTCTGAGAATGTACGTTTGGAGCACAATATTGTACGTTCGTGAAACATGGACTGTGGGAAAACCGTAACAGAAAAGAATCGAAACATTTGAGATGTGGTGTTACATAAGAATGTTGTAAATTAGGTTGACTGTCGAGGTATGGAATGAGGAGGTCCTGCTCAGAATCTTAGAGGAAAGGAATATGCGGAAACACTGACAAGAGAATGGACAGGATGATAGGACATCTGTTAAGACAAGATACTAGAGGCAACTGTAGAGGGCAAAAACTGTAAAGGAAGACAGAGATTGGGTTACTTCCAACAAATAATTGAAGACGTAGGTTGCAAGTGCTACTCTTAGGCTAAGAGGTTAGCACGGGAGAGGAATTCGTTTCGGGCCGCATCAAATCAGCCAGAAGACTGACGACTTAAAACAAAGACCACGACTTTTATCAGGAGGGCGACAGAAAATGAATGTCCAGGCGGCGCAGAGAGTAACCTTTTATGGGATGTATGTGTTACACTTCACAAAACTGACGTCGTCTACATTCAAGAAATGTTCTAAACATGCCATTAACTTGCACAATGAAAGCCGAATGCATAATAGGGGCGCCACAGTAATAAAAAAGTTTGGCCCCATCAAGATAAAAGGCAAATTTCTCAGGAGCTCCAAACCATGCAGGACGTTTAACTAGCTATCCACTGTTAAAGAATGCATTTAAGATCACATTGGTGTAACGAAGTGATGAGAACTGGTGAAATTTGATGGCATGCCAGCGACTCTGAAACAGTCTGCCGTGGAGCTTATCGTGAAACTCCCTATCCTTTGAGGCGTTGCTGTAGACAGTGTGATAACATGTTCTATACTAAACTAAACTTAACTTCGTCCGAACATGCCTTGGAATGACCAACGGTAGCGACCGGCCGCCGTGTCATCCTCAGCCCACAGGCGTTACTTAATGCGGATAAGGAGGGGCATATGGTCAACCCATCGTTCTCCCGGCCGTATGTCAGTTTACGAGACTGGAGCAGCTACTTCTCAATCAAGTAGCTCCTCAGCTTGCCTCACAAGAACTGAGTGCCCCCTCTTGCTAACAGCGCTCGGCAGATCGGATGGTCACCCATCCAAGTGCAAGCCCAGCCCGACATTGCTTAACTTCGCTGATCTGACGAGAACCGGTGTTACCACTGCAGCAGGGCCGTTGGCGACATGTTCTATACGTACGTAAAAAAGAAACATCGGGAGCCTGACTTTGTCCATTGGTTACACGTAGTATGAATTACAATGTCACACACATTTCAGGACGGAAAGTTTGCTCTAAGAGAGAACGATTTTTGTATGCAGACCAGGAATCAAGCAGAAGCAAGTTATTTCAACCAGCTGTAGGCCAAATGCAGTGCTCACACAGTAGTCGTAGTTCTCTTAGGACCATTTTCCCAAGGTTGCTTCCTATGACGTAAATATTCCATTAAAGTAGTGGATTACTACCATGTTCATCACTTAAATTGTATCGGGAATCCTTCAACCGCGCAAACACCAGTTATTGGAACAAGTGTGCCTTGTCCTCCCGTGAATATCCGTAGTTTTTCTTACGCACTTCACGGTCATATTGCTGTGGTCTTATTCGAAATCTTCATTTTCACTATGCAATAGATGATCTTCCATTTACGTAATTATGTTTAGTATCCACCCTTGGACAACGATTTCACTGGGCATTGGATGTGTGGGTCCCCGTCCGACAAAGATGTTGACCTGCACTGCTCCACGCATGTCCGAAAATCACTTTCACTTGTTAAGCACATACCGTTATCACTTTAATCCTCGCGTGCAATTTCCGCACAGTCAAATGTATGCGATACCACCCATTCCACTGACTCATCGTGCAGAAATGCTAATACTTCATCTGCTGCTTCTTTCTCACTCTCCGAAATTCTTTGGGTTCCTCTCTGTCGAAGTGCCAACTTTGATAACTCTTATTGTTAGCACTTTAGCACTGTTGTGAGTTCCTCGTAGACTACGCAGTTCAATAACGCTCCGTACCATCGTGCTTTGATCACCATTGGATAGCTCCAGTCCCTCTCCCTGTTGCCATTAGTAGCCAATATTGTGTTTGCATGGCAGACCATAAGTGGGATATGGTATGCCGTAAACATCATTGGTCTTTTGTGACCTCGCAGTCCAGGAGTTTCTTCTTTGTTACAGTCCCATGATTTATGGTTCCAAAAATTTCTCTCCAATTTTCTGCAGATCTGCGCTTCCCATCAGTGAGAACAGGCTTTGTCCTCTCCCGTTCTCTATCTCCCTCCCTCTCTCTCTCTCTCTCTCTCTCTTTCTCTCTCTGTCCCTCTCTCTTCCTCTATGTTGGGCACGTGACACAGCCTCCTGGCGCCCGGGCGAGCGTACGAGGGAGGCACCGGGTGACGTAAGTCGTCTCTCTCTCTCGGCGTTAATCACTCTGGGGAACGGCACTCGTCGTGACGTAAGTGCGCCGAAAAGGCGAAAGAAGATGATCCTCGGTCTGAGCTGCTCCCGGTACAACTGCGTAACAGTGAGTCCGCTATGTCCTACAATACACCTGCTTCCCAATGACTGCTATGGACACCTGTTCAAATTATGAAACCTTTCGATAGAGGGTGGCCCACATTACAGGGCAGTTCTCTTTCATTACAGTCATTACAAACAGCTAAAACTCTTAATGTATAGCAATACATCTAAAAAATGCAGAGAATGTAAAAGGAAGTGTAAAATATGTTTTCACTTCCGTGATAGATCTTCTGTTGGAGGCACCTGCGTCACAGAGCAAACATCTAGGCGGCAATTAAAGCTACACATCCGGTAGTATGATACACTGACGTGAGTCGTCTATAAATGCGCGTTTTGAGTTTAGTATTGTGACATTCAAGCCGAGGGTGACAACATTAAGAGTACAAAGGGAATTTCGCAGTTAAAAGCAGAGGAGAGAGCGGATAGCTGGAAAGAATACACTGAAAGCCACTATGAGGGGGAAGATTTCTCTGATGTGATAGAAGAAGAAACAGGAGTCGATTTAGATGAGATAGGGGATCCAGTATTTGAATCAGGATTTAAAGAGCTTTGTAGGACTTAATATCAAATAAGTCAGAAGGTATGGATAACAATCCGTCAGAATTTCTAAAGTCATTGGGGGAAGTGGCAATAAAACGACTATTCACACTGGTGTGTAGAACATGTGAGTCTGGCGACGTACCATCTGTCTCTGGAAAGCATCATCCACACAATTCAGAAGACGGAAAGATCTGTCAAGTGCGAGAATTATCGCACAATCAGGTTAACAGCTCTTACATCCAAGTTCCTTACAAGTATAATATACAGAAGAATGGAAAGAAAATTGAGGATGCGCTAGATGACTATCAGTTTGGCTTTCGGAAAGGTAAAGGCACGAGAGAAGCAATTCTGACGTCAAGGTTAAAATTGGAAGACACGTCCATAGGATTTGTCGACCTGGAAAAAGCGTTCGACAATGTAAAATGGTGCAAGATGTTCGAAATTCTGAAAAAAGTGGGGGTAAGCTAGAGGGAGAGACGGGTCATATACAAAATGTACAACAGCCATGAGGAATTAATAAGAGTGGACTGCCAAAAACGAAGTTTATTAAAAATGGTGTAAGACAAGGATGTAGTCTTTCGCCCTTAATGTTCAATCTGTATATCGAGAAAGCAGTGATGGAGATAAAAGAAAGGTTCAGAAGTGGAATTAAAATTCTAGGTGAAAGAATATCGATGATACGATTCGCTTATGACATTGCTATCGTGAGTGAAAGTGAAGAATAATTACATGATCTGCTGAACGGAATCAACAGTTCAATAAGTACAGATTATGGATTGAGAGTAAATCGAAGAAAGACGTAAGTAATGAGAAGTACTAGAAATGAACAAAGTGAAAAACTTAAAATCACGATTGATGGTCACGAAGTAGATGAAATTAAGCAATTCCGCTACTTACACAGCAAAATAACGAATGACGCACGGAGCAGACCAGCAACGGCAAAAAGGTCATTCCTGCCCAAGATAAGTCTACTAACATCAAATATCGGCCTTTATTTGAGGAAGAAATATCTGAGAATGTACGTCTGGAGTACAGCATTGTACGGCAGTGAAACATGGATTGTGGGAAAACCGGAACAGAAGAGAATCGAAGCATTTGAGATGTGGTGCTACAGACGAATATGGAAAATTAGTTGGACTGATGAGGTATGGAAGGAGGAGGTTCTATGCAGGATCGGAGAGGATAGGAATATGTAAAACACACTGACAACGAGAAGGGACAGGATGGTAGGACATTTGGGAATGAGGGAATGACTTTCATAGTACCGGAGGGAGCTGGAGAGGTCAAAAAGTGTAGAGAAAGACAGAGATTGGAATACATCCAGCAAATAATTGAGGACGTAGGTTGCAAGTGCTACTGTGAGATGAAGAGGCTATCACAGGAGAGGAATTCCTGGCAGGCCGCATCAAAGCAGCCAGCAGACTGATGACAAAAAAGAAAAATTGTTTGCCACAAAGGATGCATATACACGAGCACGGTTACATAACCCCATTAAAAAATCCTATTGTCTTATCTTTGGATATATGGGTGGCCAAGTGCTCGACACAATGCCGTCATGTCCATTACTAATTATCTAGCAATTTTTAAGAACTTGATTCAGATCTCTATACACGACTGTCGGGGTACTCCATCTTGCTGAAAGTTGTCCCATTGAATCCCTATTTATCTCCACCCTCAGCCTCGCTGAATCAAGTATACGTAACTGTATGTTGAATCCGTTCAATGAAGAAAACCGGACCGTCTATGCCTTGTGCCGACATCACATCCTCGGTGCTCGTAATTTAGATTCGAAGCCTATTCTACACCCTATATTCGAATGTTGTTTGTCGTAACCTTGCCATATGTAGAAGGTTTGCTCATCCTTACAAACGACAAGTGTATTAATGTTTCTCCTTGTTCGTAATTCAACAATGACGTACCATAACTCGTACGACTGACATAGTATTTCCATTTCAGTTGCTATAATTTTGAACTACGTACGGTTTCATTTTCAGCTTTTTTTGTGAGATCACGCCAAGACGTTGTTTGTGGCACTGGTTTCTCCGTAGTGGCTTCGTGCGTCGATTTCGGTGAACTATCTTCAACAAAACACGAATTCTACCAGCATTTTGTGCTGATACAAATGTCCGGCAAGTGCGTTTCTTTTTCTGACTAAAATTCTGACGCCATTTCAGATGGTTCAAACGGCTCTGAGCACTATGGGACTTAACTTCTAAGGTCATCAGTCCCCTAGAACTTTGAACTATTTAAACCTAACTAACCTAAGGACGTCACACACATGCATGCCCGAGGCAGGATTCGAACCTGCGAGAGTAGCGGTCGCGCGGTTCCAGACTGTAGCGCCTAGAACCGGTTGGCCACACCGGCTGGCTGCCGTCAGTTGCAAATATATTTTTATTTCACCTTACATATTGATCTGTCATCTTCTGGAGGCTACAGAATTAAGGACTTTATAAATTCTTAGACATTGGCTATAAAATATAATTGGTTATAAAATATAAGAAACATGTTACAGAAATGTACTTAGCATGACCAAGGTCCAATGCTTTTTAATATGCCTAATTTTGTCGGCTTCCGAGGATCACAATCTGACGAAACTGGTATAGCATAATAAAAATGTATTTGCAGCTCACAACTGAATTTTATTCTGAAATATATACAGCAGTTGCTGAAACGTACAGTTATCAATAAAATAACATTGTCTTTTGTCTAGGCATCCTGTTTTTTTCTTCATTTTTTTACAATGTACCGATGCCATCTGGGAATTTACACTATTTAGAGGACATAATATTAAAACTGTTAAAACTGAAAAGTGACATGACACATTCAAGTAAGAGGTGTGTGAATGACGTTTTCCATTCTATGTGATGGCACAGAAGTAACAACGGCATAATTGTTCCTGACGTGTAGACGCTTAAACAAAAACCTTTGTTGTCCTTTAAGTTCACAAGAACCTACCTTTAAGGACATCACTATACCAAATTCTTCCGTACATCTCACCATCCTCAAGAAATCAACATGTGGATTAATGTTATTACAGTGACTACAAATTCCCACTAGAACCTAAGACTAAAATTATGCACCATCAAAGGTACTGCAGTAAACTACAGATATGAACCTTTCCTCAGTAATAGCATGTCACAACAGATACAAATAAACTGAAAAAAAGAGCTACACACGCAGCTGATAGCGCTCTAGCAGATGAATGTGTGAAACGTGCATATCTCGGTGTAATGTTTGATAAATTAGCCATATTATTCACAGAATTTACTTTTACTTTTAAGGGCCTCTCCCCTCCTGAGCGGTTGCCACAGGGCAATGATCTTCATATTCTCCAGCATTCAAGATCAATGAGGTCTCCCTCCTTCGGGCCTGTCGTCCTCATTGTTCCAATTATTCTCGCTTTCCATCTCGGCCCTGCGCACGGCGACCATGCCAAGATTGCCTTTGGCTATCGACCTTGCTCCATTCGTCGTAGATGGCTGTACCTTTGAAGAGCCCTTTCCTTAGTACTCTGCACTACTAGTTGTTCCATATATCTGCCAGATTTCTCATTTCTTCTCCTCTCTCTTCTGGATATCTTTGTTGCCCTCCTTATTCCATTCATTTTACTGCCTGTGCTCTTGTTTGTTGCCGCTACTCTCCGGGTCCATCCTGCACCATACGTTAGTATAGTTTCAACCGCAGTTTGCAGAATCTTCTTCTTTGTTTGTTTTGATATTGTCCTGGTCCACAGAAACGACTATCTTTTGAATATGGCGAGAAGCATTTCACAAATGGTCTTTCGATTTGCTTGCTGTCTTTCATTCAGTTCACGTGGAACCCATTACTCCACTCTCTGCACCTTCCACACAGCTTTCATCCGAAGAGAAGCGGCTTTCAGCGTCACATTCAACTGTCTGGCAGCCTTCAGCTGAAAATCGAGCACACGTTGGACATTTTGCAAAATATGGGAAAGAGTCAAAGAATGACTGTCATGCAACTATGGAAATGGTAGGGAAGAAATATTCCTAATGAGATGATTGAGTTTACAAACAAAAAATAATTTGCTAGCTTTCATCCAGTTTACCACACGCCAGTGTGACTACCTAACTGTTACTGTCGCGAATATCGTTGTGAAAGAAATGGTATTCCATACCAAGCAACATACTGTAAGACTGCCATATTTTTGTAAGTGAGTGACGTTATCTTCGACCTAAAAGTTTTGGGGCTGTGAAGCACATTCAACTCAGTATCATACTGCTCACTGTTATAATATAATATTACAAACCATTACCGTTGGTGTACCAGTCTCAGGACTGAAGACAACAACAACAACAACAACAACAACAACGTTGGTGTACCAGAAGGAAATGCAATGCAAATGAAGCTTTGAACGCCGAATTTGTTAAGGCTATAACCGACAATTTAATGTTTTGTCACACGTATTGCACCGCAGGAAATGACGCAAAACTACATACTCGCATCCCACGCACATTGCACTGTCCATCTCAACAGACAACGAGACGTATCTTGCTAAGATTCACATCAGAATAATAACAACAGCAGATACCACTGAATGTCGACTTCTCTCTCTCTCCTACTCAACCGCTAACAACCACTTCCTCAATACAAAATTCTAGTTATAGAATTTATGTGTTAATTTGATTCAGACATTACCATGATTAAATGGCAGATATTCCTGTATGTGTACATGCATGACGATGAGTGTTAACAATATATTTTGCATATTTTATAGCAACAAATTAAATTTAAAAACAGTTTTTTACTGAATCTAATCTGAATTAGCAACGATTTGAGCTCTTAAATAAATGCATGCGAGTGCTACCCACCACAAGAAACAGCTTTGCATGATACGCGGCGTTACATTAATAATTTGGCCATCACGGAATATGGAAACACCATCACACTGAAACAACACCCTAAAGTATTCCTCATTACATTTGTGAAATAAAGGTCACCTGATCATTTGAAAAGTTGAAGAAACTAGGATTGGTAAATGGAATCGACATATTAATACCAAGTATTTATTCAAATTCAAAGCAGACATGGAGTCATGTTGCAGTGTGACACCCGAAAAACAAAACAAAGAAACTGACATGAAGTACTGAAGATAATTGACATCGTCAGGAAGACTGAAAGAAAAGCTAAATCAGAGTTCCTCATCTGCACAGCTCACATATTCAAATTAACAAGAGAGACTGAGTACTGCAGTCATCATCTCGGAGCAGAGTGCTTGCAATATTGATAGCAGCCACTCTTCGAAAACGTCTTCATCTAGTTGCTGGGTAATCCCACAAGCGGGCAATGATGTAGTGACGGACGGCAATATATGAACATGCGTGGCATACATTAAGGGAGTTGACTTACTGGAGGCACATTGTGCTGTTCTGTATTCGCTGTTGCTGCAGACGTGTTTACCTTTCCAGGTGGCTAATCATTGGGGCAGAAGCACCAGCCTTCCCTGTAGACTCTTCGTGTTCATCCCAAGTCGAGCCACTAGCCAGCCGCTCAACTATTTGACAGACAGGAATCTGACCTGGAATTTCTTCTCATTTGGAAATGCTACAATTCTGAGCATCTACCTCCGTTACTGGGCAGTGATTTGAATTCATTAAACAGATAGCCTGAGTCCTCGTCACTCTGGTTACATTGCACGTTGAAAATTTCTTTTCTATGCCTTGCATGCAACCAGCTGAGGGTGCACGTGTTAATTAATTGTTCTACACCGTTTGTGACCATTGTGAGCATATATCATGAATTGCTGCATGTATGTAATACACTCCTGGAAATTGAAATAAGAACACCGTGAATTCATTGCCCCAGGAAGGGGAAACTTTATTGACACATTCCTGGGGTCAGATACATCACATGATCACACTGACAGAACCACAGGCACATAGACACAGGCAACAGAGCATGCACAATGTCGGCACTAGTACAGTGTATATCCACCTTTCGCAGCAATGCAGGCTGCTATTCTCCCATGGAGACGATCGTAGAGATGCTGGATGTAGTCCTGTGGAACGGCTTGCCATGCCATTTCCACCTGGCGCCTCAGTTGGACCAGCGTTCGTGCTGGACGTGCAGACCGCGTGAGACGACGCTTCATCCAGTCCCAAACATGCTCAATGGGGGACAGATCCGGAGATCTTGCTGGCCAGGGTAGTTGACTTACACCTTCTAGAGCACGTTGGGTGGCACGGGATACATGCGGACGTGCATTGTCCTGTTGGAACAGCAAGTGCCCTTGCCGGTCTAGGAATGGTAGAACGATGGGTTCGATGACGGTTTGGATGTACCGTGCACTATTCAGTGTCCCCTCGACGATCACCAGTGATGTACGGCCAGTGTAGGAGATCTCTCCCCACAGCATGATGTCGGGTGTTGGCCCGGTGTGCCTCGGTCGTATGCAGTCCTGATTGTGGCGCTCACCTGCACGGCGCCAAACACGCATATGACCATCATTGGCACCAAGGCAGAAGCGACTCTCATCGCTGAAGACGACACGTCTCCATTCGTCCCTCCATTCACGCCTGTCGCGACACCACTGGAGGCGGGCTGCACGATGTTGGGGCGTGAGCGGAAGACGGCCTAACGGTGTGCGGGACCGTAGCCCAGCTTCATATAGACGGTTGCGAATGGTCCTCGCCGATACCCCAGGAGCAACAGTGTCCCTAATTTGCTGGGAAGTGGCGGTGCGGTCCCCTACGGCACTGCTTAGGATCCTGCGGTCTTGGCGTGCATCCGTGCGTCGCTGCGGTCCGGTCCCAGGTCGACGGGCACGTGCACCTTCCGCCGACCACTGGCGACAACATCGATGTACTGTGGAGACCTCACGCCCCACGTGTTGAGCAATTCGGCGGTACGTCCACCCGGCCTCCCGCATGCCCACTATACGCCCTCGCTCAAAGTCCGTCAACTGCACATACGGTTCACGTCCACGCTGTCGCGGCATGCTACCAGTGTTAAAGACTGCGATGGAGCTCCGTATGCCACGGCAAACTGGCTGACACTAACGGCGGCGGTGCACAAATGCTGCGCAGCTAGCGCCATTCGACGGCCAACACCGCGGTTCCTGGTGTGTCCGCTGTGCCGTGCGTGTGATCATTGCTTGTACAGCCCTCTCGCAGTGTCCGGAGCAAGTATGGTGTTCTTTTTTCCATTTCCAGGTGTGTATTTGTTGAATTTTGTTGTTAAGTGTACAAGACGAGTGGTTACTGAATTTACTGATGGTGTGTGGCTCGTTGGTTCTCATGCATGCGTCCTAGTGTAAGCTCTCAAGTTGATTTGTGTATATGTGCGCGCGCCCGTGTTAGTATGGACTTTATTAATATAATTTCGTAAGTTGTAGGGGAGCACAGGATTATTACCATTATTATTATTGTTATTCCACTTTCGCTGTATAGTCCTACATGTTCTCTATTGGGCGCCTCAACTGACATATAACTCAAAATAGTCACCAGTAACTTCTGAATTCAATGTGTAATAGAGGTATCTCTCTTCTTTTACTAAAGCAGCTGGTAAACTACTTAAATTTGTGTGCTTCAATTGCAATCTTGGGTCAGCTCGAGCTTTCGTCGTATTACCACCAGTGGCTGTTGCTATTGTTCTGCCTGCCTCTACTACCTCAGTGAGCAAGGGTTAATTAAGGGGGTCCATGTTAACTGCTTCTCGTAGTTCATCGGCTTTAAATGTTAAACCCACTTGCCAATTGACTATCAGGATTGTTTTAGTTTGAAAAAGTACAATGAGCTACAGTGCGTATCGTTTTTCATTAACTGGTTGTCAGAAGGCAACTCAACTACATATCTCAGTTTGAGGATGGTATTATACTAGTTTTATAAATGTTTCTGAGCATTACGGGACTTAACTGCTGAGGTCATCTATTCCCTAGAACTAAGAAACTTAAGCCTTACTATCCTACGGACATCACACACATCGATGCCCGAGGCAGGATTTGAGCCTGCGACCGTAACGATCGCGCGATTCCTGACTGTAACGCCTAGAACCGCTCGGCCACTCCGGGCGACAGTAGGAAGGCTGACGTGCTAATATTAACTTCGTAGTTTTCTTGTAATTGTTGGAAATAAGTATGCCGATTGGACACTGTGTTTTTTTTTATGAAGATAAGGTTGCGTACAGAAGTAAAGTGAAGTGCAGAGGACAGAATGTAATCGCGATTATCAAGAATAACAACTGAATTTGTGAAAAAGGTAAATATCTTTACGACCGTTTATTCTATGTTGGATTCTCGGGCCTTCATAAAAACTATTAGTGTGTTTAGCAATACAGTGCACAGTACAGTCTTTGCGATTTAACAATACTGGGCGAATCTGCTACAGTTACGGTCCGAACGAAGCACTAAACTTCGCCGTCAACTTGCATATTCAAGACGTTCGCTAAGCGAATAGTTTGTTAGTCAGAATATATCATTCTGCCACTGTTGTTCAACGTTATCATTCTGAAAGTACTTCCAGAAAAGAAAATCTTACGGCTACTGTGAATATTGTAGCTGCTAAGGGAGACGGCGTCATCATCGCGAGTTGTTGCAGTTTTCCCCGACTTTGGCGTTTTCTGAGAACCGGAGAAGTAGAAACCTCCGGCCACCAACTCATCCTGTACTTAACCCGTTCTTGTCTTACAGCAGCCAAGAAGAAAAACACATTAATCTATATCCAATTTTTTTCGCAGATTTTTTGTATTAGACAGGTAAAATTTTATAATGTATGCATCTGAGCAAAAAAATTCAAAAGAGAGGTTTTTAATGTAGTACCTATCTTTATTTTTGTCAAAGACAAAAAGTCAAAGGTGTAGAACAAGTTAATTAATAATATTTTCTTTATGACGTATAAGCAGTTTCATTTCAGAGTATATCGCTGTCGTTGATACACTGGCCCGCAGCACGCTATTTCCCAGATGCAAAAAATAACGCTGTGTGCTGTTTGCTGGGAAATTTTGTTAATTACGTTATTAATAAAACAAGGATACGACAGCACCATAGAGTTCAAGGTACACGTGCTGTGTGAATACAACAAAATTAGAAGTTATTCGAATCACAAGAAAAAGTTCGGTAATATGTTAAAAATTATATTTGAAAGTATGGGCATTGGTTAATATAAAACAAAGAAGACTGTGTTGACAGTGATGTAGTTCGCTTAAGGATATTATTTAACTTTTTACTGTAAATGTTTGATGTGTGCTTTTTCTACTTCAGAAAGTAGTTTTTGAAATTTTATAACCTAATGTACAGAACTTATGTGACAGTCACATTGTGTGTCTAATAGTGTCAAAACACAAAACATTAAAGCTGCATTATTGCTTTATAGTATAAATATGAAAATTGACAGTTTTTATGGAAATGTCTTTATCGATTGTTCAAAACCATTTGATTGTATCTTATACAATTTTATATTCAATGGCTGGCAATTTGTCCTGTTCATTTTTGCACTGTTACGTGTAAGTTAGTTTTCTAGTGCAAGATCTATTATATAGATCTAATCACTTCAGATAATCAGATAATTGGAAAGCTAACCAACTTTATAACATCTCTTTTCCGCCATTCTCAAGTATTTAAGACAGTGTCTAATATGGCATAAATCTTCCATATACTGTATAATTTTTGGTGACTCCATGTAAGTGTGTGAAATGCTCATAGCTAGTCTGACTTAGCTGAGAACGTTAAAGATCAGTTCCTTCCCTTAACCTGCCTCTCCCGGAGATAATTTCCTTGTGTACATAAATATATTAAAATTATCCCCAAAACTTGCTGATATCCTTCATAAAGTGCTATTTATGCTTCTGTAAAGAGTAGAGCTCATATGATTCAAAGCGCAGTTTTTTTTATTTATTCATATTTGAAGAAGTTTGAATGTATATAAAAAAACTTTTCTTGATGTTTAAATTATTTCTTTCTGGTAATTTACTCATTAACACCATCTTCTGTTGTACTTCTTTAACATCAGCGTAACTGCATGATCAAACTGTCTTTGTTTAAATCATTTCATGTATAACATGTGTGCATCGTTAGTACATGTATTTAGTATGTATTTGGAATGTGTAACATTGTTCCTTAAATAAATGTTTAAAAAAAAGGGGACAGCGCGACGGCTTGTCGTGCCGGGGGAGCCGGGTTCCATTCCCGCCTGCGTTGGAGATTTTCTGATCTCAGGGACTGGATGTTTGTGTCATCTTCATCATTACCTCATACTATGAGGTCATCGGTCTCTAGACTTAAACACTACTTAAGCTAACTTAACGCTAAGAACAACTCTCACACCCATGCCCGAGGGAGGACTCGAACCTCCGTCGGGAGGGGCCGCACGAATAGTGACATGGACGCGCAAGTCGCCGATGTGGCGTCATTTCAAAGGTCTTGCACCAGGCGATCAGTCTACCCTATGGGCGACCCTCGCCACACGACATTTTATTTAACCGGCCGTTGTCACGAAATTTTGACTTAAAACTATTTTCCTTATCCTCAGTAGGCGTCGCCTACATTCCAACCTGGCAAACTGTTATGTTAAGCGCAATTTTGTGGCACATCATCTGCTGTAAACTTATAACTGGTCGTTGCCACTAAGCATTTTGTTTTTAATTGATATGTATTCATTTGCAAGGAGGCCTAGATCATTTGTAAAATTTTGGAGTTCTATGCTTCTTTATATTGCCTGTGAGGCGTCCGTATTTTTATTAAGCTTTTATTTTCCTGTGCAGCTAAGGGAACTGTACCTGGTCTCTTTCTGGATTGAAAGGTTATCATGCTACATGGGATACGCGCCAGTTTCGCACAAATTGTGTTTACTGCATGAAAAAATGAGAACCATTATGCCTCTATGCAAGTGGGGGAGACCATAATAAATAATATTTATAAGCCACCAGATGTATCATGGGTCCGCAGCTCGTGGTCGTGCGGAAGCGTTCTCGCTTCCCGCGCCTGGGTTCCCGGGTTCGATTCCCTACGGGGTCAGGGATTTTCTCTGCCTCGTGATGACTAGGTGTTGTGTGCTGTCCTTAGGTTAGTTAGGTTTTAGTTCTAAGTTCTAGGGGACTGATGACCATAGATGTTAAGTCTCATAGTGCTCAGAGCCAGAGCCATGTGTCATGGCCACTGGATGTTATGGCAATTACTGCCTATCCATCGATTTATGCTGGAGATTTTAATAGTCACCACGGTCGCTGTAACTATGCCCGTGATAATGAGTATGGTATTGTGCTCAAAGACTGGGCTGAAAATAAAATTCTATACCTGGGTTTTGATATCGGTCTCTTGGCGAAGAGATTACAATACGGATCCCTGCTATGTGTCCTGAGACTGCAGAGGGCACCCATTGCCTATATCCAGATGGGTCATATCTAATTTTCCACACAGCCAGCACTGGCCAGTAATCCTCGATATGGGGATCTCTGTCCCAACAGGGAGATCTGTACCACGACCCAAATCGGATTTGGACGAATTTTGCTGAACACCTTGATAAATATATCTTTTTTCACCAGAATCTAAAAACTACCCTCGGTTCGTCGGGCCTGTTCTTATTGCTCCTAAGAAGTTTATCCCTCGTGGGTACAGAAACGAATATATATCAGGCTGGAAAGAACGTTGTGAACAACTTTATGAACAGTATAACGAAACTGGCGACAGCGATATCGGAGACGACCTCCTCCAAAGTCTTGACGGTGATAGAAGAGTACGATGGTGTGAGATGGTAGAAAATGTAAACTTCAGACATTCAAGTAGAAATACATGGAGCCTTCTGCGTAAAATGTTCAAATGTGTGTGAATTCCTAAGGGACCAAACTACTGAGGTCATCGGTCCCTAGACTTACACACTACTTAAACTAACTTATACTAAGAACAACACACACACCCATATCCGAGGGAGGACTCGAACCTCCGGCGGGAGGGGCCGCACAATCGTGACATGGCGCCTCAAACCGTGCAGCGACTCCGCCCGGCCCTTCTGCGTAAACTTGCCGGGGACTCCAATAAACCCGGGCAGAAACCTGGGATTCAGGTAACCAAATCGATGACCATATAGTTGAAACATCTAGATCATCCCGTGACAAAAAACATACTTCTAAAATAAAACAAGAACTCACCTTTCTAAGAGCTCAGGAACCTAACGAATCCAATTTCTCTTCAGCATTTATACTGACAGTTGAGGTCTTGAAACAAACTAAACATCGTAGAGCGCCTGGTCTGGATAATATATACCCGGAATTTCTGATAAACATCGGTAATGGTGGAAAACAATGGCTAATCCGTTTCTTCTCCACCTTTCTAGATGGTGGACCACTGCCCAACGACCTAAAGATAACAAAAGTAACAATTTTGAAACCAGATAAACCAGCTGACCATCCGCAAATCTTCAGACCAATTTCCCTATTGAGCTGTACTTATAAACTCTTGGAGAGGCTAAGCTGTAACAGCGGCTTCATTCTGGAACATATCCCAGCTGAGTAAAGGGTTTCAGGCCACAGAGAAGTTGCTGCGATCAGGCACTGGCCCTAACAACTGTCATAGAGGCTGGTTTCCAAGAAAACGTGGCAGTCGCGTTCGTAGACCTAACATCGGCATATGGACAGTCTGGGGAGAAGGGATGGTACACAAATTACTAAAAACAATGCGATGCTGAAAAATTATAACTCTCATCAACATCATGATAAACAGTAGATATTTCCGTGATTACTTGGGAGAAAATGTGAGCAAGGAGAGGAAATTAAGTAATGGTCTACCACAGGGCTCCATCTTAGCCCCCTATTATTCAACCTATATACACTCCTGGAAATTGAAATAAGAACACCGTGAATTCATTGTCCCAGGAAGGGGAAACTTTATTGACACATTCCGGGGGTCAGATACATCACATGATCACACTGACAGAACCACAGGCACATAGACACAGGCAACAGGGCATGCACAATGTCGGCACTAGTACAGTGTATATCCACCTTTCGCAGCAATGCAGGCTGCTATTCTCCCATGGAGACGATCGTAGAGATGCTGGATGTAGTCCTGTGGAATGGCTTGCCATGCCATTTCCACCTGGCGCCTCAGTTGGACCAGCGTTCGTGCTGGACGTGCAGACCGCGTGAGACGACGCTTCATCCAGTCCCAAACATGCTCAATGGGGGACAGATCCGGAGATCTTGCTGGCCAGGGTAGTTGACTTACACCTTCTAGAGCACGTTGGGTGGCACGGGATACATGCGGACGTGCATTGTCCTGTTGGAACAGCAAGTTCCCTTGCCGGTCTAGGAATGGTAGAACGATGGGTTCGATGACGGTTTGGATGTACCGTGCACTATTCAGTGTCCCCTCGACGATCACCAGTGGTGTACGGCCAGTGTAGGAGATCGCTCCCCACACCATGATGCAGGGTGTTGGCCCTGTGTGCCTCGGTCGTATGCAGTCCTGATTGTGGCGCTCACCTGCACGGCGCCAAACACGCATATGACCATCATTGGCACCAAGGCAGAAGCGACTCTCATCGCTGAAGACGACACGTCTCCATTCGTCCCTCCATTCACGCCTGTCGCGACACCACTGGAGGCGGGCTGCACGAAGTTGGGGCGTGAGCGGAAGACGGCCTAACGGTGTGCAGGACCGTAGCCCAGCTTCATGGAGACGGTTGCGAATGGTCCTCGCCGATACCCCAGGAGCAACAGTGTCCCTAATTTGCTGGGAAGTGGCGGTGCTGTCCCCTGCGGCACTGCGTAGGATCCTACGGTCTTGACGTGCATCCGTGCGTCGCTGCGGTCCGGTCCCAGGTCGACGGGCACGTGCACCTTCCGCCGACCACTGGCGACAACATCGATGTACTGTGGGGACCTCACGCCCCACGTGTTGAGCAATTCGGCGGTACGTCCACCCGGCCTCCCGCATGCCCACTATACACCCCCGCTCAAAGTCCGTCAACTGCACATACGGTTCACGTCCACGCTGTCGCGGCATGCTACCAGTGTTGAAGACTGCGATGGAGTTCCGTATGCCACGGCAAACTGGCTGACACTGACGGCGGCGGTGCACAAATGCTGCGCAGCTAGCGCCATTCGACGGCCAACACCGCGGTTCCTGGTGTGTCCGCTGTGCCGTGCGTGTGATCATTGCTTGTACAGCCCTCTCGCAGTGTCCGGAGCAAGTATGGTGGGTCTGACACGCCGGTGTCTTCTTTTTTCCATTTCCAGGAGTGTATCTCTGATTCCCCAATACCAGGTCAATAAAATTCTGCTTCGCGGAAGATATCGCTCTTGATTGTAAGCCCAAGGATCTAGGACGTGCGGAGAAATTCTCACAGAAGATCTAGCCGTTATGAGGGCCTATTTAAGCAAGTAGCGACGTAAACCCAGTACAAGTAAAAGTGAAGTGTGTACATTCCATCTGACAAACAAACAAGCTAATGCGGAGCTCAGAGTGATACTTAACGGAAACACTCTTGGCATAACAAGTACCCCAAGTATCTTGGTATCACCCTTGACTGCACCCTTTCATGTTGAAAACATCTTGAAAATACTGCTTCCAAGATAGAAACTGATAACAATATTATTCAAAAATTGTGGGGAATGACGTGGGGAGCTTCAGCAGATACCTTTCACACGTCATCTATTGCGCTGGTCTTCTCAGCAGCCGAGTTTTGTGCCCCGGTGTGGGTAAACAGCTGCCACATTAATTTGATCGACGTCCAGTTGAACTACACTATGCGGTTAATAACTGGGGCATTCCGACCAACACCGATTTATGCTGAGCAACATCCATCTACCCGCTATCCGCAGAAGCGAGACCTTGCTTAGGGAATACCGCAAGATACAGGAGAATCTGGAATTACCCATAGAGGACGACATACCAAGTTTACGATGAAATAGACTCCGTTCAAGAAACCAACCATTACACCAAGCAGAAGAGCTAGATGGCAGTAATACAGGTGTGAGAGATCTGTAGGACCGAAGCTGCCAACTTATTGAAAATCTTGAAGAGCTTGAGTGGCTCTGAAAGTGTAGCTGCGATACTGCTGACACAGAACTCGAAAGGAAACTGTGGGTGAAACAGAACAGAGCATGGACGATGCGCAGGCTCTCTTTACAAATGGGGTGCTACTTAGTCTCCAGCTTCTGACTGTAGGGCTCCGAAATAGCGACACAGAAAATCAAGCATATTAGAGATGAATGCCCCTTGCGTTCCTACCAGGGGAGCTACCTCATGAAAGCTGATGACACTGCTCTTGTATGGATTAGGAACCTAGATATTGACATGTAATTAATTTTCCATGTAGTTTTGTTTTTTTATATTCCTGTTGTACATGGTATTACTAATGTTATATACCTGTAATTTTAAACTGTGTGTGAGCCATACGAATAAATAAATAATTTGTTTATTACGTCATTATTTATACGTGTAAGGGGATTGTATATACAAAGGGGGCTATCTACAATGGTGGCTAGTGTAGGTGTTACGAATGCCAATAAATGACATGAGAGGTAACTCCTATGATTTGTTCATGCTACATGGGGTAAATGGGGATCATATTACACGTGTTGGCGGTGCTGGACATAGAGATCATACACTTCCGCTTGCTCTTGTCGATTTATATCGTCTCTCTCATATGTCTTCATTGACGGGGATGCCAGTAAATCAACAGAACACAAACATTTTGTTTCTGACCACAGGTTTTAGCTTTGGACTGCGACTTAGCAGTTATTCATAAAACAGAGTGAAGTTGAGGAACCATTTTGTTCCTAATTATGTAATGAACAAACTAACTGCAGTTCGCAACAATCATCAATTAAACTGTTTAAATGAAAGCCACTTATTTTACATACTTTTAGCAAGAAGTTGATACGATGATTAACACAATCAACATTAATGTAAGTTCTGCCTCGATGATTAAAAACACCATGCCCTCGCTAATTCAGAAGAAAATGACACGTGTCCGAAACAGGAGGATGAGTAATGGGAGTGTTGACAATTAAAGATGGCGAATTGCAGGTTTCAAAACGATTAGATTCAGTGAGGTCCTGGCACAAAAGAATAGCTATGGAGAAGCAAAATTATTTCAAAAGTATGAATGAATACCTACCTAAGTTGCACAAATAGTTTTACAGTGCGTTGCCTCAAGACTGAACAGAAAAGTGATTACTAGAGATAGAAATATTACGTAACGTGTTTGTTGTACTTAGCAAATTCAGCGTTTGACTGCAAATCTATTTAAAGAGTCAGTGTTTGTTTGCTGTTTTTGGATCAAGTCAAGTGATAACTTGCTTTCCTAAAGTCAGTGAGCAAGTGCTAATGTGGAGCTAGTGCACATTTACGTTCATGTTATTTGCATAAGTTTATTACGAATTACCGAGAAAGTACATTTTGCCACTTGTCTCTTTTAATATGATAAGCCTTCAATTACTTTACTGTGGAGTATTGTAATATATATTTGTTCCACGTTTCTCGAGAGCCTTAAGAGCTTCCAGTTTAAGTGTTTATTTTTCGCGTAGTTAGTGACTCTCGACGTACTGCACGAAAGCGTACAGACTGACCTCGTCTGTTGGCTGACAGAGACCGCCGACAGTTGAAGAGGGTCGTAATGTATAATAGGCAGACATCTATCCAGAGCATCACACAGGAACTCCAAATGGCATCAGTATCCACTGCAAGTACTACGACAATTAGGCGAGGGGTGAGAAAACTGGGATCTTATGGTCAAGGGGCTGCTCATAAGCCACACATCATCGTCGTAAATGCCAAACGACAACTCGCTTGGTGTACGGAGCATAAAAATTATACGACTGAACAGTAGAAAAACGTTGTGTGGAGTGACGAATCACGGTACACAATGTGGCGATCCGATGGCAGGGTGAGTATGGCAAATGACCGATGAACGACATCTGCCAGCATGTGTAGTGTCAACAGTAAAATTTGGAGGCGGTCGTGTGATAGTGTGGTCGTGTTTTTCATGGAGGGGGCTTCCACAGGTCTACATTGGTGATTTGTGTACCTTCTTGCTTCCCACTGTTATAGAGTAGTTCGAGGATGGCGATTGCATCTTTCAACACGATCGAGCACCTATTCATATTGCACGGCCTATGGTGGAGTGGTTACACGACAATAACAGCCCTGTAATGGACTGGCCTGCACATACTCCTGACCTGATTCCTATAGAAAACTTGAGGGATGTTTTGTAAGTCCGACTTCGTGACAGGTCTCACCGACCGTCATCGATACCTCTCCTCAGTGTAGCACTCCGTGAAGAATGGGCTAATATTCCCAAAGAAACCCTCCAGCACCTGACACAACATATGCCTATGAGAGCGGAAGCTGTCATCGAGGCTAAGGGTAGCCAACACCATACTGAATTCCAGCAACACGAATGGAGGGCGCAACGAACTTGCACGTCATTTTCAGCCAGTGTCCGTATACTTTTGTTCATATAGTGTACATAGCATCGGCAGATATTTGAATGATTTTCACTTCTCCGGACAGGCAAAAGAACCACCGGAGTGCATTACAGGTTTCCGTGTATAGTGCGAAAATTGAACATTGCACAGAGGATGGTCCAATGAACAATTTGAGCTAGGAAGCCTGGGGTCGGAGATTGAGGCAATAGGTTTAAATTCTCGGAAATTTGTACTTCTTCATTTACATACGTTACAATTAACTGCAAATACCATCACTGATACAATGAACGTACCATCTGTATTGTATCTTACAAAATGTTCTGAAACTGACGGCCATCAGCCTCAACGCTAGCGTGACATAAGCGAACAAGTCTCTGACCACTTTGACAAATATCCCTGGTGTTTTTCGAATCGGATCACAGGCAGCTGCAATTCTGGCAACTAATTTCATCTCCGTATCCACTGCGGTCTAATACACAAGTGGTTTTAGATATCCGCATAGGAAATAATCAAGGGGCTTCAGGTCAGGTGACCTCGCAGACCTGCCCTTCCAATCCAGTGGCCGGGAGAAACTTCTCAGTAATGAGGCTCTTCCTTCTCGTTTCCTTGCAGAAAATAAAGAATATATATGTAAATAAACAGCACTCTACGCATAAGCTTGTACGCTGTAAGTAAGCTGGAAAACAGTAATGCTAGACAAAGAGGTAGAGAAGTTTACTCCCGTCTCTCCTTATGCTGGCTTCTCCGACCGCAGGTCCCCTACCTCAAATTTTTCAATCAAGCATTCTCTGTCTTTGCACGCCTTTAAGGAAATACCCTGTGTAAGGAGGGGGGGGGGGTGAACAACGTCGATTGATCACCGTGGAGGACATGAGGGTGACACGTACGCTTGTAGCGCAGCGTTATCAGCCTCTGACAGTGTATTCAATGGATCTACTTTTGTGTCTCCACTGACCGGCTGGTCGAAGCGTGCAACATCCAGATTGACGGAGCATTCAGTTATGTCAGTGGCCCGATGTTGATCTGCATGGGAACATGAAGTCAGACATACTCGTCACCAAGTTTCTGGTCGCCATGTCTGATAACGGCAAGAAGGATCGCCGCATTTTTCTCCACGTGAATAGTAACACCTTCACACCTGCGCCTACCATTCGAGAACAAGTAGTGCACTCTGCAATGTGCCGTCTCATCCTGCACCTTTGATCGGAGACAAGGAACAGCCGGACTAAGGAATCACCGTCCTTCTGTAGGCAGCCTTTAACACCACGGTACAGACGGCTGCATTAGGGGTCGCGCCGTGACATGGAAGCATGGACAGATGAAGAACGGCGTCGGGTTGTGTTCACCAATGAATGACGGTTCTGCACTACCCAGGGTGATCATCTTTCAGGTCCCATTCCTCCAATGCTTCGGAGAAGGACAGCGCTGTTACTTTTCTTGTCATTGGGTATTACTTCAGGCCACGACTAATCTGACTGACGAAACGCGGACGGCACACCAGTACGGACATCCCAATCCTGATGTGTTAACTCTCTTGTGGCATTATCGAGGTGCCATTTTTTCAGCACGACAATGCTCGTCTGCAAATTGTCCGTGTTCCTATGAACTGTCTGCGTGATTTTGAGATATTCCCGTGGCAGAATAGGTCCCTAACGCTGTCCCCAAAGCGTCTGTGATCAGCTCGGACGTCAAGTGCTTCCCGCTATCTGTGTCCTGGAAACCAAGAACGAATTACAACAGTCGTCGAGGCAGAGCACACAGCGGCTTTACGAAACCATTTCCAACACAATTACCGCGTATTTCCACACAAGAGTGCGTGCGACGTCATGCGGATTAGCCATATCATCCTATCACACTCTTTGTAAATTAAATTCCACGCGATTCGTTTGAAGGCTTTATATTCATTATGTCAGGCAGTGTAGAGGTCCAAGATACTTTATTAATCGTGGGTCCGGAAATGTGCCTCAGAAATAACCCTAACTGTGTAGTTACGGACCACCGCTGCCATTAGTATGAAATATTATCCTAGTTAATACAGATATATCTGAAATGTAAAATAACCAACTACATCCCTTAACAGGATCAAGTTTATGGCCTACCTTAACACAAAACACCAGATTCCCTCCGTACATTTCCCGTTACAATTTACTGTAAACTGCTACTCGTTGAAGAAGCTGTTCCATATGTCTTCCACGTATTAGGGTGTAGAATGCTCGTATGGGAATGCATGTTTACCGGAACTATTGTCCGCAGCTCGTGGTCGTGCGGTAGCGTTTTCGCTTCCCGCGCCCGGGTTCCCGGGTTCGATTCTCGGCGGGGTCAGGGATTTTCTCTGCCTCGTAATGACTGGGTGTTGTGTGCTGTCCTAAGGTTAGTTAGGTTCAAGTAGTTGTAAGTTCTATGGGACTGACGACGATAGATGTTAAGTCCCATACTGCTCAGAGCCATTTGAACCGGAACTATTTTCCTTCTAAATATCAACCGATGCAGACTCTTTTATAGGTGCTTTGGAGCGGACAATGTTTTGAAATTCCGGTAAGGAACTGAGTGGTACAACCTAACCTGTTGAGGAGAGAAGGTACTCTACGTTCACAAATAATATATTTGTGAAGGGACCGCTGCTGTTCTCTATAAACATAAATGATTACCGGATAGGGTGCGCAGCAATCTTCGGTTGTTTTCTGATGACGCCGTGGTGTAGGGTGAAGCGTCGAAGTTGAGTCACTGTAGGAAGATACACGACGACTTATACAAAATTTCTAGTTTGTGTGATGAATGGCAGCTAGCCCTACATGTAGAAAAATGTAAGTTAATGTGGATGAATAGGATGAACAAACCTGTAATGTTTGGATGCAGTATTACATGTGTTCTGCTTGACATAGTTTAGTCGTTTAAATATCTGGGCGTAACGTTGCAAAGCTATAAGAGATGGAACAAGCATGTGAGAATTGTGTTAAGAAAAGCGAATGGTCGACTTCAGTTAGTATGGAGAACTTTAGAAAAGAGTGGTTCACTTATAAAGGAGACCGCGTATAGATCGCTGGTGCGACCTATTCTTGAGAACTGCTGGAATGTTTGTGATCCGTACCAGGTCAGACTGAAGGAAGACATGGAAGAAGTTCAGAGGCGGTCTGGTGGATTTGTTACCGGTGGGTTTGAACACCACGGATGTGTTACGGAGATGCTTCGGGGACTCAAATGGGAATAACTGGAGGGAAGGCGACGTTCTTTTCGAGAAACTCTGTTGAGAAAATGTAAAGAACTGTCATCTGATGCTGAATTCCGAACGATTCTACTGCCGCCAACGTACATTACGCGTAACGACCACGAAGGTGTAGGGCTCACACGGAGGCATGTATACTGTCGTTTTCTCCTCGCTCTATTTGCAAGAGGAAACATACCGCCGTTCGAGTCTCGTACAGATTCCCGTATGGAGGACACAGTGATACACATCCCTGGGGTTGTGAAGCAGCTGAATGGGTTGAAAATAAATAAATCGTCAGGTCCTGATGGGATTCTAATTCGGTTTTACAGAGAGTACTCTACTGCATTGGCTCCTTACTTAGCTTGCATTTATCGCAAATCTCTTGCCCAACGTAAAGTCCCGAGAGACTGGAAAAATACGCAGGTGACGTCTGTATATAGGAAGGGTAGAAGGACGGATCCTCAAAATTACAGATCAATATCCTTAACATCGGTTTGTTGCAGGATTCTCGAACATATTCTCAGTTCGAATATAATAAATTTCCTTGAGATAGAGAAGTTGCTGTCCATGCATCGGCACGGCTTTAGAAAGCATCGATCCTGCGAAACGCAACTCGCCCTTTTTTCACATGATATCCTGCGAACCATGGATGGAAGGTATCAGACGGGTGCCATATTCCTTGACTTCCGGAAAGCGTTTGACTCGGTGCCCCACTGCAGACTCCTAACGAAGGTACGAGCATGTGAGATTGGTTCCCAAGTTTGTGAATGGCTCAAATACTTCTTAGGTAATAGAACCCAGTACGTTGTCCTCGATGGTGAGTGTTCATCGGAGGTGAGGGTATCATCTGGAGTGCCCCAGGGAAGTGTGGTAGGTCTGCTGTTGTTTTCTATCTACATAAATGATATTTTGGATAGGGTGGATAGCAATGTGCGGCTGTTTGCTGATGATACTGTGGTGTACGGGAAGGTGTCGTCGTTGAGTGACTGTAGGAGGATACAAGATGACTTGGACAGGATTTATGATTGGCGTAAAGAATGGCAGCTAACTCTAAATATAGATAAATGCAAATTAATGCAGATGAATAGGAAAAAGAATCCTGTAATGCCTGAATACTCCATTAGTAGTGTAGTGCTTGATACAGTCACGTCGATTAAATATTTGGGCGTAGCATTGCAGAGCGATATGAAGTGGGACAAGCATGTAATGGCAGTTGTGGGGAAGGCGGATAGTCGTCTTCGGTTCATTGGTAGAATTTTGGGAAGATGTGGTTCATCTGTAAAGGTGACCGCTTATAAAACACTAATACGACCTATTCTTGAGTACTGCTCGAGCGTTTGGGATCCCTATCAGGTCGGATTGAGGGAGGACATAGAAACAATTCAGAGGCGGGCTGCTAGATTTGTTACCGGTAGGTTTGATCATGACGCGAGTGTTACGGAAATGTTTCAGGAACTCGGGTAGGAGTCTCTAGAGGAAGGGACGCGTTGTTTTCGTGAATCGCTACGGAGGAAATTTAGAGGACCAGCATTTGAGGCTGATTGCAGTACAATTTTACTGCCGCCAACTTACATTTCGCGGAAAGACCCCAAAGATAAGATAAGAGAGATTAGGGCTCGTACGGAGGGATATAGGCAGTCATTTTCCCCTCTTTCTGTTTGGAACAGGGAGATAAGATACTACTTGTGGTACGAGGTACCCTCCGCCACGCATTGTATGGTGGTTTGCGGAGTATGTACGTAGATGTAGATGTAGGAACACGAAGGGAAATACTAACTAGAGGTTATGCCCTTCGCCACGCACCGTACGGTGGCTCGCGGAGTATCTACGTAGATGTACAAATCAGGCTGTCTCAATTGGAATAACAATCTGTGCATCTCATTTATCTGAAAGGTAGAACGGGCTGAATGACTCACAGGGGTCGCCAATTAATGTGGGGTAACCGTGAGGAAAAACGAATTAAACAGCTTGAACTAAGAAAGGCCTCGAAAACCCGAAATGGTACGTGAGCCATTAAGAAATAGTATTGAAATTGCTTAAATATTCAGTACTTAATGTAGGAAGCAAGAAAAATAAGCGTTTGAAAAATGTCAGGATCACCCCTCGAACTGCTGATAAAAATTTTTTCTTATGATTTCACGTCACTGATTTTGTGTTCACCTAGTATGATGCAGTAAATGCTTGTAAGAAACTGATGATGGTCTATCTAGAGGAACTTTTTGTTAAGAAAAGAATTTTTTCAGCAGCTCGAAGTGGTAATCACGAAGTTTTTCAAATACTTACGAACTCCGGGGAACCACCTCCTGAAAATTTGTTGGGGACGTAATGCTTTCCTAATTAGGTTACAAGTGGATCCTTGGAAATACACTAATTTCAGTAGTTGCTCTGAGTTTCTTTACAGTGTTAATACTTCAATAAAAACTTCTGTAATGCTTATGATATTTATTCGCATTTTTTATTTACTTGAAAATATTTCTAAAATTTGTACATACGATGTGTAACGGTAATATGATGCTTTTCAATGGTGCTTAATTAATTCGAAAGAGCTGTGGTGGGGTCTCCCATGCTGGTTCCCAGGGTTAGTTTCCTTATGAAGGGCGAGTTCGCTACGCCTCTCGCATCCTAGTACGCTTCGTTGGCTGCTGTAGCAACCGGTAATGAGCTTTTACCGTTTTGTGCAGCTCCTTGGAGCAACACTATTTAAATTCTGAGTCTTTGAGCTTCCCGCCAGCTGTCCTTATTTCCAGTGTCCTCTGCGGTAAGGAATTTGCGGCACGACTCTACAAGGTAACTGGCTCCTCACAATCTACCAAAGAAACAAGTTATTCACTTCACCTTAATTATTTCGAGTTCAGGACTCAAAGGCAGTGTGGTATCACCATAATATAATATTCTGGGAACTGAAGACAAACTAAAAACTGAAACCAATATGAAGACGACACTTGAATGTTTTGAGGGATAAATTTTTACACTTAGTAGTAAAGGTTAATGTAAAAGCTATGGAATACATGTAAAACATTCGTAAGCGTAAAACGAAGCCAGTAAGTAGGTAAGCCACTGAAGAACTGCAGAGCCAGCTGTTACACTGGTGGGAAATGACGGGGGTTGTATGACTTCACCTACAACGACTCTTGTGAGGAAAATATAATACGAAAAGCCACAAGAAGTCTTGTTGAAATTAGAGAGTAATGTCCTTAGAGAAAAGATTGAAGGGAATATGACAATTCTCTCAGAAGAACAAACTGGCTTTAGGGCAGACAGATTGTGTTTGGATTTCAACCACTGTCTCAGATTAACAGTTGAGAAGCACGAAGCTAATAACAGGATAATACTTATAACTTATTGGATCTGGAAACAACATACAAGAGCATCACGAGATCTGAGATTGCACTTCATGAAGAGACTAAAGGTATGGGGTAAATGGATTAAATTAGTTATGAGAATGTGCAAAGTGACACACAAAAGTTAAGATAGAATAACAGAAAGCTTCGAAACCACCAAAAGCCTTAGGCAAGGTTACAGTCTCTCTCCTTTACTTTGTAATACATGGATGGATCAAGCACTGGAGGCTTGATACAAAAATTTATCAATAATAGGTATACTAGCTGAATAGGATGGAATTCATTCGCTACTTTTTTGCAGATAGCGAAATAGTACACATATGTTACGCATGCTGAATGAGTTGGAGTAGAAATACAGAATCTGGGGTTTTTAAATTAATTTCGACACGACAAAGCACTTGTGTATTCCTAAACAAGGAGCTAATTTTGTTCTGGAATATGGGAAAATGTAAAATATTTGGCGTTTTTAAGTATTTAGATTCTGTTATAACCTGTGACAAAGATACTAAGACCAGAGTAGCAATAGGTAAACGGAGGGTGAAGCGCTTACGTGGATTGATTTGGAACAATAGTATAAAAGGAAACTCCATAGCGTGTTTTAGAATATAGTTACTTATAGAGCAGAAGTGTAGACATTTGTGAATAAACGAGGGGACAAGATCATAACAGTGGAATTGGATTTCATGATAAGATGACTGCAGGTAATACTTGAAGATAAAATCAAAACGTCTGATGTAGGAGGAAAATGGAGCTTGCAAAGTCCATAACGAATAGACAGGAGAGTTAAAGTCGGCAGGGGTTTGAATATGTTAGAAGAGTTAGCAATGTCAGATGGCCTAAGAAGCGGTCAATGTGGGTCCAGAGAACAACGAAGACGTGACGGCCACCTTTTATATGGGAATTCTTTATTGATCGAGGAATGGATGAGAAGGGGTTAACAGCTTTCGATTGGATTAACGCAGATTTCTGGAAGGGGAAAACGGCTGACCTCTGGCGGGAAAAGTTACATAAGAAGTGTGAAAAAAAACACAGGCATAGTCTATATAACTGAAATCTATGAAAGCTTTAACAGCAGATTAACAGATTATGAAATGGTGATATTAAGTTTAAAGAATTTCGTTCTGGTAAGAGGAACTATTTACCGGCAAATAAAAAAACTAACTCATGTGTCATATTCACATAATTTTTAGAAGTGCAAATGCCCTATCACACATGAAGATGTTTGCCCTTTTCAAAGATCCAAGGTCGAAAATGTTTCTCTTGCTATCACCTATCGAACTTGTTTGGAATTTGATTTCCATCCTCGATTTCGGTCCCTTAGTAACAAATGCACATGTTATGTTATCTCATATTAGATCAGCAAGGAGAAAACTCATCTACGAAGCTACCCAGGCATCATTTTTCCACACGCACGACATTAGCTGTTCTGATTGCTCTTGGGCTTCATGCTACGACGAATCCATGTATAGTTTTCTTGCACCTAGTCTGCGATGTAATGTTCCTTTCACTGACATGCATTCTACTTAGTGCTGGAAGCTTCCAAAAAGTATTGCACACGTACAACTCAAAAATAAGCTGGTGATTTTTTTTTTACTTTTTCTCTGTGTTCGTTGAATTTTGTGTATCTAATCAGGATTGCAAACATTTATAATTCAGAGATCACTTTTCATACATGTCCAAGAACAGTAGAAATATACTTGTGTTAATTCACTGCAAAAATCTGAGCTTCTGGCGAACTCCATCACTGTGTTCACCAGGAAAGCAAATGGCCGCCAAACAAATAATGTAATAACACAGATTAACTTATGTATTAGCGCCCACTGTGACCAGAGAATTACAATGATGTCACGTAAGTAGGACCGCCATTTGCGACTACGGAGAGCAGTATATGGGAAATTTTAACCATATGTTCTTTAAATGCAGGAATTCCGTGAGAGACAGGGACAGTTTTTACAAGAACTTAAAAAGAAAGTGAAGGTAACCTTTCCTGTTAATATACAGTGTGTCTGGCCTGATAAATGCAAAGTATTTACGGATATTTGATGAGATTTATTTCAGAAAGTGGTTTCGATGTTGAAATCCAGAATTTATGTCACTGAACCCCGAAAGTAGTTTACCACTTATTTTTTGTTAATGTTAAACTAAATATATTCTTTAAATTTTTATAAGAAGATTCTAATTAATGTCTTGTGCTATTTGCGAAGTATGACTGTAATTATTTGAGCCTTATAAATTAAATGTGAAAGTCATGTGAATATGCTTGTAATTTCATTGTTTATTTTACAGTGTACATTTTACATTGAACAGCAGATCCGAAGGGGTTATAAATAAAAAGTTAAATATATCATTAGCGTCTGGTGATCAAATTACGTCAGTGGCTTTCCAACCAAAGAGAACATTGGATACGGCAGGAGTCTGGATTTTACAGGGGAGAGGCGAAAGCTGCTCCGAGAACATTTAATACAACAAATTCATCACGTAACACATAGAGATATAGTTGGCACACAGTGCCTTTCCCTGTAAACGACCCAATGTTTATCAGTACGCCGAAGAAGCAACAGCCAAATCCAAACCCACTTAGGGAAATATGGTTGGTTAAAAGGTACAGAAATTAGGCGAATAATAAGAGTGTGACAAAAAACAGACAGACTCGTACTTTTTCTACAACTCAAAAAATCACTAAACACCATTTATAGGGAAAGTCTGTTCGTAGGGAAACATAGTCGTGGTATCCCATGTTCTGATCCGGAATATTTCCTCCCACGTGTCAAAAAACTTCGTGCCTCAGAAACAAGAGCGCAGATTTGAAATGAGATGGAGATCTTTTAGAATCCCTTGTAACACAAGTCGAATGCTTCACTACGATGCACTGAACTGTCAGTCTGATATGTTTGATAGTGAGCTTTCTGACGGTTTCCGAGACTGACAGTATTCTCTGTGTGCAAATGATACACGATGTTGCGTAAAGTACTTCTATATGAGACACCTGCATGTGTAACAAGCAGTTCATGAATTATTCACCGTGTTGCGAGCGAGGCGATCTCGGCTTAGCAGTTGTCAGTATTCTTCCACTGTATTTCAGCAACAGATTCCCCCAATCAGTTCAGTGTTAGAAGCAGCCGTTCCTCCTAGATGCAATAACAATGAAAGTAGCGAACAAGAGGACTAATGAAGCACCATCTTCGGTACAATTGACCAAAGTAATGTAACTTTTTTTCATTTCCTTTCTGAGCCCTCAGTGTTATGCCTGATTTCATGTGGCTCACCAAAAATTCCTCTGCTGGGCAAACCTATTAATCTCAAAATAGCACCTGCTACCTACGTCCTCCATTTTTTGCTGGATGTATTCCAATCTCCTCTTCAGTTTTTACCATCTATAGCTCCCTTTAGTATAGCGGAAGCTAGACCCGGGTATCTTCTAAGTTGTCCTAGTATCCTGTCCCTTCTTTTTGTCAGTGTTTTCCACGTGTTCCTTTCCTCGCCGATTCTGCGGGAAATCTCCACATTCCTCATCTTATCAGTCCCAAACGCTTCGATTCGGTTTTCACACAGTTCATGTTTCACTACTGTACAGTGGTGTGCTCCAAACGAACTTCTCAGAAATTCCATCATCTAATTAAGATCTATGTTCGATAATAGTACACTTCTCTTGGCCAGTATTGTCCTTTTCACCATTGCTAGTCGGCATTTTATGCCCTTGCTCCGTCCATCACTGGTTATTTTGCTGTCTAGGTAGCAGAATTCCTCAACATCTACTTCGTGATCAGCAAGTTTGTTGTTAAGTTGCTCGTTGTTCACATTTTTTCTACTTCTCATTACTTTCGTCTTTGTTCTATTTACAATCAATTGATTTTCTGTACTCATTAGACTTCATTCCACTCGTCAGATCCTCGAATTCTTCATTTTCACTGAGGATAGCAATGACATCAGCAAATTGATATTTTTTTCACTTGAATTTTAATTCCACTCGTTAACCTTCCTTTCCAGTCCGTCATTGCTTCTTCGACGTGTATATTGAAAAGTATTGGTGAAAGACTACATCCCTGTCTCACACGCTTTTTAATCCGAGTTCTTCGTTCATTGTCCTCCGCTTCCATTGTTCCCTCTTAGTTCTTGGACATACTGTCTATTATCAGTCCTTGTCCTGATTTTTCTTCAGCCTTGCTTTCATTACCCACTACAACGTCAGAACTGCCTCTCTGATGCCTTTACCTTTCCTGAAGACAAACAGATCGTGATTTAACAGAGCCCCAGATATCCGCTGATCTGTACACTTTTCTTATCAGCAATTTGGATACATGAGGTATTAACCTGACTGTGTGATAACTCTCGCTGTTTTCGGCTGTTGCAATGTTCAGAACTGTGTGAGTGATGTTTATCTGAAAGTCTCCTGGTATATCGAGAGTCTCAAATATTTTACACATCAAAGTAAGTAGACGTTTTGTTGCCTCTTCCCCGAATGATATTTATACACCACGATGGAATGTTATCACTCTCTTCTGACTTATTTGATCTGAAGTCTTCTAAGCTTTTTAAAATTCTGGCTCTAGTAGTGGATCCTCTATCATTTCCTTACAGACTACTGTTTTTCTGTCACGCCATTAGTTAAGTCCTCCACCTCACGGAGGCCTTCAGTGTACTCTTTCCATCTATTCGCTGTCTTCCCTGCACTTAACAGTGGAGTACACTTTTAATCTTACCGTCCTCGCATTTAATTTCACCGTAAGTTGTTCTGACATTACTATTTCAGTCCAAATTGATTTGTATTTCTGTATTCCTGAACTTCCCCAACATTTTTTGTCTACTACCTTCCTCATATATTACATTTGCACAGTTGTTGCTGCAACCATGCTTAAGATTCTAAATTGATTTACCTTCTTGTATCATCGATCATATGAAGTATTTCTTCCGTTAACCATTGTTTCTGAACAGTTTTTATAATTATGTTTTACTCTCTAGCTTCTATGATTACTTTTTCTAGAGATTTCACTGAACTGCCTACTGAAATATTCATTATCGTAGAGTATATAGCTACAGATAACTTCAAGCGTATCTGTTCATTCGTTCCTATTTCTTTAGGCCACGTCTTTGAGCCCTGGGTCTTGTCTTGCACATCATTCAACTCTTCGTCATTACAAAATTGTGATCTGGGTCTATATCTGCTCCTGGATAAGTTTTTACAATCCAATATTTGATTTCGGAATCTCTGTCTGACCGTGACGTAACTGGAGTGAATTCTTCTTTTCCAAGCATATCTCCTTCTCCTGTAATTCTTGAACAGATTGTTCACTATTACTTGCCGAACTGTGTCGCAGAGCTCAAACAGTCTTCCACCTCTTTCATTCCTGCCACCAAGACAACATTCTCCTATAAACTTCTGTTCTATCCCTTCCCCTACAATACCGTTATAGGCGGGGGCCTATTAGAATTTCAGCTCCCTTTACGTGATGAGATATGCTTTCAATATCCTCGTGTACTTTCTCTATTTCTTCATATTCTGCTTGCAACTTTGACATTCATACCTGATGAATCGTTGTCTGTGTTGGTTTGCTGTTGATTCTGAGAAATACAGTATCTCTTCACAGTAACTCACTCTCTGCCCTACCCTCCTATTCATAATGAATCGCAGTCTTGTTACAACGTTTTGTGTCGATATTACCCAATACTCGTTTCCCTACCTAGTTAAAACGTCTGACATATCATGCCCCGACTCGTAGACCGCTACGCTTTCGTTGGTTATTCAGTCTTTTTCTAGTGATCACTTTCTCCTCGACAGGAGAGATGCGAAAGGGGTACTAGTCTGGAATCTTTTCACCAATGGAGAGATCATCATGATACTGTATCAGTTACGGGCCACACGTCCTGCGGCTACAAATTCAGCGAATTATGTGTCTTTAACGCCGTGGCTTACATTGCGTTTCGCGTCCTCATGCCGTTAATTATTGCTGCTTCTTCCACCTTATAGGGCCAGTTTCCTACCCCAAGAGCAAGAGAGTGTCCTGAAACTCTGTCCGCTCCTTCGTCCTCTTTGACGAGGCCGTTGGCTGAAAGAGGGTGACTTCTTTTGCCGATAGCCTTCAGCCAACATTGCTGACAAATTTTAACGTCTTTTGGGCGTTTTCCACTGTCACTGCAAGTAAGTTCCTTTCATAATTTTAGAATGTGTATTATGTCACATACTAATCAATACTTTGAAGAGTAATATTTTAAATGAGTATGAATATGGAAACCACTTGTTCAGCCTCACTGTGATTATGTTTCCACAGCCAGCCAGATCCAGGTCTGCGACTGGAAGAGGAATCACCATCTATTCTCCTACGATAGAACAGAAGCAGGAATAAATTAGTTGTAGCCACATCCAAAAATTTTTCTTCAAAAGAGTGTTGTGATACACAGGTGAAAGGCCCTTAATGTCAAGAGGTGTTATTGTTGGCTGGTGAACGTACGTGAAAAATAAATGTCTTACACTAAACCAACTGTTGTTCCTGTAGGAAGTACTACTGAGCCGCTGCAACGAAAACTTCCAGTTTTGTTCTCCTGATTTACATGTGTTGATCGCTGAACACGTGTGCAATATCAACAGCAGCGCCAAGTTACCGACCTGAAATCGGAAATACGCCTGAAAAATAAATGAAACTTTCCACTCATAAAAAAAGAGTAATGCTAAAAATATAACTGTACTTTCAATTGTTCATCACCAGTCCGCGAGTCGTCTTCTGGGAGCTCACTGCTTAACGCAACAATAAGGCTTTGCAGTTGCCAGTACGGGGTCAAGTCAGAACATGTGACGATTCCCATTCACGCACAGGCGACTCGATCTGAAGGTGCGCGGGTTACTCCTGGACCTCGTAACGCTTGATTGAAATCTGTTAAGAGACTTGTCCACTGCAACGTATTACCAACATGCAGTCCCTCGCTTGGTGTAAGCCATAATCTAAAGGATCTCATACCATCGCGCCATGAATGTACTCTGATAAGGTGAGGTATTAGTGTAAGTATCTCCTTCGTTCTCAGCATCAGTCATGGGTGCAACTTCCTGGTATCATTCATTCGGGCTGCCTCGTGTTACATTTCGTGAGATGTAGTGCCAACAAGCGAGTGTACGTATTTCGTATGGTATGGATCTTAACGAGACCTAGAAACGACGGAGAGGCTTCGTCCCAGTGATTCGCAATCCCACAACATGCCACAGCACCTCCACACACCCCACCGCCGAACCACACCAAACCCAGGGTTATTGTGCCATTCGGCCTCCAGTGGACCCCCTCGGGAACGTCTCATACTAGTGTAACCCAAATAAAATGGTGTACGCGTACGTGGAAACGCTGTTTGTGCAGCAATTGGCTCTGAGCACTATGGGACTCAACTGCTGAGGTCATTAGTCCCCTAGAACTTAGAACTAGTTAAACCTAACTAACCTAAGGACATCACAAACATCCATGCCCGAGGCAGGATTCGAACCCGCGACCGTAGCGGTCTTGCGGTTCCAGACTGCAGCGCCTTTAACCGCACGGCCACTTCGGCCGGCTGTGCAGCAATTGTCGACAGAGTTTAACTAAGGGTAACCAGCCCGCATTCGCCTTACCGTCGCCAGCTAGGTCGGATTTCTACCCATTTGATAACGTTTCAAGCATTACAGGCACTGACCTCCAACCAACTTGGAATTATGACGATCTAACGCACCAATTGAACAAAATTTGGCACGATATACTTCAGGAGGGCATCCAACAACTCTATCAATCAATACCAAGCCAAATAACAGCTAGCATAAGTGGGAGAGATGGGCAAACACGCTGCTGACTTGCTCAATTCGTGAAGCTCTCCAATTTTTATGAAATTACAGTCACTTGATTGTCTGTTCATGTACACCAATTATTACATTGTGACCGACCAATAACAAGTGAATAAAAGGTAATATTTGTGCCAAATATTTTTCGCCTTTATTCTTTGCCAGGTATTTTCAGTGGTCTGGAATACGTCCGTAATTGTGTTTAGACTACTTAGTTTACAACCCCGTTATAAAAATTTATGTACAAATATAGATTTCTATTTGTGTATGTAATAGTGTATGTATTTATGTTCCAGATCACCTCCTAAACTACCAGACCGATTTCAGCCACACGTGATACATATATCACTGAGTTTCTGGAAATAATCGCTTGAAACACGACATTTTAATTCATCACCTCTGACTGTATTTGGGGCACAAATTGGAGACAGTATTCACGTATACTCCTGAATATACCAGAAAAGTTATTGAACCACTCTTAGGCCAGGGGATATGACGTCAAAGGCACTGAGATTCACGAAAATCTGCCGTATTGTTCACGGTGGTTTAATTTATTACTTCATTACTACTAAATACGTTCATCACACATTTCGCAGACAGTAGATATACACAGGATGCTACGAACTGATACCAACAAACAAGAGGTTGTAGAAGGGACTCGAGGAGCAAATTGAGGATACGAACCCGTGTCGAGAAACATCCTCCAACGACACTACAGAGCGTCGAAGTTATAGGCGCCAGCACCTGCCTCTACGTCGCTCCTTCATCAACAACGTCTGACCTTAGGCGGAACGCTTCGCAGTGTAGTTTTCCAGTGATCGCGACTGAATGCCACGATCTACATTGAAGAAGATGGAAATAGCTGCTACATAGACAAGCTTCGTCTCCTCTGAATGCGGTGTACTGCTTGCCTTGGTGGATGACGATTCTTCTCCCGTATACGGTAAAACGTTAGAGACTTATGAGGGTTTCTAGAGGAAAACTGCAGATCGAACCCCGTGTATGAAATAATCAACTAATGAGAAAACAGAGCATCGCATTCGTAGGACATAAGGCCTTTCTATGGAGAAGCTGGCACTATCTTCTCAACTGGTGGTTACAGCAATAAGTCGCTGAATAACAAACAACATAGCAATACGTTCCTCCACTTAAGGACCGATGACCTCAGCAGTTTGGTCCCATAAGACCCTACCACAAATTCCCAAAAATTTTCAGAACTTACCTACACCTAACCGTAACGAGCAGTAATGTGAGACGGTACTATACAGATGAGGAATGAAGCTACAAAAAAGAAAATCGAGGCGACTGCATTTTTTTGTTTCACTGATGATACAGCAGTTATCCAAAAGCTGTCGGTCATCATCTGAGCTGATCGATTAATGCAAATTGTATACAATTAGTACCATCTATTGAACAAATTGTGGACTGGTAGCCTACGTATTACTTGATACTAGGGTAAATGTGCGCAAACGTCAACTGTACTATTCACTAAGCAAATTGCCGAAGTATCACTTACAGCTTAAAAATATAATTAAATCCGTTCCACAGTTTTTCTACACTAAATGTTGCTATATGTCTTTGTGAACGTTACTGTAAAAATAGCCCCACTGTCAGAAACATTTTTCGAATTGATTTCCTCTCACTTTTTTACTTGGATCACTTCATTCTTGTGTTAATAGCAGAGACATTTTTATACAAAGGAAAAGCAACCACATTTTTCAGCATGTAGCATGTCAGACATTAGTGGAATAACAGACATAACAATCTTACAATAAGACGTGTTAAAAGTAAAGTTTCATCCACATGAAAACTGCTTTGAATTCCAGTGATTTATTGCCATGGCCCTTCTGGAAATGGTATGCACTTGCTCCCTCCGACGTTCGCACTGACTTACTACAGCCAGTTACAGAAGGACCTGCAGTTTCGCCTGGTCTCTTAATCTGATTACGACATGGCCTTTTTCATATTAACTGACACTGTCAGAGGTGAAAGACAAGGTAAGCGAAACATAAGAATCATACGACTGGTGTTGGGTCGAACTGCAGAACTTAGGACGGTAGTCTGGTACTCAACAAATGTTTTTTTTCTTTATTTATTTGTGGGCGGGGGCGGGGGTGGGGGGAGGAGGGAATCCACTACTCTCGTCTTCGAGCTTCTGCGCTACATTTTAGTTTCAGTACACCGTTTTCAGTATCAAATTTTTAGCTGTGTGTCTGCGTATTGATGTATACCACGCGAATAACTGTGATCATCTAACTGCGTGCGGAACGGCTCTCTACTAAACGAATATATCGAATAATTATGTTGTAAATGGCGTTTAAGTTTGTATGTCCTGTTCACACAATCGTACACACAGTCAAAGTCTGCTTTAAGTAGACTGATACTTGAGATTTCACCGAAAATCAATCTTAAAGTGTTGTCGTCAATTCCTATTGTCACTCGCTACACATCAGTAATTAAGGTTCACTTCCAAGGTCTTATCACTAAGAAAATGGTCAGTCTGAATAACTGATCTGATCGTCGCACATTCATATACACAAACAGACAATCACTTACTTGAGGTTGATCAGTCAGCTTACTTCTCCTCTCTGAAACTTCGGTGATTCCTGTAATGTTCTATTATTTCTTTTCTTTCATGATAATTAGTCATACGGCGTACACGAAATAGCTGAGATCGGCCTAGTAAATGACGGAAAACTATATAGCCATTTGGGTGCGGCGAAACCTAGTGACAGCAAAATTTTTAAGAACTTTCGAAATGAATATTTAGCGTCAGAGCGCGTGACTATTTGCAATCTCTTCCGCCTAATCAGAGCATACATACGCCCGTTTCTGCTTTAAATCACAGCATCTAATAAAGCGGTTCTAGGCGCTTAGTCCGGAACCGAGCTCCTGCTACGGTCGCAGGTTCCAGTCCTTCGTCAGGCATGGATGTGTGTGATGTCCTTAGGTTAGTTAGGTTTAAGTAGTTCTAAGTCTAGGGGACTGTTGACCTCAGATGTTAAGTCCCATAGTGCTTACAGTCATTTGAACTATTTTAACCATATGAGATGCATAAGATATTTATTATCACGAAATTTGTTTGATTGAAAATAATTTGATTCGTCATTTAATCACCCATAACTAACGTACACTTGACTTCAAGTTGACTCTGCCTTAGCAATTCCTTCAAATTAGTAATTACTTTCTAATGGCGCCCAAAAATGTTCTTGAATTTCCCAAATTCAGCATACGCATTTCTGTTATATAGCTTAACACGACAATCCTTAAGGTTTAATAACTCCATACACATAATTAATTCAAAGGAATAACTATCCTGTTAGAGAATTGATTTCGCTGATAAGAGTCTTTCTCGTCGTATTATCTCTCCCTGTTCGAGGCGCAATGCACTCTCATCCGTCCGTCACGCTCGCTCACTGGCTGTATCAGCTCCGACCCGTCAATCTTGCGCCTAATTCTCTACATTTGAACATAAGAACGTACAACTCATAAACATGCATAAAATTTGTGAAATTTCGGTACATGATATAGTACACAGTACACAGTGATTACAAATTAACAATGTTAGGCGGTCGGTGTGGCCGTGCGGTTCTAGGAGCTTCAGTCTGGAACCGCGTGACCGCTACGGTCGCAGGTTCGAATCCTGCCTCGGGCATGGATGTGTGTGATGTCCCTAGGTTAGTTAGGTTTAAGTAGTTCTAAGTTCTAGAGGACTTATGACCACAGATGTTAAGTCCCATAGTGCTTAGGGCCATTTGAACAATTTTTTGAACAATGTTAATTTTCCCATCTTTGCGCACAGAAAGCACAGAAGCCACTGAAGCATCGGATAACGACATGCAACTCCTTGTCAGTAACGCGTATCTGCGGCGAATCTAACAGATGTCTGGAGTGAAGGGCGTGTTTCAGTAGCCGTGAGAAGGTAGGGAAGTGAAGTAAGCCGTTTAGGGAGGGAGAGGTGTTTACGTCCCACTCTCAGACGCACACAGACGGGCCTGCGGCGTCGTCAGTAACGCCGCCGCCGGGTCGGCAGCGGTATGACTCAGCTGCAGCCGACCGCAGCCGTGTGGGAGAGAATCCGGTCCGGTACATCGGCGCTCGCTACAGCCACGTCAGTGGCCAGGTGCTCCACTGCTGGCAAGCAGTTCCATGTCTGGTGCGAGCACGGCAATCCCAACTCCCTTCATGCAACTCTGAACTGAGCGAAAGAAGTCTTTAGCAACTAAGTCCTTGTACCGGGTGCTTATAATTAAAGAGCAGCTACTGACAGAAATGGGTGCGAAAATTGGTAGACACACTAATGCGTTTACTTGGAAGCGATTCTCTCCGGAAAATTTTTTTTACCACCAGGTGCAAATTAGTCACTGTGAGTGCAAGGAAAACGAATATAAACTACTGGCCATTAAAGTTGCTACACCACGAAGATGACGTGCTACAGACGCGAAATTTAATGGACAGGAAGAAGATGCTGTGATATGCAAATGATTAGCTTTTCAGAGCATTCACAAAAGGTAGGCGCCGGTGGCGACACCTACAACGTGCTGACATGAGGAAAGTTTCCAACCGCTTACTCATACACAAACAGCAATTGACCAGCGATGCCTGGTGGAACGTTGTTGTGATGCCTCGTGTAAGGAGGAGAAATACGTACCATCACGTTTCCGATTTTGATAAAGGTCGGATTCTAGCCTATCACGATTGCGGTTTATCGTATCGCGACATTGCTGCTCCCGTTGGTCGAGATCCAATGACTGTTAGCAGAATATGGAATCGGTGGGTTCAGGAGGGTAGTACGGAACGCCGTGCTGGATCCCAACGGCCTCGCATCACTAGCAGTTGAGGTGACAGGCATCTTATCCACATGGCTGTAACTAATCGTGCAGCCACGTCTCGGTCCCTCTGAGTCAACAGATGGGGACGTTTGCAAGACGACAACCGTCTGCACGAACACTTCGACGACGTTTGCAGCAGCATGGACTGTCAGCTCGGAGACCATGGCTGCGGTTACCCTTGACGCTGCATCACAGCAGTAGCACCTGAGATGGTGTACTCAAGGACGAACCTGGGTGCACGAATGGCAAAACGTCATTTTTTCGGATGAATCGATGTTCTGTTTACAGCATCATGAGGGTCACATCCGTGTTTGGCGACATCGCAGTGAACGCACATTGGAAGCGTGTATTCGTCATCGCCATACTGGCTATCACCCAGCGTGATGGTATGGGGTGCCATTGGTTACACGTCTCGGTCAGCTCTTGTTCGCATTGACGGCACTTTGAACAGTGGACGTTACATTTCAGATGTGTTACTACCCGTGGCTGTACCCTTCATTCGATCCCTGCGAAACCCTACATTTCAGCAGGATAATGCACGACCGCATGTTGCAGGTCCTGTATAGGCCTTTCTGGAGACAGAAAATGTTCGACTGCTACGCTGGCCAGCACATTCCCCACATCTCTCCCCAATTGAAAACGTCTGATCAATGGTGGCCGAGCAAGTGGCTCGTCACAATACGCCAGTCACTACTCTTGATGAACTGTGGTATCTTATTGTTTACAACATCATGAGGGTCACATCCGTGTTTGGCGACATCGCAGTGAACGCACATTGGAAGCGTGTATTCGCCATCGCCATACTGGCGTATCACTCGGCGGGATGGTATGGGGTGCCATTGGTTACACGTGTCGGTCACCTCTTGTTCGCATTGATGGCACTTTGAACAGTGGACGTTACGTTTCAGATGTGTTACTACCCGTGGCTGTACCCTTCATTCGATCCCTGCGAAACCCTACCTTTCAGCAGGATAATGCACGACCGCATGTTGCAGGTCCTGTATAGGCCTTTCTGGATACAGAAAATGTTCGACTGCTACGCTGGCCAGCACATTCTCCACATCTCTCACCAATTGAAAACGTCTGGTCAATGGTGAGCCGAGCAAGTGGCTCGTCACAATACGCCAATCACTACTCTTGATGAACTGTGGTATCTTGTTGAAGCTGCATGGGCAGCTGTACCTGTACACGCCATCCATGATGTGTTTGACTCAATGCCTAGGCCTATCAAGCCCGTTACTACGGCCAGAGGTGGTTGTTCTGGGTACTGATTTCTCAGGATCTATCCAACCAAATTGCGTGAAAATGTAACCACATGTCAGTTCTAGTATATTTGTCCAATGAACACCCGTTTATCATCTGCATTTCTTCTTGGTCTAGCAATTTTAATGGCCAGTAGTGTACGTTTCCGCATGCAATGAATTGGGAAAGACGGGTGAGCCAAAATGGTCGAACAAGTCAGTAGGGCATAATGTTGACTTTAGTGTTAACACAGTTCTAATTTTACACAGTTTGTTCAGCAGAGACGCCGACGAGATAGCGCGTTCGCAAAATGACATGATCAACAGTTACTAACAATATCTTCCAACGTAGTTTGAACAGAGTTTTACTGCATGTCTGACGATCAGGTAGTGATCGCAAGTGTCCCTCATAAACGCTTCCCTTTACGTATTCCAAGAGAAAAAGGTTCACATGGATTAAGATCAGGATCTTACAGGCTATGCATCTGGAAAACCTCTGGAGATAATACATACGTGGAAGGCAGTATTAAGCAAATCTTTCGCTGAGCGAGTGACGTGATGTGTTACCCAAAATTGCATAAAAATAGTAGCTTCCACATAGTTGCACTCTTCCAATGTACGAATCACACGCTGTAAAAGGAGATCTCGATAACGTCACGGTGCACCGGCTCTCTGGGTGTCTTCTCTTTAAAGAAGAATGGACACAGAATAAATGTGATTGTGATTCCACACTACATAATCACATATAGTGTGAGTGCAATGGCTCTTCGTGCACAACAGACGTTTTAACAGTACACCAAATGCCGCATATCTCTGTTTTTAGTGCACCCTGTAGTGTAAAATGTGCCTCGTCACTCTATCCATTATTGCCTGGCCACATGTCATCAACTTTATTCCGTGGCAGAAAACGAAGAGCAGTTTCAGAACGAAGTTGCGGGTCATGAGGCTTCAGTTTGTGCACGTTTGAATCGTCTACGGATAAAAGTGTCCTTTTACTATTTTTTTGAGTCATCAGTCTTCTGATTGGTTTGATGCGACGGACCACGAATTCCTCTCCTGTGCCAACCTCTTCATCTAAGAGTAACGCTTGCACGCTACCTCCTTAATTATTTGATGGATGTATTCCAATCTCTGCCTTCCTCTACAGTTTTTACCTTCTACAGCTACCTCTACTGCCATGAAAGTAGTTCCCTGGAGTCTTAACAGATGTCTTATCATCCTGTCTCTTCTCCTTGCCAGAGCTTTCCACGTATACTGTTCCTTTCCGCAGAACCTCCTCATTCCTCACCTTGTCAGCCACCTAATTCTCAACATTTGTCTGGAGCACCACATCTCAAATACTTCGACTCTCTTCTGTTCCGGTTTTCCCACAGTCCATGTTTCTCAACCATACAACGCTATTCTACAAATGCGCAGTCTCAGAAGATTCTTCCTCAAGTTAACGCCTTTGATGCAAGTAAACTTCTCTTGTTAGGCTTCTCTTTTACAGTGCTAGCCTGCTTTTGTTGTCTTCCTTGCTCCGTTCGTTATCGGTTATTTTGCTGCCTATGCAGTAAAATTCCTTAGCTTCATCTACTTCGTGACCATCAATCCTGATGTTAAGTTTCTCTCTGTTCTTTTCTATTTCTCATTACATAGTCCTTCGATTTAGTCTCAATTCATATTCTGTACACATTAGACTGTTCATTCCATTCAACAGAGCATGTAATTCATTTTCACTTTCTCTCAGGATAGCAATATCATCAGCAAATCGTATCATTGACATCCTTGACTCTTGTACATATTGCGTCACCCGTTCCTCCCTATAACTTAACCCTACTTTTCTGCGAATTTCGAATATCTTGCACCATTTTACATTGTCGAACGCTTTTTCCAGCTCTACAAATCCTATGATCGTGTCTAGATTTTTCTTTAGTTTTGATTCCTGTATTAACTGCACGTCAGAATTGCCTCTTACGTGCGCTTACCATTCCTAAAGCCAAGTCCGCGGCTCGTGGTCGTGCGGTAGCGTTCTCGCTTCCTGCGCCCGGGTTCCCGGGTTCGATTCCCGGCGGGGTCAGGGATTTTCTCTGCCTCGTGATGACTGGGTGTTGTGTGATGTCCTTAGGTTAGTTAGGTTTAAGTAGTTCTAGAGGACTGATGACCATAGCTGTTAAGTCCCATAATGCTCAGAGCCATTTGAACCTAAAGCCAAACCGTAGTCTAAGACATTCTCAGTTTTCTTTTCCATTCTTCGGTACATTGTTATTTTCAGCAACTTGGATGCATCAGTGGTTAAGCAGTATTCGGAATTGTGTCGATGATTTTTTTCCGAAAGTCACATGGTATGTCGCCTGAGTCACACCTACGTGAATAGTCGTTTTGTTGCCACTCCCACCCACCGATTTTACAAATTCTGATAAAATGTTATCAATTCCTTTTGTCTTATTTGATCAAAAGTCCTTCAAATTCCTTTTAAATTCTGATTCTAGTACTGGATCCCCTATCTCCTCTAAATCTACTCCGGTTTGTTTTTCTATCATATCATGTAAATGCTCCCCCTCATAGAGACCTTCAGTGTACTCTTTCCACCTATCCGCTCTCTCCTTTGGATTTAACCGTGGAATTTTCGTTGCACTCTTGATGTTACCATCCCTGTCTTTAATTTCACCGAAGGTTGTTTTAATATATGCTGACTCATGTCTTCGGACAATCATATTTTTTTCGATTTTTAACAGTTTTCATTACGACATTTCGTCTTAGAATTCCCTGCACTTCCTGCTTATTTCGCTCGTCAGCAGCTTGTACTTCTGTACTTCTGAATTTCACTGAAAAATTTTTATGTTTCTTTCTTTCATGGATCAATTGAAGTAGTATTTCTTCTGTTACCCATGGATTCTTTGTAGCTACCTTCCTTGTTCCTTTGTTTTTCTTTCAATCTTCCGTGACTGCCTTTTTTTGGGACGTCCACCCCTCTTCAACTCTACTGCCTACTGGGCTATTTCTTATTGCCTTTATCTGTAGCCTTGGAGAACTTCAAGCGTACCTCGTCATTCCCTAGCACTTCTGGGTTCCACTTCTTCGTATTTTGATTTTCCCTGACAAATGTCTTATACTTCAACCTTCTACATTAGTCTGTATCTGCTCCTGGGTACGCCTTAGAATCCAGCATCTGATTTCGGAATCTCTGTCTGATTGTAATCTAACTGAAATCTTCCCGTATTACCCGGCCTTTTCCAGTTATAACTTCTTCTCTTGTGATTCTTGGGGTTGGGTTGAGTTGTTTGGGGGAAGAGACCAAACAGCGACGTCATTGGTCTCATCGGATTAGGGAAGAATGGGGAAGGAAGTCGGCCGTGCTCTTTCAAAGGAACCATCCCAGCATTTGCCTGGAGCGATTTAGGGAAATCACGGAAAACCTAAATCAGGATGGCCGGACGCGGGATTGAACCGTCGTCCTCCCGAATGCGAGTCCAGTGTGCTACTACTGCGCCACCTCGCTCGGTTGTGATTCTTAAACAGAGTATTCGCTTACTAGTTCAGTCGACCTCCTATCTCATTTCTTGCCCCAAGCCCACATTCTCCTGTAACCACTTCTTCTGCTCCTTCCCTTACAACTGCATTCCAGCCCCCCATGACTAATAGACTTTAATCTCCCTTTACATTATTACCCTTTCAGTATCCTCATACGTCCTCATACACATTCCCTATCTTTTCATCTGCAGCTTGCGACGTCGGCATGTATACCTAAGCTACCGTTGTCGGTGATGGTTTGTGTCGATTCTTATAAGAACCCTGTCACTGAACTGTTCACAGTAACACACTCGCTGCCCTATCTACCTATTCATAAAGAATCCTTTTCCCGTTATATTATTTTCTGCTGCTGTTGATTTTACCCTAGATTCATCTGACCAGAAATCCTTATCTTCTTTCCATTTCACTTCATTGACCTCTACTATAGAGCGAGCCGTTGCATTTCCCTTTTCAGATATTATGGTTTCCCTAAAGCTCTCAAGTTTCTGACATTCCACACCCCGACTTGTAGAATATTATGCTTTCGTTGGTTGTACAATCTTTTTCTCATGCGCAACTGTCCTTTGGCAGTCCCCTTCCGGAGTTCCGAATGGGGAACTATTCCGGTATCTTTTGCGAATGGAGAGATCATCTTAAAACTTTTTCAATTACAGGCCGCATGTTATGTGGATATACGTTACGTGATTTTAACGCAGTGGTTTCCATTGCCTTCTGCATCCCCATGCCATTGATCATTGCTGATTCTTCAAGTGTAATATAGACTGCTAAACATTCCATGCCCGTGACCTTAGGATGGACAGTTCTCGTCGCACTGCCTATGACCAGCACTACCCGGAGCACATACTGTACTGTCAGTTACTGCAATACTATCCTAGTCAATTAACTTCCACTGGGATAGGACGCCTTCCTCTTCCAGGTGCATCACAAAGATCTCCCATGTTTTCGAATATCATTATCATCTTCTATAAACCAGACCTTTCAGTCGGTAATAATTTCTCAACGATGAGCTTCATTGCTACCTTTCACACTAAACGGTTTCACTAACAGCGCACGGTCCGTACCTTTCTCTCACATTACAGCTTGTCAACTAACAGCGTGTATGTCATAGCGTCATTCAAGCAGTGTTCAACTTCGGATTTGCACTGGTGGCTAAAACTGAAAATAATTTTTTCTATGTAAATCGGTTTCGCATTAACGCATTTTCATATCTACCAAGTTTCCCTGGGATACGACGTTTCAGATTCGTGTCGGGCAATCCAGATCTAGGTTTACTTTGATTCTCCAGGCAAATGCCGTAATGGTTCTCTGAAAGGCCGACTTATTTCCTTCATACTCTTGAAACAGTCTGAGGATGTGCTCTGTCTCTGATGACCACGATGATCAATCTCTTATCTTCCTTCTTACTGTAATCCCCTCTGAGAAGTCGGAACTTGGACGGACATGAAGATATCGACATTCGAACGGTTGAAAAAATACGCTGTCCAGATCACGTTAATGTTAACACATGTCAAAAACGTGAATAAGCGTCTTTTGCCACGCAGACCGCGATGTCATGAGCAAGATGAGACTCACTGAGGTTCTGGAAACTATTGACAGGGATGCGTAGCCCTGCCGTGGTCAGCTGCACTAGGTTTCTCGGTAGAGGATCAATGGCACGTGCAGCCCGATGGAGGCGGGTCCACAGATTCTCGATTGGGCTTAAATCCAGGGAGTTTACTGGCCAGGGGAGAACAATGAATTCTTACTTGTGCTCTTCGATCCACGCACATACACTTCGAACTGTGTGACACATTGCATTATTGCCTTGGAAGTGCCCATCGCGCATGTTGGGATGAACGGACGTGATGCTCAAGGGCAGATATATCCTCGTGTTGGTCCAGTCTGCCTCCCACAATGACGAGATCGTCTAGGAAATGGCACGGTAACATTCCCCTGAGCATTAACGCTCTCTCCTTCGACTTGGAACCTTGCAGAGTGTTCGCTTTCAGACGTTTCACTCCTAACGCGCAAACGGCCATCTGTCCCATGGAACTTTAAATGTGATTTATCTGGAAAGGCCCATAGACAGCAACAATCGTTGAAAGGTCGTTGGATGGACGCTGCTGGTAGTCTCTTTGTTTATCTGTGCTGCCTGTAACTCGACAGTTGCTTGTCTGCTCACCCGTACGCATCTCGGCAGCCATCATTCACCACTGCCAGCTTCAGCCCTGGTGCACCACAGTTGTCCCGACACTTTTTTGGATAGCGCCATTGCGTCGTTTTGCCAGGCACGGTATAATTTTTCCACGCGAGCATGTGAACAGTTTACAAAATTAGCCGTTCCGGAAATACTACCACCCTCAGTTCGAAAGCCCCTTTGGTCCACATCGCGAAAACGACTGCACTGTTTTTCCGCGGCCCTTCCGACATGCTTTATGTACCCTCCACTTGTAGTGCCGGCACCTGCCGTCTGTGAGTGGTTACTGTACGTTGACGTCGATTACAGGCTATGGTCACATTAATGTGACTGGATGGTGCAGTTATTTTTTATTTTTATTTTTTATTTATTTATTTATTTAATTTTTTTCATGACATGTGGAGGGAAAGCTTGGAGGAGGGCGATGGAGTAGCTGGAAAACTGATTGCCCAAATTCCCGGACAATAGCGCGTTTATGTAAAACACGTGTTGTCCGCATTCACCATAGGTGGGAATAAGTATCTTCCTCTACAGATCCCTCACTAATTATCTCAGTGTACATTAAACTTCAGTTGCTTTCTTGACGGCATGACTCAAACGGGATAGGGCTCAGCCACTTGCAGGAAATTATAACTGCCAGAGAGAGTCGCAGGGGCCATATTTTCGTAAGCCGACATTAACGGAAGGTAGATTGGACTGCTGACCACATTCCAGTAGCGCCTAATGGAGGAGGTTAACCAGAGGTCGTTTGCAAGCCGAGGTCACATACGCGGACTGAAACGCCAAGCAGATGAATTTTTATTTTGTTCGAAACTTAATTCGCCGGCTTTCTCCTCTTTTACATTGGCTTCATATACGAACATAGAAAGTACGTGTTTGAAATAATAACATACACAGTGTCTGAAAGAACAAAATAATGAATCATTCTCTTGGTTGATTTCACATCGTCAGTCAAACAAAATAATCAATCATTCTCTTGGTTGATTTCACATCGTCAGTCAAACTGTGCCAATCTCTTTGTCTCTTATATCAACCAAACCCACAATGACAACAATCATTGTTACGTATTCCGCTCCTTATATTATCACACAATACTCCTAGATGTCGGAGGAGCTGTTCTATCACCTTGCACATTCTTCTGACAGTTAAAAATATAATTTTTGTATAACGTAGTTTGACTGTTACGCTCTTCTGCTGGACAGCATATACACTTATTTTTTACTATGGTTTCCAACTGCCTACATTTCAATTTTCTAAATCCTTACTTACAGCACATCTCAGACGCTTTAATCCTCTTATTTTCTGGTTTTCCCAAAATCCGTGGTTCACTTTCAACAATTCTTACTCTGAACAATCTCAAAAACTTCTTTCTCTGATAAGATGTGTGATACTAGTAGACTTCTTTTTAACAGAAATGTCCTCTTTGAAGCTACTAATCTGGTTTTGTGTCTCTCTTGTATTTTTCACTATATGTTATTTTTCTTCCACGGTAACAGATTTCCTTCGCTTCGTCTACTGCGTGGTCCCCAATTTTGGCGTTAAGTTATAATTAATATCACTTCTGCTACTTATCACTACTTTTGTCTTTCCCCAGTTTACTCTCAGTCTAATGTCTTTACTTAGGAGATCGTTCATTCCATTCAGTATTGAAAGGTACAAACACAAAGTAAAGTGATTTAAATTGAACCAGAGACGATCGAATGTAGTACTGCTGAACAGCAATCGCTGGATCAAGTTGTTATGGGTAATTTTTAGAGTAAGTTTCGATCGAGAGAAGTATACAGTACTCTCAAGGGTAAAGACATATGAGAGTAAGTTTAGATCCATGTATGGAGGACTCTCAGCCGCAAAGACGTGTTGTATCTGATGTGTGCTCTATTAATACTTACTCACTACGGGCAGTTATGGTTTTTTATTTGCAAGATACCATTCTGGAAATATTTAAGGTAAAGAAAGTTGTTCTGTTACCAATGCAATGGGCGTTTTCATAACTGATGATTAAGACAGTGTATGGCACTCACATCCAATGATTCTGGAAAGCTAGTTGTCAATGTATAACCAGTTTATTGTGTGTTAATTGTGAGCATTATTAATTTTCAATGAGTCAAAATACAAGTTTTAAAGTTAGTGCCATATTGTTAGTTACCGCAAGACAATATCAGCTCACAAATCCATGTCGGTTTTTATTAACTATTATATTGAAGAAGTTATTTTCTCACGCGTATTCGATTTAATTAAAATGTATGCTAAGCAACAGCCTTGCACATTAGCTGTGTGCTAACTATACAATTTAAGGTACCAACAGAGTGCAGTGTGGTGAGCGTTATCATTGCGCAAATAAAGGCAAGGAATTTTATTATTTCGGGGATAACATTCATTAAGCACAGGGTCCATTATTTTCAAATTGGTCAAATTTTATTTTATTACCAGCCAGTTGCAAATCAATAGTCTTGCATCAGATTCAGTTTTTGTGTTACGTAAATTCATGCAGTTTTGGTTTGGTTTGAAGTTACTGACTGTTTACATTAGCGCAGTTAGAAAAGTTCAGTATATGGCAAAGCGCATAAGCGACGAGATATAATACACGTTCACGTGCTATTCCCATTCAAGCAGCTGTGTTGCAGGCTACGTTCAGTTACGTCAGATACTGTACTATCAGTTATGTAATTACATTCCAATTTCATTTACATTAAAATGTACGTGTTGCAGTATATTCACTAACTCTTCCTCCTTTTCCTCAAAGACAGCAGTGCCATTAGCGAATCTTTGTGTTTATACATTTTCGTCTTGAATTGTATTCAAACTGCTGAACCTGTCTTTATATTCCCGTTGTTTCTTCTTTGGCGTACATGGTTGAAGTATATGGGCTTAAGGCCACATACTAACGTTACACATTTTCTGATTCGAGCCCTCTGTTCTTCGTGTTCCAATCTTAATGCGCCCTCTTTGTTGTTGTACGGATCTTATTTATCCTTCTATACATACAGTTTAGTTCGGTTTTCTCTGAATTTCAAACATCGTCCTCGATTTTACATTGTCGAACGCTTATTCCAGTTCGACAAATCCTATGCACGTGTGTTTATTTTCCTTAAATATTGCTTCCATTATCGAATCGCATATGAGAAGTGCCTCTCTGGTGTACTTACGTTTCCAAAAGGCAAACTGATGGTCTTCTGTTTATTATTCGCATCATCATCTGGGATATGCCGTCCGTTAAGCTAACAGCGCTACAGTTCTCGCACTTATCTGCCCTTGCTATCTCCAGTATTGTGTGGATGAAATTTGTTCGAAAGACTGACGGTGCGTCTCCAGTATCAAGTACTGTACACAAAAACATTATTAGTTAGATGATTAATAATTTTTGATGTCATAAATGAAACAACAGCAATGTTCTTTCGTAATCAAAGGAAAAACACTAAGTCGGGATCGCGACAGGTTTTCATTTTTCTGCTTGCGATCTACACTGTTTTTCATTACTCGCTTGGTTGCCTCTTTGCACAACGACTTCAGAATTCCGAAGGTATGTTAGCTATCCATTCTGGCATATTTGTTCGCAAGTCTTCCAAAGCTCTCTCTGAAGAGCTCTGAAGAGTAGTGAAAAGGAGAACAACGACTTCCTTCACACTGAAAATGGCATAGTGCCGTAGTGGGATATGTGGGAAAATTCCTCTGTATATAGTGACTAAGGAAAGGAAGATATTGGAAATTGATTGCCATATTCCAAGAAAGCATTCTGCAGTACAGATGCGGAAATTAAGAAGCTCCTGAATGAAAAACGTATGCCATCGCAAATATAAATAGGAGGACCTGGAGGCATTCAAAGTGTTGTGCTATCGAAGAAAGTAAGAATCAAGATAAAATAAGAAGTATCAAAAAAGAAGAGGTTATAAAAGAAGTCTACGAGAAACCCTTGCCAAAAGAAGCATAACGGTAGGGGGACAATGGCAGCGGTATCCACGAATAGTTCATTTAGCGCTGGTGGGAGCAATAGAGAGATTTAGTCAAAGAATAGAATTTGCAAATAGATCCTAGGTTATGTTGATATAATGGTTACTTGGATATGATACGGACAGAGGATAGCATCATATCAGTTGAGAGGCCTAAAGATTTAAAATAACATTTGAATCCGACGTCTCCAAAATATGAACATTTACCACCCGGCATCTGTAAGTACAATGATCATCCCACCTCTTTCAAGTACAAAGTTAGGGATGAAAACAAGCCTAGATCTTTTAAAGTAAATTGTAGTAGTTATTCACAACAGGGATTAACAGAGGCTGTGGATTATTCAGTGTATTGCTGAATAAGTATAAATTTCGGAATCGGAGATTTCTTACCACCAACAAGCCCTAAGTCTCTATCGAAAGCGATCGTTGACTGACAAAGGTGAATCTTGAGACAGACTACATAAATACGACATACCTGCTGATATTTACTTTTGAAAAAGAAAATACGGTATTCCTGTTGTAGGTAGCGGTTACTGAAGAAAGTGTTAAAATATTTTGCTCTATTACAGAAGTTTTGCAGAAAATAAGAGTAATAATGCACGGCCTGGTGTAGTTATTTCTATTGTACGTCACTTCGGCGACTTATGTCCTTGAACCAACGGCACACAATCTTTCCTTGGACGATCACCCACCCTGTTACGAAATGGGCCAGATGTTGCTTAAATTTGATAATTGAGCGAGAATCGGTGTTACCAAGGTGACAAGGCCATTAGTTTGGACTAAGAAATTTTATATTTCAAACCGTGTCGATATGGTTTCTATGTCTGATAAAATAATCAAGACCACCAGCAAGGAGGACCGCTGTGAACAGCAATTGGAAGCTATAGAGCGACACGGGATGCGTGTTCTCCAGAACACTAAAGAGAAGACACAGACTATGATAATACAAGCACATCATTGCATGATGCATTAATAATCGCAAAGAACTAAATATTAGTGACTGCCTTAAAAGAGAACTCGGGCCGCTTTGGAGTGTTGTACATAGTGTAGAACTGTTAGCAGGTGGTCATGTTACCCTCCACTATAACAATGAACTGATGTGTATGTGCCAGTCGATCGTATGGAACTGGAACAGTAAAATGGGTAGGCGCGGGAACGCTACAGAATGAGAGAATGGAGCTACCGTGTTCGGAGTTTCTCAAGAACATAATGTAAATGAAATTGCCTGTCTTTTTTTAAGTGTCAGCGCGGCCTGTTGAAAAATGGGGAGAAAGAGACGAACAGAGGGAGGAGTGAAGGAGACGGAGAGAGAAAGACAAGGAGGAGATGGACTAGGAAGAAATATATACCGGGCAACGCCAGGCATTCTTCTAGTATTTCAATAAATAGTCTTGCCCTTTCCCTTCAAAGTTTTCAATTTATAAATTCTTATCTCTCAGAATCACTTAACACACTTTACACAGAAGAAACAGGTATATATCAGTGTATGAGCTATTGTGTCATGTGTACGTCTGAGAAACAGAACATATATATAGGGTGAGCCACGTAAGACGGAACACCCCTTTTATTTCGCGAATGGTTATAAATATCGAAACACCATCTTACGCAAATGTCACAGGGTCGAGGAGCTAGTATGGTTTGGTTTGGTTAATGTTTTAGCACTGGTATTGAAGTAACTACATTTTTTTTAAATGGAAGAAAACACCTATAATGTGAGAGCAAATTGGCTGAAAACGGCATTTGCGCTGCGAACAATGAAAGCAGGTGTCTCCGATCAGACTGCGTAGTTGTATACCGAAAGGCAGGTCTAGGCTACGAGAATAAAGCTCTATTTCCCCTAGAACCAATTTAAGAATTACGAATGTTGTCTATGGAAATACAACATTGGCTAGAATCTAGCGTATCACAGAGGACTTAGGGAAACTATTTTACATTTATGTATCCTCTCAGATTTACGTGACCTGAAACAGAGAAATCAGCTATTCATTCTTCAAAAGTGAAGGAAGTCTTATACGCCAGAGAAATCAACTACTGTATTAAGTAGCTATATGTTAGAAGGAATATTTGACCTATATTTTCTCGTGCTTTGTTGTGTGCTTCTTAGTGGTAAAATACGAGGGCTGTCCAGAAAGTAAGTTACGATCGGTCGCGAAATGGAAACGACTATTAAAATCCGATAAAGCTTTGCAAAGATGTGTTGGGCAGTGACTCTAGGTAGAATTATGTCGATCATTTCATTACTGAGCCCTCAGTGAGCGCGTAAAGATGTTGTAGAAAATAGTGTCTCCCGCCAAGTACGAGGGCCTGGTGACAATTTTCCCCTGAAGCTATGCAACCAACATTACATAACTGTCGTGCGGTTTCTTCTTCAAGACAATTCTCAGCCTCATTCTGCAGGGGCAACGAAGATGTTCCTGCGTCTTTTCAATTGGAAATGTTTGGTTACCCACAATACAGCCCGTAATTGTCTCCCACTGAGTTTCATCTCTGCTCAAACGAACCGATGGCTATGAAGACAACATTTTGGCACAGACAACGAGTTTTAGGCCAGCGTAGAGAATTGGCGGAAAGCCCTGGCGGCCGCCTTCTATGATGAGGCTATTGGAAAGTTGGTACAACGCTACGACGAATGTCTAAGTCAGAACGGCGACTACGTAGAGAAGTAGCTGAAAGGTGTAGCTAACTGTTACAAATGTAACATTTATGATTTTCACTGTGATTTCCATTTCGCGATCAATCGTAACTTACTTTCTGGAGAGCCCTCGTACTTGCTGTCGGACAACTGTCTCTACCTATACTGGTCTAAATTATATCGTGTGGGATACATTCGCTGAGGTAAACATTTTACTAAAAAAAATTTGGGGACAACCTGTGCACTCGAAAATAAATATTCTTCTTAGCCAAACGTCCTTTCATGCTGAATGTAAGCGAGTAATGAGAGTGATACCAGCTATGTGCAGCACACGCTGTCGTCTTACTTCACATTGGAATGCAATTTCGTACAAGCTTAAAGAATAAACAAATTACTGTTTTTGGTAGCCATCCAGATTACATAAGATAAATTTTATCTTTCAGAAAAATAGCTTTTAACCTTGTTTAAACATGTGTTCAAACTATTGACCATGGACTGAAAAGTTCTTTGTCAATCGCCGTTCGAAAGAACGATGAACAGATGCAATTTCAGTGGATGATATGGTAGAGCGGGCACTGTCAGTTCGACGACACATACAGTCTGGTGTAGACGGGGCTTCGTCAAAGACAGTATCTTTGAGTGCTATCCAAAGAAAGAAATCGCGAGGAGCCAAATCGGGGGACCTCGCAAGCCATTTGACAACAGAATTTCGTCCTACCCAACGTCCAGCAAAGTTTTGTTTCAGTGTTTGTGTTGCAACACAGGACGAGTGAGCTGGACAATCGTCGTGCTGCAGCCACTATCCAGTGATACCTCATCTAGAAGAACCATCAGAATATTCGTCAGCGAGTGTGCGTATAAAGTCCATCTAGAATGGGTGAGGCGAATTAAGGTCCCGCAATGTAATTTCCTATGATGTCGCAACATACGTTCACGCTATTTAGTCGTTTACTTTCGGCTGCCCATCAGTGCATGTTACGAAAATTTATATTACCGTGGTTAGTAAACGTTGTTTCTTCGGTAAAGAGCACACGTTGAGAAAAGATACGGTTGTTTCTCAGTTGCTTAGGGCAAACCGACAAAATTCTGTACGACGCTTGAAATTACTGTCGTCGAGTGCCTGATGTAGTGATAGATTGTAAGCATGGAAATTCTATCATGCAGGATGCGAATGACACTCGTGTGGTTGAGTCCACATTCTTGTAAGCTTGTCTGGTACCACTGTGCGGATTCATTAGCGTCGTAGCCAGAGCAGCTTCTTCGTGTTCTGTGTCAATTGTCAGTTGCAGTCTCCTTCTTGTGTTCTTTTTGGTGCTCAAGCAGCCTGGCCGCACTAGCGTCCTAGTAATTCGCGCAATTGCCTGGTGCGTCGGACCCTGGCAATATGGATAGATAGCACTGAACCGACAGCTGTGCTGTTTTTGCGGCATTTCGTTTACTTTCACAACATAAAAGTGTCCGCCACCGGTAGCTGAGTGGTCAGAGGGTTAGCCGCCCTCTGTAATAAAAAGAAAAACTGAGTTAATCGATCAACAACGAACTTCAACGGATGTCTTACGACGTACGCCCCGAGCAAGTGCAACGAACAAAAGCGAACAAAATGAGATTTAAAAAAAAAATTAAAAAAAGAGTGGTCAGCGCGACAGAAAGTCAATCCTAAGGGCCCGGGTTCGATTCTCGGCTGGGTCGGAGATTTTATCCGCTCAGGGACTGGATGTTGTGTTGTCCTAATCATCATCATTTCATTCCGAACGACGCGCAAGTCATCGAAGTGAAGTCAAATAGAAAGACTTGCACCCAGCGAACGGTCTACCCGACGGGAGGCCCTAGCCATACCAACCCCATCCCCCCTTATAAAAGTAGCATATCTCACTTCTGCTCATTGGTGTATCTGTGTGCACGCAACGAATGTTGAAGCAGAAGCGAGCGGCCTGCAGTGCAGACAAATAAAGTGCCAAATGTGATGACATTCTGACAAAGCGTAGCACGAGAGGTCTGCTTGACGGTGTTTGCATCGCCAATGCCGATTTTGGTCACCATGCTCTCAAATTCTACGACACGTTTTAACGTCAACATCAACAAACACTCTATCACTGTAATTGTCTTCTCCAGAGCTACTGAATGCAGTTATAAAAAGTAAAAAATTCCATTTAAAATAACGTACTTGCTTCAATATCTCCGTTGGCACCTGCGCTAGAAACATTAACCAAACAAACACATATGTGCCATATACGCTCTAACATTTGCTGCAATCCACGTTTCGATATTTGGAAACGCTCACGAAATAAAAAAGGTTATTACGTCTTATGGGACTTACCCTGTATAACAGGGTGGTCCACTTAAGCGTTTCAGACCAAATATTTCTGTAAGAACAACAGATATTGAAAGACTTTTACGGGTATGAATGTTAGGCTTACCCTCATGAAAGTAAATGCAATGAGACATTCTAAAATATATGCAAATCTTATTTTTACCGCATACTTATGTCTTTTTCGTTTCTTACTTTTATAATGGAGCCCTATAACTTTTTACTCAATCAGTAACAAGAAAAATAACAAAAAGGATACGTCAATTACAACCCAAGAAATGGCAAAGTGACGTTGATACTTGAAATAAACGAAACGCGACGCTATTGCACATTTCGAGGTGCAAGCGTGAATCCCGACGTTTCTCGTAATCGCCATGTGATTGAGATACTACTATGCAACCTTCGCTTTACTTATTTCTATTTGCACTTTTATTATGTGAAACAAATCCGCCCCGATAGCTGAGAGGTCAGTGTGACGGGTAGCCGTCCTACGGGCCCGGGTTAGATTCCCGGGTGGGTCGGCGATTTTCTCCGCTCAGGTACTGGGTGTTGTGTTGTCTTCATCATCATTTCATTCCCATCCGGAGCGCAGGTCGCCCAGTGTGACGTTGAATGTAATAAGACCTGCACCAAGGCCGCCGGACCTGCCCCGTAAAGGGCCTCCCGGCCAATGACGCCAAACGCTCACTTCCATTTCCACGTGAAACAATAGAGATGACTAGTCACACAACTACGCACCACTACCATTTACCCCTATGTTAGATCCTTGGTCAGTCATTAATTATATTTACCCTGGAGGGTGATATTCAATTTTCGTTTCCGTTATGCCCGTTTTAGTACTATAGTAAAGATCAGTAAACTACGAACGAGCAAACTCATTCCTTGAAACTTCCTAGCAAATTAAAAGTGTGTGCCGGCCCGAGACTCGAACTCGGGACCAACTCTTCCTTATTTTTATTATGTAATTGACGTATTTCTATTCCGCGCTTTTATTCTCCTCTTCTCATTGTACGTGGAGCGACCTCTTACGGAGTCTGGTATTGCTCGGACTCAGATACTGAATGTTTTATCAACAGATCAATTAGTGAAACAGTAGATTACGTCTTATGTATGAGTATGACGTCCATAATGACTCCGCGAATTTTGTCCTCTTTACCAGCTTTGCTTTAAGGAGCAGTATCGAGTATCTCTTTCTCTTTTGTGGAAAATTTTGACTGTAGATTGCTAGTTGAGTAGCTACAGGCGTTGTTTGTTGGCCTAGAGCGCCTCAGATTTATTCCTCTTGACACACCACTCACGGTTATGAAGGGTACAAAAAAATGGTTCAAATGGCTCTGAGCACTATGGGACTTACCATCTGTGGTCATCAGTCCCCTAGAATCCCCTAGAACTTACAACTACTTAAACCTAACTAACCTAAGGACATCACACACATCCATGCCTGAGGCAGGATTCGAACCTGCGACCGTAGCAGTTGCACGGTTCCGGACTGAGCGCCTAGAACCGCTAGACCACCGCGGCCGGCTGAAGGGTACAGTTATAGTGTGGCACATAAACACGTACACTGGGGAAACACGGCTTAGCATAAAATTGTGTAAGTAAAAGGAGTCTCAGAGCTGTAGACAAAATCGTCTTAATGTAGCTGCTCTTGACAATAAAGTCAAGGAGAAATTTTGAAAGTTCAAAGATATAAAATGAAAAATTTAAAGGCATTCTAATTTTATAAAACCTAAGGACCTGAAAGACCCAACGAATAGATTGGATAGTGCTTTAAAAGAAGTTTATAAGATGAGCATCAACAAAAGTAAAACTAGGGTACTGGGATATAGTGGAACTAGATCAGGGGCTGCTGAAGGAACTAGTTTAGGGAATGGACTATGCAAAGCAGTAGACATGTTTTGCTATTTGGGCACCAAATCATCTGACGATGACCGAAGCGGAGAGAACGTTAAATGCAGACGCTAGCTATGGCAAGAAGCTTAGATGTGAGGAAGCCTTTTCTGAAGGTGTTTGCCTGCGCGGTAGCCTTGTAACGAAGTGAAAAGTGGAAGATACGCATTTCACACAAACAGGGAATACAATCCTTTCCAGTGTGATGCTATAGAAAAATGCAAAAGATTAAATGGGTATATCTAACAAGGAATGAATAAAGAAGTTTATGGCACGTCCATAGTAAAAGAAAAGGCATCAGTTGGCAGGATACATCCTGAGGTATTAGGGAATCGTCAAGGTAATGGAGGAAGTGTGGGGTGTGTCTTCAAACAATGTGGTTCAATATTAAGAATTGCAAAGTAATACCAATAAGTTTATAAAACTCTAAATGGTACGGCAGTCCAAACAAAAATATGATTGATAGAAATATTGGTAACAGGCCTAAACACATTAATTGAATAACATGGTTAAAATTTCTTTTCTGGAAGTCCAGTTACATTTGCCAGTTGCGAAGGAATGTTGACTAGATACAGTGTACACAGTTGGACAAGTCTGTACTGTCTCACAGTAAAGACATTAAGCATTTGTCTTTGATAATGACGTAATGTCGAAACGCGTAACGCATATAGGGATAAGATGTTGGTCACGACATCTCAGTGTGTTCAAACTACATATTAACATTTCGTACTGTAACAGTAGGAAGAATGGAAGACAATATAAAATAATACAGTAACCCCACATGTTGCCGAAGTCTGGGAGACGGAATCAGATACTAGTAACAATAATAATTTACCTGCGTTACAGAATGTAGCGTAATTTCGCTTGCTTTACGTAGCAACCAGCGTTATAAAATCTATTGCATGGAGCAACAAAAAATATATGTAAATTTGCGAGGAAGTCTATTATGTAGTACATCGATCAGAAACAGCCCCAGAATTTTTTTGAACTTCGTTGAGAGCGAAGGTGTGAGTTTCGCTGTTTGTATGTTCCTACGCTCTCTGTTGGTCGCTTAGTGAAGCTGGGAGAGAGGCTGACACTTCGTAGTTCCAGCACTTCCCAACAGGTGCGCCAGCTTCTACCATGTCCTGCGTAGAAGCGGCAGCTTACTCGCGATGAAAGTGAAAAAAGGAAGTTGTAGAAGTTGCGAAATATTCTGTGAAGTACTGCAAAAGTGAACATTGCGAGTATTCCTCATTGGTTAAGTTATCGATTTTTCCACCTGTCCAAGAGTGACGCCGCAGGTTCGAATCCTGCCTCGGGCATGGATGTGTGTGATGTCCTTAGTTAGCTTTTAGTAGCAGATGTTAAGTCCTATAGTGCTCAGAGCCATTTAAACCATCAGGAAAAGCAAACTGTTCGTTGTCTTAAAAGCAATTATCTCTCAAAATATCATCAAAATAGTGGAAGTCCATAATTAGATATCATACTGTATGTGCCTTCCGTTTCGCAAATCGCGATATCTACGCACAGTACATAACGTTTTACCTCATTCTATGACCGTGTTAACTGTTGGTAATACAATATTTTCAGCGTCTCCACTGGACGATAGAATCGTTATGGACTTGCTTCCTACTGTCTTCCCCATGATCAACTGACTGAGAAAAAGTGAATCAATAATCCTTAGGTGACTATCTATAAGAAAATACACCTTTTAAGTTAGCATTAGGTATTTCCCAAAAATGAGGATATCCTTATTCCAATAAGAGATGCACGTATGTGCTTTAATAAGACGTGAAACATGATGCCTGAGTAAGCGAGTTGTAGTGATTCAGTCTGCTGAAAATATTTTGGCAGTGCTAAAAACGATTTGTCTGGATATGGTTGTTTGCTTGAATCTTTGCTTTCACCTCCGCCAGCAAGTGACCCAAGTCCACGGTGAGTGATATTACTCCTACGTTATCTATTCATGTGTATTTTTGAACAATTACCAACCGAACGACGTGAGCTAAGTTTTGTGTTTGATGAGAACTAGGTTCTTACCTCTCGTTAACGTACTTAATTTTTTTCGGAAAGAGACAATTCTATTTCCTTTCCTGCTACTAACTTCGTGAATATGTACTCAATCACTGTTACTTTGTATATTATTTCTGTGAATCTGTGCACTGAATTGTATCGTGGGCAGTCTCAGACAGTACTGCAGTATTCTGAAAAGGAAATTAAATGAGCACTACAGCAGACGTCCAACGAAACTGTCCCTTGTTTTGGTTAAGGTTTTTGATAGATTTCTCTCCTTGCTAGTGATTTTAGCATATTATTGTGTAATATAAACTCTTATTCTCTGAATTCTTCAGTGATACATTTTTCACTTCCTGACAACGCTGTGCTCCAAACGTACACTTTGTAGAGTTTCTTCTTTGAATCAATATCAATATTACAAATCATTAGAACGTTTTCTTTCTGAAGAAAACTCTTAGCCTGCGCCAAGTACTTATGATATCGTCTGAGTTCTTTGTTTGCCACATAGAGTTCTTTCACTTTTTCTCTGACTCTGCTTTTCGTAAGTAACTTTGAGATATTGTCCTTCATACATTACTTGTCACTTTTGAACTTTCCCAGAAAGGTATGTTGTACGTTCACTTCAAAAGTTACAAGGCATTGTTCCGAATCTTAAGGATTACGAAATAGGTGCACTTGCAGTTCACTTCCGAAGAGTGTGATATTCGAATTTGCGTCGAAGACCGACTCGAAATATCATCGCGCCGTGCGATCCTCTCTTTTCCACCAGAGGTCGTGTTCACGTGACACAGTTGGTAGTATACAAGCTGTGATTCCGATATGACTGTTTAATTTGTCCGTCTGCGTTAGAATAATCGAAAGAATTTCAGCTCCTTCCAAACGGAAACTGAAGCTTTAGGGAAACAGTATAATGTGGCAGATCTCGCAGGCAGTGTAGTATGGTGGCATCAACCGATTTTCTAACCAAACTCAAGGGTTTCAAAGTATCACAACGGAAAATAAACGTGTCGCCCTCAAAAAATTAATCTGAATAACAATGATTTTTTAGCGAATTCCACATCGCAATGTCAGGTTACGTAATGCCGAAGTGGGTGCTTTAGCAAAAGGTGCAATGACAAGGCGAGAAAACACTAGGGAACACAATATGATTCGACCAACATCTGAGAAAGCGTGCGTTACGGCCCGCTGCGGTCTATTATAGCATTATCTCTACGGTTTTCTAACTGGAACAGAAACAGACGAATGGTAACAATGATTACTCGCATGAGCTTCTATCACGACAAATTTCCAACTAACCTGTTCCGAATAAGAGTGAAGGAATCTCCATTATGCGATTTATGAAACGAAGTAAGAGACGTGAATCATCAACTACATTCGTTTAGAAATAAGACAGGACTAACATCTTTTACGGGCGCTCTGGCTAAGGATGCAGTCTGGCTGTTGATGCAGAAGAGAGGAATTCTTTTAAATGAGATATATGTGAGCTATCCAGAAATACTAAGTACATAACGTACAGGCATATTTTAGGAAAGGTACGTTTCCTTTTATTTGTGATACAGTTATTTTATGCGTAATTATCTATTTGTGTTAGGCTTCAATAATTTATTTATATTTTCATTATTTTGCGTATGGTAATTAATGAAATCTACAGTAGCACAGTCATTAACCCTAGCACCACTAAGGGGGAGGGGGAAAGGACAAAAATTGCCCGCAGTATTTGTTTTAAATGGCTCTGAGCACTATGCGACTTAACTTCTGAGGTCATCAGTCGCCTAGAACTTAGAACTAATTAAACCTAACTAACCTAAGGACATCACACACACCCATGCCCGAGGCAGGATTCGAACCTGCGACCGTAGCGGTCACGCGGTTCCAGACTGAAGCGCCTTTAACAGCACGGTCACACCGGCCGGCCTATTTGTTTTATTTGTATATCTATTTGTTGGAGTAAAGAAGCAAGAATTTAGGCAGTCGTAGAAAAATATCTAGAGTATGTGCTGTCATGGTTTTATAATTTTTGTGAATTATTTAAATCAGCCTACTATATTTAAGTGCGGGAAGATTTTGGCCTCCCCCCCCCCCCCCATTAGACATCGGTGAGATAACTTTTCTCATTAAAATATTTCTCAATATGGCAGAAAGAAATGCCGTTTCTGTCTGTTGGTACCGCTGTATTGTGTTGCCATTGTCGTTTTGAAATAAATCTCCTTTGTTGTTCGAACAATTATAAATTAGTGGCTGTTCTAATAAAATGTCTCGTCAGTATCAGAGATTTCTCACAGATGAGAAGGGGTCGGCTATTATAAATGAAGCAAGTGAAGGTGGTCGGCTATTGTAAATGAAGCAAGTGAAGTTGATGAAAGTGATTCAGACGAAGATGATACAGTTGTGACATACGATAGTGACACATGAAGGCTTGACCTCTAGTGCGTCAGAATCATTTAAAAAGTATATAACTCCCGAAATATGAAGATTATCGTGTACAATACAAATCAAGAAGCTCGTAATAAGAGCTTAAAACTTACAATCATAGAAGAAATGTACGCCTTCTCTGGTATTTTGATACTCATGGGCACAAATAACGAGACTAGACTGCATCTTGAGGAGTTATGGTGGAGAATACCGTGAAAGAATATCTACATAGCTACAATTATTCGTATTCATTGTGGAGAGCTTCCGTGCCTGATTTGATTTGATGACCAAGAGCCGGCCGCGGTGGTCTAGCGGTTCTAGGCGCGCAGTCCGGAACCGCGCGACTGCTACGGTCGCAGGTTCGAATCCTGCCTCGGGCATGGATGTGTGTGATGTCCTTAGGTTAGTTAGGTTTAAGTAGTTCTAAGTTCTAGGGGACTGATGACCACAGATGTTAAGCCCCATAGTGCTCAGAGCCATTTTTTGATGACAAAGAAACAAGAACCGAAAGACGAAAGCCGGATAAATGTTGCCCCCTTCGTGAAGTTTTCGACAAAATTGACGAAATGTTTGTGAAATACTACAAACCAAGTGCAGATCTAACGATCGATGAAAGGATCTCCCTATTTAGAGGAAGATGTCCCTTTAAGGTCTTTATGAAAGACAAGCCTGGGAAGCATGGCATATTGATTAGGATGTTATCAGGTGCACACACGGCATGTTCTAAAAATGGAGCTCTATGCAGGGATGGACGAACGACCTGCTGAGGAAGGGAGTGCAAAGGCAGTTGTTAGACGCCTAGTGAATCCGCTGGCAGGAAGTGGAAGAAATATAACAAAAGATAGTTATTATACATCCATAGACCTAGCCGAGGAGCTTTACAGTGGGGACAAGTTAACTTTGGTGGGAACATTGAAGAGTAACAGAACAGCTAAATAAGACGCAGGGTCGAGAGCTATATTCCTGAAGACGCAGGGTCGAGAGGTATATTCCTCCAAGTTCTTATTCACAGATCCGAAAACAGGCAACGCACGTTACCTTGGTTTCATACAACTCCAAACTGAAGCCTACTAAGGATCTCCTACTACTTTCCAAACAACACAAGGATAACAGGGTGAATGGGTCGGTAGAGAAAGAAAAAAATATCAATCTCTCCTACAATGAAACCAAAGAGGGCACAGACAGCGTTGATCAAATGACGCGACATCATTCAGTAAAACGCAGGACGAGAAGGTAGCCATTATCTCTCTTTTTCGATTTGATAGATATTGCCTGTCTCAATGCTGAAACAATTTACATGATAAACAATCCAAACGGGAATAAGAAGAAGCATAATGTAAGAAGGCTGTATGTGCTAGAATTAGGTCAACGGCTCGTTAGGCCAGCTGTGGAAGAGAGAGCAAAGAATATCATGGGTTTACAAGAGCCTATAATCCCTGTAATGGAAAGTGTTCAAGGGAAAACGCTGCCCATCATTACTGCAACTGTTCAATGTGTTGAATTTTATGCGAAAGGAAGATGTCACATCTGTTTGAAAAGTAAAAACTCTAAAAAGGAAAAATACAAGATGGCAAAAGTGTCTATAGTTTGTTGCAGGTGTTCCAAGTATGTGTGTTCCACTCATTCTGCAAAAATTGATCATATGCAAAGGTTGTGAAATTGAAAGTGAGTAAGAAGGAAAACCTCAATTGTAATTTCTGACTTTGATTTTCTGTTTTTTCTTTTTTTGTGATTTGGTGTTGTACGTTCTTTTATTATTTCTTAATATAAGTCAGATGTACTTGAAAGTGTTAGTGTCATGATAAAAATATACTAATATTTCTCATATTCACTACATTATTTATTGTATTTGTATATGTTATAATGTTCCTGATAACTATGGAAAGTGTGTTGCAACCTAGTAAAGGAATTCCTAGTTCATTATATAATCAAAGCAAAACAAACAAACAAACAAAAAAATATTAAAAAGTGAATAGAATGTGAGGACAATATTTGCCCACCCCCTCCTCTTAGTCATTCTTATGACAGATCCGAGCTTAGTGGTGCCAGGGTTAATATTACGACGTTACAAGATTCCATCGTCGTACTCTTGAGAACGAACAGAGTGTTCGCTGTGGTAGCACCGTGCAGATGTCATTGTAGATGTAGATGACAATCTAATGCTAGTAATAACTTCAACTGCGTAATCAACACCGCTGACCAACTCCGAAATCTCCGTAGATCAATGGAGCTGGAGCATAAAATTCAGGAACTTCAACTGGACGATGCATGGCGACATAAACGCGGCACCGTGCCTGGTTTTTCTCTTGTAACAAACAATTAAGCAAGTTTTCTGGACATGATTTATGTCTCGCCTAACGTGAAGAACCAAGATATCCAAACAGATGCGGAGCCTACGATTTTTTTCTGATCGCGTCGCATATGACTGCGCAGTCAATATGGAGAAACGAAAGCGTTATCGAGCAAATGAGCAGTGGAAATTTAATTTTAACCATTTAAACTTCTTCGCCTGTCATGAATATGTGTACCGTGCATGGCAAGAATGTAAAAGAAGCATGGCATGTCTCTTCTGTAAGCTGCTGGTTAAAATGTACCAAGCCGTAAATTAGGAGAACAATGCTTAACTACTCAAGAGAACGAAGCAGAGGGTTAAAAAAGACTACTCTGTTTTATTTCAGTTATCTCCAATATTTGTACAAACACCATGCATGTGCCGAGATCAAGAAAATTAAACCAAACATTTTATCCTTCAAATGAAGGATAAAATCGTGTAATACCTGCAAATGAAGGCAAATTGAGGATTGTAAAATCAGAGCAAGAGTACATAACTTTGTACAGGGTGAATTAAACTCAGCCCTTGTGAGACGAACTGACGAGCTACTTGATTGAGAAGTAGCGGTTCCGGTCTCGGAAACTGACATAAGGCCGGGAGGGTGATGTGCTGACCACACGCCCTTCCATATTCGCATCCAGTGACGCCTACAGACTGAGGATGACACGGCGGCCGGACGGTACCGTTGGACCTTCATAGCCTGTTCGGGAGAAGTTTCGGTTTTTTCGAATTTAACTTTCGCTACTTGAGGGGGGTCCCGAGTCTGCGTAAGACAATGAAACTTTGTGGAAACATCTGTAGAAACATGCGGAAAAGAAATTATAAATAAACCATTGAGAGATTCACATTTTAATTTTCAGATGAGAGGGTAACATTAGTGAATTGCGTACCATGTTTACATTCTATGTTACAAATGTTACGCAACGTGGCCACCATCTGCATTCACGACGACGTGGAATCGCTCTAGAGGTACAGTTTCAAAATTTTTAGCAGCACATTTCGAACTGTGGACCATGCAATATTCAGCTGTCGTGCCGCAGCTCGTGCACTGCATGAAGATCACATATTGTGACCAGCATTCTCGTCCATGGCAGCAGTGACTTCTTCAACGATTTTTGGCGCACTTGGTCGTTGGCCTCTCCCGAGAGAAATTCCCAAATCGGCAGTTCATTAGAATTTCCGAACCGTATTCCTCAACCCCAGGTGCGTGAAAAGGACCATTTCGTATTCGTCGATGCTTACGAAGAGCAGCAGCCTCCTGCTTTTGTTTCGGTAAAGCAGCTTCACGAGTAGAGAGCCCTGCTCACTTTATCCAGACCCATGGTGACTGCCTGAACATTGACCCTTCTGTTTCAGCGCTTCGTCTCTGTGCCAGTACCGGCGCCTAGTGGTAAGACACTAACACTACTAACAACGCAAATCCTGCAAGCCCACATTCTGACCATCATTCCTGTAAATTTGTGTACACAAAAAGAAATAGTTTTCCTCGTGCACTGGCTCCAGTAGCACTAGTTTAACTATAACAAACCCGTACATGAAGAAACAGCCTTCATGAATGACATTATTCATGAAACCAAGACAGCAATGAGGAAAATAACAATGTAAATTAAATCATACGAGCCGCGCGGCGTGGCTGTGCGGTTTGAGGCGCCATGTCACGGACTGCGCGGCCGGAGCTTCGAGTCCTCCCTCGGGCATGGGGGTGTGTGTTGTTCTTAGCAAAAGTTAGTTTAGGTTACTTCAAGTAATGTGTAAATATAGGAACCGATGACCTCAGCAGTTTGGTCCCTTAGGAATTCACAAATATTTATTTTTTTTTCTAAATCATACGCTGGAAGAACTGTTTCAGACAAAACGACATCAAAGAGGTGATTTTATGCTATTATCTAATGTTCGAGAAGGTCACAGAAAACAACAACAGGGAACAGCGGTTCAACAGCCTACAAGGAAGGCCCAGCCCTGAGGAAACTGAAGCACTGACAACGGAAAGAGCTAGAAAGTGCTATTATTGAATGTCCTAGAGGCAAATCCCCAGCCCAGATGATATGCTTGTAGAATAATGACATTAAGGCTTTTAAATAAGCGTGAGCAACTAATAAATTTATTTCTGGTATCCCAAAGGAACTTTTAGAAGGAACGGTAATTCCAATTCCTAGAAAGCAATTTAGTAACGTAGTGAATATTCCAAAGCAATCACGTTCCCCTACAATGATTATAAAAATTTTACCCATATTTTTTACCCAATTATTAAAACTGTTATCACGACAATGGCCGGCACATACCACAAAAAATTTGGTAGAGGCGAAACAATCTTTCGAACAGACTGCGACTATAAAGATATCACATAAAGAGCAGCAGTCTGCAAGATAAAATGTGCGACAGTGTCAGACTTCGAAGAGGCCTTCGATGGGGATAGAAAAAGGAGAATTCCAAAATATAACTTATCCGGACTTACCATAAACGGCCAGCTCACCAGAGAAATACGAGTGTAAAGTGGTAAACAGGAAGATACCAACATATACAAAGCTTTACGCTATCTATCTCACGGACTCACCAATGTGCGTGATATACCGGGTGATCAAAAATTTGAAAACTGAATAAATCACGGAATAATGTGATAGAGAGGTACAAATTGACACAAATGCTTGGAATGACATGGGGTTTTTATTAGAACCAAAAAACTTACAAAAGTTCACAAAATGTTCAACAGATCTGATCAGAATAGCAATAATTAGCATAACGAAGTAACACAAAGCAAAGATGATGTTCTTTACAGGAAATGCTCAATATGTCCACCATCATTCTTCAACAATAGCTGTAGTCTAGGAATAATGTTGTGAACAGCACTGTAAAGCATGTCCGGAGCTATGGTGAGGGATTGGCGTCGGATGTTGCCTTTCAGCATCCCTAGAGATGTCGGACGATCACGATACACTTCCGACTTCAGGTAACCCCAAAGCCAGTAATGGCACGGACTGAGGTCTGGGGACCTGGGAGGCCAAGCATGACGAAAGTGGCGGCTGAGCCCACGATCATCACCAAACGACGCGCACAAAACATCTTTCAAGCATCTAGCAATTTTTTTTATTATTCTAATAAAACCCGATGTCATTCCAAGCACGTGTGTCAATTTTTACCACTCTACCTACATTATTCCGTGGTTTATTAAGTTTTCAAATTTATACTGACTTTTTGGTCACCCGGTATGTCTTGACAGAGAACTAAGAAGCAGATTTCTATGCGAGGACGTTTGGATTTTAGTCCGAGATGGCAAACATCAAAAGAACGTCTCCCAGAATCTTGACAGTAACAGATTTATTGGGTGCAGTTTCAGTTCCGTGCCCAACGAAGAAATGAAACGCTGTCTACTGGATCAAAGGACAAGCAGAACTTTTTACCATCCCACAAGGAAACACGGACAGATAAGATTCCTGAGGGAACTTTACATTTCCACAGTAGTGTTATCACGACAAGTGTACCGAGAACCTATGGAAATGGGGAAACAATGGCACAGATTTCACTGGCCTTAACTATTAAACTTAAAAACAAAGAACAAACAAAGTAATTTTTATTTTACTTTTTTATGTTGTCTTAGACAAGAGCTGATTTGTAAGATTATTTTTTAAACAAAGAGAACGAGCATTTTAAGTTTAGTATCCCTTAATTTTCTTTCGTCATGGCTTCAGTTTTACACAGAGCAGAATAAAACCGATGAGTTTAGTTATAGGAAAACAAAACTTATTTTTAAGAGAAAAAATTCTAATATATACATGGCACAAAATGATTTACGAGGACTGATTTATACGTTCTTTTTTCCTTAACTTCAAATTTTGTTTATGAAAAATCTTATGACGAAACTGGATGTATGTTTGATTTTTATTTTTATACAACAGGGAAACTATCATTTCACTATAAACAAGGAGATAAAAACATACAAAAACATACCATTTTTGTTAGCAAATGTTATAATTTTTTTAAAACTAAAGACCTTGAACGGCCAAGAAGCCAGGCCAATAATGTCAAAAAGTTGTGAGCGTAAGGAGGGGCTAGAAAGGGTGCATGTAGGCACGATTAAAATAAAAAGAAGTTCGCAGTACAGTTTCCCTGAAAAAACAAAAGTCCAAGGTTGGAGTCATCGTGCGGTACTTAATTAAAATGTGTGACGAAGTTTCTTGCTTGATTTTTAAAAAGTGATAGTAGCGTCCAGGGTTTTGGTTAATCGAGATAAAAAAGAAAGTGCATTAACATTTTATTTTAGAACCTATAGTTTATTGAATATTTCGATGTACAATTAGCGTTAATGTTGCCACTGGTCGCCTCTATGGCTATAAGGTGTGTCTCTGACGCACAGTAGGAATGTAACGTTAGGCGGAAGATAAGCTGAAACAATACGTACCTTCCTCTCAATTTTATAATGAAAATGGCCGAGTACTCGACGTTGCCTTGTCTTATGTTAGTCGACCTGCTCCCCCCACCCCCCACCCCCTCTTTGTTCATCTCTTCCTCCTCTCTCTCTCTTCCATCTCCTTTTTGCCGCTCACCCCCCTTGCCAAGCACTCTTCTCCTCCCCCCTCTCCTTGTTCACATCCTCCTATTTCCTTTCTCTGTCCATCTCTTCCTCCCCTAGTCTTGGTCCAACACCTCTGCTTTCTTTTCTCTGCCCATCTCATCCCCTCTCTCTGTCAATTTCTCACTCCTCCTTCCCCACACCTGCGTCCATCCCCTCCTTCCCAGTAGCTGTCTGTCCATCTCCCCCTCTCCCTTCCATGATATTAAACTCACTCCAGCAGGAGGCTGGTGGTTCTTACCTCAAAGGCGGTTCTTTCCATACAGTAAGTACCCTGAAGTGCCAAAAAAACTGGTACACCTGCCTAATATCGTGTAGGGCCCCCGCGAGAATCCAGAAGTGCCGCAGCACGACGTGGCATAGACTCGAGTCATGTCTGAAGTAATGCTGTAGAGAACTGTCACCATGAATCCTGCAGGGCTCCGTAAGAGTACGAGTGGGTGGAGATATATTCTGAATAGCACGTTGCAAAGCATCCCAGATATACTCAACAATGTTCATGTCTGGAGAGTTTGGTGGCCGGCGGAAGTGTTTAAGCTAAGACGAGTGTTCCTGAAGCCACTCTGTAGCAATTTTGGACGTGCGGCGTGTCTGTTTGTCCTGCTGGAATTGCCCAAGTCTGCCGGAAAGCACAATGGACATGCATGGATGCACATGATTAGATAGAATACTTACGTACGTGACACCCGTCAGAGTCGCATCCAGATTTATCAGGGGTCCCATGTCACTCCTACTGCTTACGCCCCACATCGTTACAGAGCCTCCAGCAGCTTTAACAGTCCCCTGATATTCACGGTACACTTGTGGAATGGTCGTACAGGAAAATCGCTACCTCGGAGATGCTGTGTCCCGCCGGCCTCTGTTGCCGAGCGGTTCTAGGCTCTCCAGTTCCGAACCGCGCGACCACTACGGTCGCAGGTTAGAATCCGGCCTCGGGCATGAATGTGTGTGATGTCCTTAGGTTAGTTAGGTTTAAGTATTTCTAAGTACTAGGTGACTGATGACCTCAGATGTTAAGTCCCATACTGCTTAGAGCCATTTGAACCATTTTGCTGCGTCCCACCGCTCTTGCACCGACTATACTAGCACGTTCAAACTCACTTAAATCTCTATAACCTACCATGTTAACAGTAGTAACGGATCTAAATACTGCGCCAGACTCCTGTTATCTTACATACAGAGAAGGACTAAAGTCTTCAGACACTGGGAGTAATCAGAGAAGTAAACCTTAAATGTGTTTTTAACTCAAACCATTCATTTTATTCTTTACAAATGTGTAATACATACGTCAATGTGAACATATGCAGAACGACAAGAAACAAGACAAGTCCTATTTTTTTAAAAAAAGAAAGAAAATCGAAATATACAGTGGGCAAAAGTACTCGGTTCGGAGACAGCATTGGGGTAATAAGGCAAAGAGGCGTGTTGTATAGTATCCACTGTTTGACCAATTTCCGCAGTAAGCTTAGGATCATTGTCTTGCTGGAAATAAGTCACCTCCAAGATCCAAGATTCCAAAGAGCAGCTCTCCAACACCTCTGGAAGACAAGCATCCCCACACCATCACACTGCCGCCTCCATGTTTGATGGTTGCTTGCATGCTTTTGCGCTCTTACTTTGTGTTTCCTTGACGCCACACAAAAGCTCGGCCATCCACGTGGCTCAAAGTAAATTTGCATTCATCACTCCACAGAATCTAGTCCCAGAAGGTAACATCCTTGTGACAAATTCTTCTGCAAAAGCCATCCGCTTTTTTGAGTTACACTTACTGACGAACGGTTTTGGCCTTGGCACTTTGGCATCGTAACCAGCACTGTTCAGGCATCCGCCACTGTTCTAACGCTAACTTCGGTGCCAACGCCTTTTGCAATTTCTGTTGCTATAGCAGGGGCCGTTGTCCGCGGGTCGTTTTCCACCATTCTAACTATCTTCCTCTTGTCTCTGTTCGTGAGTTTCTGTGGACGCCCCTGTTGTGGACGAATGACGAGAGTTTTTCCTTCTTTTGGTTGGCGACATTCCCTTTTTCTGTATATTAGTTTCCCTCACTATGCAGCTGCACGATAAGCCTTCCCTCTTCCAATGTCATTTTCCTACCTGTACAAGACATGGCGCTACGTTGGTCTTTTTTGGCGAGACCAGTGCTTTCCTTTGGTACGAGACAGCTGCCTTGCCTACACTGACTGCTCGCTGCCGCAAAGTTGTGCCCTGAGACTGCGGTTAACTTGTCAAGCGGGTTGGTTTTGATTAGTTTAGTCTCGAGTGTAACACATGCCTGTCATAGTAACACAGGACTCATCGTTTCGGGTAGAGGGTACAGTGACATTAGCATAGTTGACGTCTTTCGAAATATTCTCTGCATTATGGCACATACGCAGATACACATTCCGTGTATGCATCAGTCACAATGGACCGTCAAATACGCATGTGACCTGCGTCTGAATACTTTTGTCCACCTCTGAGGGCAGCTCGTTTTGTATTATCGTGAAATAGGGGAGATACTGTCACAGACATGATATGTGAATTGGAGTGGCAATCATTAAAACATGGGCGTTCCTCGTTACGACGGGATCTTCTTATGAAATTTCAATCACCAGTTTTCTCCTCCGATAGCGAAAACATTCTGTTGCCAACCACCTACATAGGGATAAATGATCATCACGATAAAATAAGAGAAATCAAGTCTCGCACAAAAAATTTCAGTGTTCGTTTTTCCCGCGTGCCGTTCGAGAGTGGAACGGTAGAGAGACAGTTTGAAGGTGGTTTATTGAACCGTCTGTCAGGTAGTTTATTGTCAGCATCACAGCAATCACGTAGATGTAGATGTACATGTAATTTCCTTGTGTATCGCACTGTCGTGTAGTGAGCTAAACTGATAGCACAAAACCTTACGGACCTCTGCTTAACGGCGCTCTGACAAACGGCTCTAAAGCAATACAGCAGCGATTCCGCATGGTACGGAATCGAAAAGACGTTGGAGGGTTTTGTATTTATCTGAGATCAGATGACTATGTACAAATTCACGCAACTCCTGTCAATTAATGACTGGTGCCTAGTGGCCGCTCAACTGACGCCCGATACTTCCCCAAACGTACTCCATCAGTTTCAGGTGATTTTCTGGGTCAAGATATAAAAATGAGTTCACTATTATGTCCCTCATACCCCTACAGCACAGGTCTGGACGTGTAGCACGGACAGTTATAGTGAACAAAAGTGCCATGGCCGTCGAGGAAGATTTCATTAAGGCGTGCGTGTGGTCCGCAGTAATGATCACTACCACAGATAAATATTCCTCGTGGCTCATACTCTCCACTGACTTAGAGCCCTTGGTGCGGTGCATACGAGGGGCGTTCAGAAAGTGATACAACACCTTTTTTTAAAAAAATCAGGTTGGTTTTATTCAGGATTCTAGTACACCGTATTATTCCCCGCTCTTCTGGTTACAAAACCCCAATTTCTTAACATAGACCGACAGTTTCACGCCACCTTACTGAGAAGGCCTGTATGTCCACATAGTACCACCCTAGTGGTCGTAATCGGATTCAACGTCTCGCTGCTTCAATAACCTTCCCATGATGTACGTACTGCTTCCCGCAGAGTACATCCTTCACCGGGACAGGCGAATGGATGTCGGACGACGTAATATCCGGGCTGAGGAAGAAGAGTCGAATGAAGTTTAGTGAGCTCCTTCCGGGTGTGCAGACTTGTGTGAGGCCTCGCGTTCTCCTGGAGAAGGAGAAGTTCCTTTGCATTTTTGTGGCGATCAATCACAGCTGTGTGTGACCTGCCGGCACGCGAGAGAGCGGACAGGTTTGCGCGACCTCGTTGTGATGATGATAGACACCTCGTCCAAGGACTCATCGTGCTTTTCTTCACTGCCATGTCCCCGTAGACATTCTGCAAGCACCTATGAATCTCTGCGATCCTCCGATTTTCCGCCAAAACAAATGAAAGTACTCCGCCTGGAACGCATCTCCATTACAGACGCCCTTTTGAAAACTACGTACAGCGCCTCGAGCTATTGTAAGTGCATGAAATTGTAAGCGCTGAGGCGGCAATATTTCACGATGTCCCACAGAAAATTATGCATTTTTTTCAATTGAAACTGTCCGAAAAAAATGATGCGTTGCATTACTTATTGAACGTCCCTCGTATTTAGAGCAGCCCTACGCCAGTCTGACAGCGTACCTGGAATCGATCATCAACCTTATGTAAGAAGAAACGTGATTTATCAGACGAGGCGACACGTTTGCATTTATTTACGGTTCAATTTCGATGATCTCGTACCAGCTGCAGTCATGCTCGACAATATCGTCGAGTTAACATGCGAGCACGTAAGGGTTGGCTACTGCAGTAGTTCAAAAATGCGATCTAAACGGAATGCAGTGTAATATATGTGCTTGCGTAACCATTATGCTCGCCCGGTTAGCCGAGCGGCCTAACACACGGCCTTCTGGATCGAGAAGGAGCGCCGGGTCCCTGGCACGAATTCGCCCGGCGGACTTGTGTCGAGGTCCGGTGAGCCGGCCAGTCTGTAGATGGTTTTTAGGCGGTTTTCCATCTGCCTCAGCGAATGCGGGCTGTTTCGTCTTACTCCGCCTCAGCTTCATTATGTCGGCGACTGCTGCGCAAACAAGTTCTCCAAGTACCGTACACCACCATTACTCTACCACACAACACAAACATAGGGATTACACTTTTCTGGTGTGAGACGTTCGCTGGGATGGGGGGGGGGGGGGGGGGGAAGGGTCCACCAGGGGGCCGAACCACACAATAACCTTGGGTTCGGTGTGGGGTGGCGGAGGGGTGAAGTGGACTGCGGTAGTCGTCGTGGGGTTGTGGACCACTGCGACTGCGGCGGGGACGGAGCCTCTTCGTCGTTTCTACGTCCCGTTCACATACAACATACATACATACATACAACATCACCATTATACTCTGAAACTTCCTGGCAGATTAAAACTGTGTGCCGGACCAAGACTCGAACTCGATACCTCTGCCTTTCACGGGCAAGTGCTCTACCATCTGAGCCAACCAAGCATGACTCACGACCCATCCTCACAGCTTCAATTCTGCCAGTACCTCGTCTCCTACATTCCAAACGGGAAGGCAAAGGTCCCGAGTTCGAGTCTCTGTCCGGCACACAGTTTTAATATGGCAGCAAGCCATATCAGAGCACACTTAGCTGCAGAGTGAAAATCTCATTCTGAAAACATCTCCGAGGCTGAGGCTAAGCCATGTCTCCGCAATCCGCAATATCCTTTCTTCCAAGAGTGCTAGTTCGGCAAGGTTCACACAAGAGCTTCTGTGAAATTTGGAACATAGGAGAAGGGTACCGGCTGAATTGAAGCTGTGAGGAGGGGGGTGTGAGTCGTGCTTGGGTAGCGGAGTGGTAGAGCACCTGCCCGCGAAAGGCAAAAGTCCCGAGTTCGAGTCTCCGTCCGGCACATAGTTTTAATTTGCCAGGAAGTTTCATATCAGTGCACACTCCACTGCAAAGTGAAAATCTCATTCTGGAACCATTGTACTCTGTCGTCAGATCTGTCACAGACAGCTGAGAAGCCTCCGACCTCTATGTTTTATGTGGCGTGGAGGTCCAACACCTTGTCGGCACCTCTTGGGTTCTCTGCCTTCCAACCACTTTCCATAAATGCTCACGACAACTGCAGATCGTTTCGCTCCTTCGGAGATGTTCGTTCCTAGACGACAAGATTTAACAATCTATCCTTTCTCAAAGTCACTTTACTGCCCATTTTACAATTTACAGCCTGTATAGTGACAAAGTCGCTTACGTCTAACGATTATCCCATCTACAGCTAGGAAGTTCCCCTTTTTTCACTGCTCCTCTTAACTACTGTTCTTTCCACCTACAGCGTCACCAGGGAGTATTCTCTCGGTGAACAGAAGTCACATTGTTTTGGCGTGTGAGTGTAAATAGAATCAGGGTGGAGCTAGGACATTCTTGCACTTAGACTCTATCTGTAAATGGAGATAAGTCGTTATATGTAGAGGTAATTTCAGGAAAACATCAAGGAAGTGTCATAAAGCCGTTATTGTTAACAGCATTGAAACCTGATAGTCAAATGGTTCAAATGGCACTAAGCACTTTGGGACTAACCATCTAAGGTCATCAGTCCCCTAGACGTAGACCTACTCAAACCTAACTAACCTAAGGACATCACACACATCCATGCCCGAGGCAGGATTCGAGCCTGCGACACTAGCAGCAGCGCGGTTCTGGACTGATAGTCAAGGGAAGGCAGGATTCAGTTACGATCGTGGACGGGACCGTTGCCTTTCACACGTTAAACACATTTATTTTTTAAAACAGTAATTCCAGACTCAACAATAAATAACAAAAAATCACACGTTATTAATGAAGGAATAAACAACTGTGTAAATAATAGTGTTTTCAGTGCGTTACAATTTAGCAAATCACCATAAAATACAGATACAAATAACGTTAAAAAAAAACGAAAAACAAGCCACTGTGATCACCGCTGAAGGCCTTACACGCCAAGAATGGCAATAAATTGAGAATGTCTAAGAACTCGGTGCAATTTGCAACTTACAGGTACAGAAATATTAAAAGGTTAGTGGCCACAAGAAGGTATCAGACGCCAGGAATGGCAATGAATATGGTTTTAATGCTTACTGCTAAAATACAAATACCAAATTATTTTTTAAAGCAAATGACCGCAATCACGGCTCAAGGCTTTAAAGGGCCAGGAGCGGCAATTGCATTAAAAAATTTAGAAACCTGCTGTAAACAGCAAATACAAGCAAAGTCTAATTAAATTTCACTCGTTATCATCATGGCTGAACAGGAAACGAGTGATTCGAGTGCTATTTCGAGGGCAAGTATGTCTACTGTCCCTACCTCGCAGGAGGAAGTGGGACAAGATGATGAAAATGTTTATGACAGACACTGTCGTATAAGTCAAATTTTGGACTCTAGTATCAAGAATGGAAAAATAAGCCAGGCTGCAGTCACAGCAATAAAGAACGAGCTCGCTGCCTGGGCTATCGCAAACGCTAAGCTTGAGGGACGTCTTCAAGAGCTCGAAAAGGAGAATGCCAGACTAAGACAACAGCCAGTCAAGACATGGGCCGGAGTGGTGGCGCAACCTGCCACAAAAGCCCAAACAACTAAAGAAACTATTGCAAAGATCTCAAAAAAGCCAGACACGGCAGTCTTTTTAAGACCCCTGCCTGGCCAGACTATTAAAAAGGTACAGGAGATCTTCACAACAACAATTGACCCAGCAAGGGATAAAATAAAAATAAACAAAGTCAAGGCCACAAAAAATGTAGTTGTTGTAGATCTCGCAACAGAGGAAGACAGGGACAAAATACTAAATAACACCAAACTCAATAAGGCCATTAAATGCGAACCTCCCAAGAAAAGAAATCCTCTGGTAATATTGTATGATGTACCTGTGGCATTAACTGAAACTGATATCTATGAAACGATGTACAATCAAAATTTTGAAGATATAGAATATGAAACATTCAGAAATGAATTCAAGTTACGTTTTAAAACGGGACCTCGGGAACGCGATGTTGTCCATCATGTGGCCGAGGTCTCCGGCAAGATGTGGAGAAAACTTACCGCTATGGGGAGAATTTACATTGGATTCCATGCAATAAATGTTAGGGACTATCTAGTAGTCCCCCGATGCCACAATTGTGGTGATTTAGACCACGTTCATAAGCATTGTGAAAGGAAGCCGGCCTGCTCCAGGTGTGGGGCTGAGGACCACACAAGAAAAAATTGCAATAAGAACGCAATCTGCATTCCTTGTACCAAAAGGGGAAGGAAACCATGCAATACTACTGGGAGGAACTGCCCGACGTACAGGATGCTAGAGCAGAGATTAATCTCTCGAATTGATTATGGCTGAGGCTACACCTGAACTCAGGAAGCCTAAAAGGAAATCCCCAAGCAAGAGGCTGAGGGACGCTCTGAGGGCAAACAAATTCAGAGAATTCTTACAGAAAATCACGCAACCACGATCCTTGGTGATAATAATGAAAGATGTCTGCATACAGACAGACCCATGTGCAGAAGACGTTCCCTCTCCTCCTTGCTGGGGACCTGGGTCGAAACAAGAGCATTCTGGACCACACAGGCATCCTGTACTTGGGAGTTCACAATTACACAGTAAAGATTTAGTAACCACCAAAAATGTCCAGTATAATGAAGTGAGTAGCTCAAACCCATCCTCTGACTTACCATCCCGGGGTGTACTGGGAATTGATCCCCAACGAATATACCCCAACCTGGAGCATGCTCTGCAGCTATCAAGACTTGAGGAGCCGGCAATCCTCACAACTGCACTGAGACACGTGGTACGTGTTGGCCACGAGTATGGTAGAGATGTCACCTTCCCAGTAATGGAGGCGGTAGACAGAATCCACCTAAAGACAATGAATCTCCCCACCGACTTCGGGGCCCTGCGAGAACTGGTTAAAAAGGTCTTCGAAAGAAGAAATGAGAAGTTTGACTTGGATGAACTATATTGTCAATCTGTGATAACAAATGGCAGAGTAGCCCACGACTGGTCAAAAAACTGGCCAGAATCACACGTTCATACCTACTACCCACGTGAGCCAACTAAACGTGGGTCAAATAAACACACACAATAGTAAGCTAGTCTTGCAGGAACTGCGAAGGGTCGTGGAGGAGAAGAGTCTGGATGTACTCTGTTTACAGGAACCGTACTCCCACGCGGGACGGATCCCATTCATGGCTGCAAATTGGCAAATTATACATTCTAATATAGAGCCTAAAGCTGCAGTTATAATCATTAATAGATCAATCAGAGCCACAGTCCTTGCGCAATTCTCAGGCGAACACTGCAATGTCGTGGAGCTTCAAACACCCACAGGAGTGATTTACATTTGCAACATATACTTTCAATATGGTAGAGGAATAGAGGAGTTTTTGGAGTTACTTACACAAGTTGCCACGGCATTGCGGGGACGCAGAATACTCGTAACGGCAGACATAAACGCAAAGTCCCCCCTGTGGTTCAGTGGCACGCACGACGATCGGGGGTTAAAAGCTGAGGAGACTATCATGGCACTGCAACTGGTGGTTGCCAACCAACAAGGGAACCCCCCCACCTATACTGGTGGAGGGGGAGAAGGCACAAATATTGACGTCACCTTAGTGACACCAAACCTGGCTACAAAGGTTGACAACTGGAGAGTATGGGACAAAGCAACCACCAGTGATCACAACTTAATTACATTCATCATTGGGGAAAGGGAGTGCCGCTGGGACATGGGGTGGGAGCTGCAGCTCAACTATAACAAGACCAACTGGGACCGTCTCGCGAGGGAGTGCAACATTCCGACATTGCTGGAGGGTGACGAAAACGTGGAAGAATGCGCCAAAGGACTGGTACAGGCGATCACCAGGGCGGTGCGAGCTGCTGTACCAACCAGGAGGAGAGCCGTAGCGGCCACCCCCACACCGTGGTCGAACGAATTGGGACAGATGCGACAGGCTGTAAGGAGGGCAAGGAGGTACTACCAGCGGAGTGTCGTCTGGAGAGAAAAACAAAGATGGTTGCAGATCTATCGAGAGAGCAAGGAACAATTCCAACAGGAGTTAAGGGCAGTAAGGCTCAGAAGTTGGGAGAATTACGTAAAAAGCCAACTGGCTACAGACCCATGGGGAGTCCCGTACAAACTTGTTCGAGAGAAGTTAAGATCACCTATGGTGCTATCCACCGTCAGGGACGGGGACCGAATGACGGGCACGTGGCAGGAAACTGCTGAGGCCCTACTTCGGGTCCTGTTGCCTGACGATGTGGAGGAAAATGAAACAGAAGAACAAAAAAGAACAAGGACAGAAGATCAAAGGGACTACAACAACAACATCAGAATCTACCCCTTCTCTGAGGAGGAGGTTGCTGCCCAGATCAAGGCCCTCAAAAGGGGAAAAGCTCCTGGTCCAGACGGCATCACTGCGGAAGTGGTGCAATTCCTTGCCCCCCAGCTCGTAGCTCCTCTCACTAAGTTATACAACGAGTGTCTGAAACTCGGGAAATTCCCAGAAATATGGAAAAAAGCTAACATAATTATCATTAAAAAGAGTCCAGACAAAGATCCCACAGAAATTAAATCGTATAGACCTATCTGCTTGTTAGATGTACTGGGCAAACTTTTTGAGAGGCTACTAGCAGACAGACTGACAGCACACCGCATGCTGTGCGGGATGAGTGACAGGCAATTCGGCTTTCGGTCTGGGCGTTCTGCGTCTGACGCAATCGCCCTGGCTGCCGAGGTCTGTGGCTCCACCCCGCACAAGTATGTCGTCGGCATCATGGTAGACATCAGTGGCGCCTTCGACAGCCTGTGGTGGCCCTCACTCTTTTCCTGCTTGCGGGAGAAGAACTGCCCAGGGCTGCTATATGGCTGTCTGAGGAGCTATTGTGCAGACAGGGAGGTCTGGCTATCGGCCCCTAGCGGCACAGTCAGAAAGACTGTTACCAAAGGATGTCCTCAAGGCTCTGTCCTAGGACCTCTCTTTTGGGACATTAATATGGAGCCATTACTTGAAGATCTAAAGAACTGTGACGATGTGCTAGAGGTCATAGCATACGCGGACGACCTCCTCCTGTTGGTCGGCGGCAGAAGCCGCGAGGATTTAGAGCCGAAAGTGGATAGAGCCATAACTATTCTCACATCGTGGTGCCATAGAAGCAAGATGACGATTGCACCCAACAAATCCACATACCTACTCCTCAAAGGCCAATTTGCCAGAAACCCCACAGTTAGAATAAACGGCATACCAGTCCTTCGGCGCCGCGAGGCCCGATACCTGGGTGTAATCATCGACGAGAGGTGGAACTTTGCAGCACATATAGACACCGTATCTCAGAAATCCCTGGTTTTACTAAACAATCTTATCGGAATTGGACACAAGCGGTTTCACCTTCCACCTGATCTAATAAAGTTATATCACAATAGCATATTAACCTCAATAGTAGGATATGGATCAGGAGTCTGGGCACACAGACTCACGAGGGTCATGCCTGCCATGGCCGTAAGAAGAGTGCAGCGAAACATGCTATTACGTTCAGCAGGAGCCTATAGGACAACACCTGGGGGAGCGCTGTTAGTGCTAATGGGAATCTGTCCATTGGACATAAAAATTCGTGAACAGGCTGCCTGGTACTGGGTAAAGAAGGACAACAGAGACAAAATTAGGGAGATACTTGGGGTATACGCAGGGGACAAATATACCATCAAAAAGAGAGGGATAGAACTGTGGCAAGAACAATGGAACAACGAGGATACAGGTCGCAGAACATACGAGTTGCTACCTGATATAGAAGAAAGATTAAAACTGACGTTTTTCACGCCTACGAGAGGAATGCTGCACTTTCTTACTGGACATGGACCATACCCAACATACCTATGTAGGTTTGGGAAGCAGGCTACACCAGCGTGTGACTGTGGTGCAGTGCAAGGCACCCCAGAGCATGTGGTGTATGAGTGCCACCTCTTCGATGATGTAGCCCAAGAGCTAAGACAACAACTACCAAACAACAACACGTACCACTTACTAAGACACGACAACACCTTTGACACCTTAAACAAACTTACAAATGAGATCTCAAAAAAGATAATTAAGAACTTTTTAAGGGACAATCGCCACTAGAAACCAACGCTTCCACCGACTTTGACTAGTGTACCCTTCCTGTACCGCCGGTTAAGGACTGGCCAGCCGCTGACGGCTGGAATCCGCCTTGTCCTGGACTAGGAGGGAGGGGAGCACAAAAAATACCGGACAAACGCACACCGATAATGACTAATATAATTAGAGTAGATCTAGAAGATAGGATAATATTGTAGAATAGACTGCAGCGACACCAAGTTAAGGGCCAGCCCAGTGCCAGGGGCATGCCCACTGGGATTAGCTCAGTGGGCCAGGCCGACAACAGTAGGTTTATAGTAGCACTGGCACACTTGTAATCGCTGCAGGTAGTACGTAGTTTCCTCGTAGATTAAGTAGTTAGAGCCTCATAGCGGTAGGATTAGAGTAAATAATAATAATAACAATAATACTAATACCTGTAGTGTAGAACTAATAGCTGCATTTTTTTCATGTATAATATTAGGACCCACTAATGTAGTCAGGTAGTGGGTTATCATGTATCATGTAATGGATTTAATAAAGAAGTTTTTTTTTTTTTTTTTTTTTTAAAAAAAAAAAAAAAAAAAAAAAAAAGTCTAATTAAAAGGAACAAGAAACTGATCACCATACTGGTGAAATAAGATGATGGTAAACCTTGTAACACAACCCTGACACTGCTAGATTTATTCCGGAGGCGACCAGATCTATTAATTAGACATACATAACATTTAATGTAAGTATGGTAGTAAATAATACAATAACAAAACACAAGGACCAGTCACAGACGGTGCTCCAGGAATCGAACTCTGAGAAGTCCCGGCAACAAGCACTTTTGCGGGCGATGAGATAGGCAGCCAAGAACTACATTCACTTCACAAGATGGTAACTTAGACTAGTGGCAGTCTAACGTATGACTAATGATAATCTTGCTGAAGGTACCTGACGTCCAATAAATCAAATGCTTGAATGGAACTACACGCCCACGTCAGAACCAGCAGACTGCACCACGCCACAAGAATCACTACCACTAGAGTAGAAAAATCACAAACGGCCTACAATCAAGAAATCTGTCAAAACTACACACCATGAAGGTCAGCAGTGGCAAGGAAAGGAAACTTACACTGCCATTACTTACACCAACCCTTAGGGCAGGTAACTGGGGCGTTAGCGGCCACCAGGCAGGAAAAATACCGCTGGTTGAACTTAACAAACTGTAACAAGCTGAACGCAGTAAATAGTAATAAGAAGTCGAGGAAAGCTAATCATATCGGCTTTCCCCAAGCACTCCATTCCCTGCTCTTCACCTCGGCGACACTACAAGCAGCAACAAGAATCCAAGTCATTGGAGAATCGCGAGATCTCACAATGGTGGAGGTTTCACTGCTAGGATTAAAATGCATTCAACATAAAGATAGTTGGATCCAGTTGACGACGAGGTCGTGTACCTTCGCGACAACAGCCCTTCCATCCAGCAGTGCACCCTCGCCGCCTGCGGTCCCAGCGTGTTCGCGCACTGTGCAGACCTGGCTCTTCCTGAGTCCCAAAACGAACTGCCACACTCACACGACACGAAAAAACGACGACGTCGCCCCAAAGATAGGGCAACACTTACTACATAATGAAAACCGCCGCTGCTGCTACTAGCGGACAGGCAACGCTTGCGAAACGAGTGGCGCTAATCAACACGAGAAGAAGACAAACAACTGCAACCATGCCAACTAAAGGATACGGTCTGTCCTCCGAAAATGGCCGGAAACCTACAAACAGCACCAACGTGAGCCGCAGCACGGCCAAGTATGTGCATAAGATCTGCTGGATAACCTCAGAGGTTCCATCATCCTGTTTGCAATTGGTGTGGTTATACATAGAAAAACAGCGAAGCCACAAAGCTGTAGTGAACCCACGGGCCTGAGAAGGTTCGATGTTTAGTGGAAACTTATTTTGACCGTAAACAGGCTTAAGATATTGCGCAAAAGTAAGTAAAGAAACCCACGACTGTTCGATTACGGTTACGATACATAATTCCAGACCGTAACTGTGCCGTGCATGTGCATCATCCTTGGCGCTCATCTCTCGACGGTATCTGCACTGTGTTTGTCTCTGGCCCGTTTCTGGGAGACCAGAGGACGCCTGGCCGCAAGAGGATGCGTAAGCTGCAGCTGCTGGGATATGCAGGCGTGATCCGCTGGCTGTGAGGAAGTGACTTGCTGGTAGTGGGTGGTTGAAATGGCTCTGAGCACTATGGTACTTAACTGCTGAGATCATCAGTCCCCTAGAACTTGGAACTACTTAAACCTAACTAACCTAAGGACATCACACACATCCATGCCCGAGGCAGGATTCGAACCTGCGAGCGTAGTAGCAGCGCGGTTCCAAACTGTAGCGCCTAGAACCGCTCGGCCACACCGACCGGCGCTGGTAGTGGTGTGGGTATTTGTTTGTCCTGGTTTACTAACGACCTTTGAGCACTTTGTTGGTCCAAACATAGCTGGAAGGCATTTCTCTGGTCTTTGGAGTGTTATTGTGATGTCTTTTGCAATGGGCAGTAATTCTGTAGTTAATCAACGTGTGAGCCACAGAGTCCTGGTTTCTTTCGGGTCTAGCTGGTATTGTTCCTCCAGTTCACTATTCTGAGCCAAAGACATTTTGCTACTGGGGAGTGTTTACTGATTTTCTGATTCAGTTTCACCATTTGTGGTGAACATGTATTAGATACTGATTTGTTGCCTAATCGCCACGTTAACGAGCAGAGTGTTTTGTTGTTTTGTGCGCAAACCATGTTTTCTGTAAAATCATTCTATAGGTGATCTGCCTGGCGCACTATCTGTTCCATGCTCACTAGCATTCTTTAATTCACTGGTGTCCTGCATTTTATTAACAATGTGTTTAATGCACTTTCTGTGAATTAACTGCAAAGTATCTGTCTGGTGTAGTATTTGTTCACTGGTATTTTTTGCAATAGTGCTCGTCAAATGGGCTAAATTCAGGGTAATTCCGTATTTAATTAGGAAACTGTTTAACGCTGTCAGTGCTTGTCAAATTTGATTTATGCATTGGAATTTTATATTTTATTACAATAGTGTTTTATTCTCCTTTTGCGTGTGTGACATATTAACAATTAGTTAAAGATTTATTTACCAGGGGCAACCCAGAAAGGGGCCTCGTTGTATGCTTTGATCGGTTTGGTGGCATTCACCAAATCATTTAGGAAAATCCTCATACATCCCTGGAAAAGATATCTGTTTTGATAAGACAGATGGCCAGCTAATTATAGTAAGTCCACATTGCCTGTCATTTGCCATTCTCTGAAATAGCCGTCAGTGTAACAATTATCTTGTGATTTGTTTATTTGCTCTTACTGCCCAACGGACGTAGTTGGTTCCGTGCGTATATTTGGTCCGCTACTGATGGTGTTTTCTTCCGAGTAACCGCTGAGCTTAAGTGTTTGTTTCGCTCTGTGTTTTATATTTCACCTGTATCTGATTTAGTGCAAGAAAATTCTTCTAAATCTCGCTTAAGCAAATCCAAATAACATCGCCCAGAGACGGCCTGTAGTATAAATTTATCCTCATGGTTTGGCTGCTGCTTCGACACAAATCTCTCTGAGTTTGAGCTTAATTCCCTTCAAAACAGTAATTAATTTCATGTAATTCATGTGAATCCTTAAGCTCCATCGCCAATTATAGAGCTACTATACAGCCGCTATTCATTAATTCAGTTATCTGGAACGCTATTAAAGTTTCTTCCAGCGTAATTCTACCCACTTAAGGTTTTTCAGTGTCTTTATAGCTGAGCCATCCTGTTCCTCAACGGAAATTTTATGTAAAGTTAGTTGCATTACTTGAAATGGCTTCGCCTTTGTAGATATTTGTTATTGGGCCTTAAAAAGTTTGTGCATTTTCTAAGTATAATTATTTGCTTGATCTTGACCTGTAATTTTCTGTTAAGCATTTTATTGCAACTGTTTAGTACTCGAACTGTTCTGCTAATTTCATTTTGACCTGCCAACGTCGATCGAGCGTACTTCTTTTTCAGTTATCATCTTACTCCATTACATCCATTTCGAGGATTGTATTTAATTGTGTATTTTCTCACTGTAAATTGTTTACACATTTTTCTTGTAATAAAGGCTATGCTAGTACATTGTGTTTGAAGCCCCCTACCTTTTCAGAAACAACTGAAGTGGGGATGTCCACACACACAAAAATCGTAAGAAAAGCTGATGCCAGACTAAATGTAATAGGAGGAATCTTAAAAAAGTGTGATGCGTCCACCAGATGAGTAGGCTATAGAACACTTGTCTGACCAAATCCTGAGAACTGATCCTCAGTGTGGACCCTTTCCCAGGTTGGATCAAAGGAAGAAATAGTGAGGATGCTACGATGAGTGGCGAGTTTTTTCATGGTATCGTTTACTCGTTTCCAGAGCATTACAGAGATGCGCAGCATACTCCAGTGGCAGGCTCTAGACGACAGGCGTTGAGCATCGGAGATGTTCACTATTGATATTTCGAGAGAATACACAAATCTGTTACTTCCTCCTACATAGGCCTAGCGAATTCACCACAAAGAGAAAATTTGAGAAATTAGAGAAAAATACACTATCTGATCAAAAGAATCCAGACACATGCAAGTGAACGTTTATCTGATGGGTCCACCCTTCGTCTTCATGACGGCTTGAAGTCTGCTGGAAACGTTATCAACGAGGTATCTGAATGTCTCTGGAGGAATGACAGCCCTTTCTTACTCAGGCGCCGAAACCAAAGAAGCTAATGATATTAGATGCTGGGGTCTGGAGCGAAGTAGACGTTCTAACTCATTCCAAAGATGTTTCATTGAATTCAAGTCGGGACCATGTGCAAGCAAGTCCGTTTCAGAGCTTTTATTGTGTACGAGGGTTACTCGGAATGTAAGGAACGATCGGCCCCGAAAGCGAAACGACAGTGAAAATCTGATGAAGTTTTGCACAGGTGTGTTGGACAGTGTCTCTAGTATGCCCGTTGATCGCATTACCTTCGCTCTTTTCAGTTCTAAGCATACAGGTAGCACATAAAGATACCTGGAACAAGTACGAGGGCCTGATGAGAAATTTTGCCTGAAGCTATGCAGCCAACATTACATAAGTGTTGTGCGTTTCCTTCTTTAACACAATTCTCAGCAGCATTCTGCAGGGGCAATGAAGGTGCTCGTGCAACCTTTTCAAATGGAAATGTTTGATTACCAGCAATACATCTTTTAACTGTCTCCCTCTGAGTTTCATCTCTGCTCATATGAACCGCTGGCCATGAAGACAACATTTTGATCCAGACAACGAGGAGTAGGCCAGCATAGAGAACTGGCGGAAAGCACTGGCGGATGCCTTCTATAACGAGGGTATTGGAAAGTTGGTACAACGATACGACAAACCCCGTATAAGTCGGATCGGCGACTATGGAGATAAGTAGCTGGAAGTTGTAGCTAACTGTTGCAAATAAAACAGTTTTGACTTTCACTGTGGTTTCCATTCCGAATAGTTCTCGTACAAACTATTTGCTCACGGATGCTGCATTATGACCGGATGCCCTGTCATGCTGATGCAAAATATCATCGTTTAAGAACTGTTTCTCTGCTGTACCGATTACACATTGTTTTAACGTGTGTTCGCAATTTTCTGCATTTAGCGTTTTCTTAAGCGACGTAAGCGAACAACACCAAAATCAATAGAAATATCCCCATAACTCCTCCATACTTCACTGCTCTATTTGCATCTACATCTACATGATTATCCTGCAATTCACATTAAAACGCATCTTCAAGTCACCTTCAGACTTTTTCTCTACCGTTCCACTCTCTAACAGTCCATGGGAAAAATTGAACACTTTAATTTTTCTGTATCAGCTCCGATTTATCTAATTTTATTACGATTATAATTTTCCCTATTTAGATCGGCAGCAGTAATATATTTCCACATTCAGAGGAGAAATTTACTGATTGAAATTTTGGGAAGAGATCTCGCCGCAAAGAAAAATGCCTTTGTTTTAACGGTTACCACCCCACCTCGCCGTGACACTCTGTTTCGCTGTAATACAAAACGAGCTGATCTTTTTTGGAATTTTCGATGTGCTCTGTCAAACCTATCTGACAACGGTCCCATACAGCACAGGAATACCATAGCAGCAGGCGGACAAACGTAGTGTAGGCAGTAACTATAGCAGACCTGTTGCGACTCGTAAGTCATCTGCCAAAGAAACGCAGTCTTTGGCTAGCCTTCCCGATAACATTATCTGCGTGATCGTTCCAAGCTAGGTTGTTCGTACTTGTAGTTGTTAAGTATTTAGTTCAATTGACAGCCCTTAAATTTGTGTGATTTATCGCGTAATTGAAGTTTAACAGATTTCTTTTCGTACTCATGTGGATGACCTCACACTTCCCTGATTCGGAGATAATTTCTGCTTTCCTTACCCCATAGGTATTTTTTCTAAATCATTTTGCAGTTGGTTTTGATCTTCTGATACCAAGGCGGCGAAGATTACAGAAAATCATGTTGATGGCTTGTAATTTGGTTCCCTGACTGTTGCGGAGTTGTCCGACATGGGCACAATTAAAAAGAACTGTCCCATCTTAAGGCAGTCCTAACAAACTTTTCTGGCACCAAATACGATTTGGTGTCCATGCAAGAGAGGAACTGCTCCACCCTGGCACAGCAGAAACGAACTTAAGACTCTGAACTTTTGGCGCTAGGAGCGAGGGTTAGTAACGTGATCCCGGCATTCATCGAACACAAGGCCTTCTATGCGGTTGCCAAAGGGTATGCCGTGATTCATCACTCCGAACCACTCATTTCTCACTACCCATTGTCCAGTCGCGATTCGTACCACGCCAAACGTTGCTTATCATCGACTGCACTTTTGTGTGGCTTGTAAGGAGTTGTTCGACCACTGCACCGAATTCTTTTCAGCTACTTACGCGCAAGTATTCATTGCCCGAGCTGGACTGCTGAAAGCACCTCGAGACTCACGAGTGAATCCTTCCTCTGATTTCATCAATATCTGGCAACCATTGTTCACATTGCTCGACTGTCCCTGTCCGTCAGTACATTAGTTCTGCCTGATCATGGTTTAGTTGCTGTCGTTCCTTCTCGTTTCCACTTCACGATCACCAACAGCCGACTTAGGCAACCTTAAAGGGTAGAAATATCCCTGATGGATTTGCTACTCAAATAACAATCAATGGGTTACGGACCGAACAGACCCACCGTGGTTTAATAACAAAATTCGGTAATTGCTGATGAAGCTACGACTGTTGAAATATCGGTTTAAAAAAGAGCGCACAGTTAACGACAGATAAAAGTTAACTGAAATTAGTGCGTGTTTAAAAATATCAATGGGCGAAGCATACAGCTTCCAGCGTCATCCCATAGCAAAAGATCTTAGCAAAAACCCGAGCAATTCTGGTCTTGCGTAAAATCACTAAGTGGATCGAATACCAGTCACCCACTGACCCGTCCGGTGTGGTAATAGAAGACAAAAACGGGAAAACTGGATTTCTAAATATCACATTTAACAAATCACAAGCGCAGGTGGATAACGAACATTTACCGTCCATTGACAGTTGTACAAATTTTCGTACGGATTACATAGTAATAGGCATCGTTGGCGTAGAAAAGGAACTGAAAGAGTTGAACACAAATAAGTCGTCAGGTGCAGATGGAATTGCATTTCGGTTTTAGAAAAAGTATTCTAAGCCATTGGTCCCTTACTTAGCTTGCACTTATCGCGAATCTCTCGCATAGTGTTTTGTCCCAAGCGAACCCAAGAAACCAAAGGTTACTCCTACATATAAGAAGGTTAAAAGAACTGACCTACAAAACTACAGACCAATGTCCCTAACATCGATTCGCTGCAGAATTTTTGAACATATTCTCAATTCGAATACAAAACACTCTAAGACAAAAAAAGGCTCACCACAGAGGAAGAGTGTAATTTGAGAAAAAAATCTTTTGTCCACAAAAAGGATCAATGGTGTGTATCTCCGCTTGCCCTTTTGTCACATCGTAACCTGCGAACCAAGAAGGAAGAGCAACAGGCAGACTGCATGCCGCTAGATTTCTGGTTAGCGTTTCACACGGTGTCCCTCTGCAGACCGTTAACGGAAGTACGAGCATATGGAATTGGTTCCCAGGTGTGTTGAGTGGCTCAAATATATTAACTAGTATATTACACTGGACGGCGATTCATCTCAGAAACAGGTGTCGTCGAAAGTGCCTAGAGAAGTGTTCTGGGACCGCTCTTTTTCTCTGCATACGTAATTGATCTCACGAAAATGCTAAGCATCAATCTGGGACTATTTGCTGGCGGGAGGGTGTCGTCGCTGAATGACATAAGAGGATACAAGATGAGACAAAATTTATAGTCGGTGTGATGAGTGACATCTGACCCTAAATGTTGAAAAATGTAAGTTAATGCAGATGAGTCTCACCGTGATGTTCGGATACAGCTTTACTAATGTACAGCGTAAGACAATCACTCTGATTAAATATCTGGGCGCAATACTACAAAGCGATATTACATGAAACGAGCACGTAAAGACGGTAGTAGGGAACGCTAATGGTCGATTTCAGCTAATTGGGAGAATTTTAGGAAAGGCTGGTTCATCTGTAAGGTTTCAAATGGTTCAGATGGTTCTGAGAACTATGGGACTTAACATCTGAGGTCATCAGTCCCCTAGACCTAGAAGTACTTAAATATAACTAACCTAACGACATCACACACATCCATGCCCGAGGCAGGATTCGAACCTGCGACCTCAGCAGCAGCGCGGCTTCGGACTGAAGCGCCTAGAACGCTCGGCCACACCGGCCGGCATCTGTAAAGGATATCGCATGTACAACACTAGTATAACCCATTCTTGAATACTGACGGAGTGTCTGAGATTGAAGGAATATATCGCGGCAGTTGGATTTGTTACAGGCAGTTTCGATCAGCAAACGGCATTACGAAGATACACTCCTGGAAATGGAAAAAAGAACACATTGACACCGGTGTGTCACACCCACCATATTTGCTCCGGACACTGCGAGAGGGCTGTACAAGCAATGATCACACGCACGGCACAGCGGACACACCAGGAACCGCGGTGTTGGCCGTCGAATGGCGCTAGCTGCGCAGCATTTGTGCACCGCCGCCGTCAGTGTCAGCCAGTTTGCCGTGGCATACGGAGCTCCATCGCAGTCTTTAACACTGGTAGCATGCCGCGACAGCGTGGACGTGAACCGTATGTGCAGTTGACGGACTTTGAGCGAGGGCGTATAGTGGGCATGCGGGAGGCCGGGTGGACGTACCGCCGAATTGCTCAACACGTGGGGCGTGGGGTCTCCACAGTACATCGATGTTGTCGCCAGTGGTCGGCGGAAGGTGCACGTGCCCGTCGACCTGGGACCGGACCGCAGCGACGCACGGATGCACGCCAAGACCGTAGGATCCTACGCAGTGCCGTAGGGGACCGCACCGCCACTTCCCAGCAAATTAGGGACACTGTTGCTCCTGGGGTATCGGCGAGGACCATTCGCAACCGTCTCCATGAAGCTGGGCTACGGTCCCGCACACCGTTAGGCCGTCTTCCGCTCACGCCCCAACATCGTGCAGCCCGCCTCCAGTGGTGTCGCGACAGGCGTGAATGGAGGGACGAATGGAGACGTGTCGTCTTCAGCGATGAGAGTCGCTTCTGCCTTGGTGCCAATGATGGTCGTATGCGTGTTTGGCGCCGTGCAGGTGAGCGCCACAATCAGGACTGCATACGACCGAGGCACACAGGGCCAACACCCGGCATCATGGTGTGGGGAGCGATCTCCTACACTGGCCGTACACCAGTGGTGATCGTCGAGGGGACACTGAATAGTGCACGGTACATCCAAACCGTCATCGAACCCATAGTTCTACCATTCCTAGACCGGCAAGGGAACTTGCTGTTCCAACAGGACAATGCACGTCCGCATGTATCCCGTGCCACCCAACGTGCTCTAGAAGGTGTAAGTCAACTACCCTGGCCAGCAAGATCTCCGGATCTGTCCCCCATTGAGCATGTTTGGGACAGGATGAAGCGTCGTCTCACGCGGTCTGCACGTCCAGCACGAACGCTGGTCCAACTGAGGCGCCAGGTGGAAATGGCATGGTAAGCCGTTCCACAGGACTACATCCAGCATCTCTATGATCGTCTCCATGGGAGAATAGCAGCCTGCATTGCTGCGAATGGTGGATATACACTGTACTAGTGCCGACATTGTGCATGCTCTGTTGCCTGTGTCTATGTGCCTGTGGTTCTGTCAGTGTGATCATGTGATGTATCTGACCCCAGGAATGTGTCAATAAAGTTTCCCCTTCCTGGGACAATGAATTCACGGTGTTCTTATTTCAATTTCCAGAAGTGTATTTCGAGAACTCAGTTGAGTTTCCGTGACGGGAAGACGCTCTTTCCTCGGAACGCTATTCAGAAATGTTCAGATGTTCAAATGTGTGCGAAATCTTATGGGACTTAACTGCTAAGGTAATCAGTCCCTAAGCTTACGCACTACTTAACCTAAATTATCCGAAGGACAAACCCACACACCCATGCCCGAGGGAGGATTCGAATCTCCGCCGGGACCAGCCGCTATTGAGAAAATTTAGAGAACCAGCATTTCAAGCTCACTGCTGAACTATTCTACTGCCGCCAACATAATCTGAATCGGCAAAGACACTGCAACAGGCATGCGTATTCGAGCACAGAAATAGGTAAACAGGCAGAATATGGCGCTGCAGTCGGTAACACATGTATAAGACAACAAGTGTCGACGCTGTTCTTAGACCTGTTACTGCTGCTACAATGGAAGATTATCAAGATTTAAGTTAGTCTGAACGTGGTGCAGTCGGCGCACGAACGATGGGGCACAGCATCTCCGAGGCAGCGATGAAGTGTACAGTGAATAACAGGAATCCTGTAAAACATTAAATCTCCGACATTGATGCGGCCGGAAAAAGATCGTGCAAGAACGGGACCAATGACGACTGAAGACAATCGATCAACGTGACAGACGAGCAACCTTTCGGAAAATTACTGCAGATTTCAATGCTGGTCTATCAATATGTGTCAGTGTGCGAACCATTCAACGAAACGTCGTCGAAATGGGCTGTCGGTGCTGAAGGCCCACTCGCGTACCCTTAATCACTTCACGACAAAAAGCTTTGCGCCACGCCTGGAATCACCAACACTGACATTAGGCTGTCGGTGAGTGGAAACGTGTTGCCTGGTCGCATGAGTCTCGTTTCAAATTGTATCGAGCGGATGGACGTGTACGGGTATGGAGACAACCCCATGAATACATGGACCCTAGATGTCAGAAGGGTATTGTTCAAGCTGGTGGAGACTCTGTAATGGTGTGGGACGTATACAGTTGGAGTGATATGGAACCCCTGATACGTCTAGATACGACTCTGATAGATGACACGTACGTATGCATCCTGTGTGATTACCTGCATCCTTCATGTCCATTGTACATTCCGAAGGACTTGGGTAATTCCACCAGGACAATGCGATACCCCACAGGTCCAGCATTGCTACAGAGTGGCTCCAGGAACACTCTTTTTTAAACACTTCCGCTGGCCATCAAACTCCCCAGATACGAACATTATTGAGCATATCTGGCATGCCTTGCAACGTACTGTTCAGAAGAGTTATCCTAACCCTCGTATCTGACAATTTATGGACAGCCCTGCAGGATTCTACATCTACATCTACATTTATACTCCGCAAGCCACCCAAAGGTGTGTGGCGGAGGGCATTTTACGTGCCACTGTCATTACCTCCCTTTCCTGTTCCAGTCGCGTGTGGTTCGCGGGAAGAGCGACTGTCTGAAAGCCTCTGTGCGCGCTCTAATCTCTCTAATTTTACATTCGTGATCTCCTCGGGAGGTATAAGTAGGGGGAAGCAATATATTCGATACCTCATCCAGAAACGCATCCTCTCGAAATCTGGCGAGCAATGTACACCGCGATGCAGAGCGCCTCTCTTGCAGAGTCTGCCACTTGAGTTTGCTAAACATCTCCGTAACGCTATCACGGTTACCAAATAACCCTGTGACGAAACGCGCCGCTCTTCTTTGGATTTCTCTATCTCCTGCGTCAAACCGATCTGGTACGGATCCCACACTGATGAGCAATACTCAAGTATAGGTCGAACAAGAGTTTTGTAAGCCACCTCCTTTGTTGATGGACTACATTTTCTAAGCACTCTCCCAATGAATCTCAACCTGGTACCCGCCTTACCAACAATTAATTTTATATGATCATTCCACTTCAAATCGTTCCGCACGCATACTCCCAGATATTTTACAGAAGTAACTGCTACCAGTGTTTGTTCCGCTATCATGTAATCATACAATAAAGGATCCTTCTTTCTATGTATTCGCAATACATTACATTTGTCTATGTTAAGTGACAGTTGCCACTCCGTGCACCAAGTGCCTATCCGCTGCAGATCTTCCTGCATTTCGCTACAATTTTCTAATGCTGCAACTTCTCTGTATACTACAGCATCATCTGCGAAAAGCCGCATGGAACTTCCGACTCTATCTACTAGGTCATTTATATATATTGTGAAAAGCAATGGTCCCATAACACTCCCTTGTCGCACGCCAGAGGTTACTTTAACGTCTGTAGACGTCTCTCAATTGATAACAACATGCTGTGTTCTGTTTGCTAAAAACTCTTCAATCCAGCCACACAGCTGGTCTGATATTCCTTAGGCTCTTACTTTGTTTATCAGGCGACAGTGCGGAACTGTATCGAACGCCTTCCGGAAGTCAAGAAAAATAGCATCTACCTGGGAGCCTGTATCTAATATTTTCTGGGTCTCATGAACAAATAAAGCGAGTTGGGTCTCACACGATCGCTGTTTCCGGTACCCATGTTGATTCCTACATAGTAGATTCAGGGTTTCCAAAAACGACATGATACTCGAGCAAAAAACATGTTCTAAAATTGTACAACAGATCGACGTCAGAGATATAGGTCTATAGTTTTGCGCAACTGTTCGACGACCCTTCTTGAAGACTGGGACTACCTGTGCTCTTTTCCAATCATTTGGAACCCTCCGTTCCTCTAGAGACTTGCGGTACACGGCTGTTAGAAGGGAGGCTGTAGAAGTGATTCATGGTGCCAGTTCCCTCCAGCACTACTTTAGACATTAGTCGAGACCATGCCGTGTTGTGGGATTTCCGCCCGCTCGGTGGGACCCTGCAGCTGTACCAGTTTCTTTGGCGCTTCAGTGTACATTTCGCCTAAGGACTATGAAGATAGAGAAATTAGGGCTTGCGCGGAGGCGGACAGGTAGTCATGGTTCCCCAACGTTATGTGCGAGTGCAACAAAGAAGCAAGGGCCTAGAAATGGTACAAGAGACTATACTGTGGCTTGCGGACTGTCCATGTAGATGTAGATGTGGATGTTTACTGGTCCACATTCGAGGTCACTTAGCTCTCTTGACAGATCAGTTCTGCTGTTGCTGTTTCTATACTGACAACACGATACTCCCCGTCTCGTTTTACACAACTGAGCCAGCCTCCCGTGACATGTATTAGTCGATTCCGCGTTACGAAGATCAGTTCCGCACTACATGTGTGAGTCCGGATACTTTTGATCGAAATATGTATCGCACAACGGCGCCTTCCTTTTGTGATTCGCGATTAAAGACTGGGAGTGGCAATGTGTGAGTTTTAGTAGAAGTACCATCCGCCACACGCATTACGGTATCTTGTAGAGCATAGATGTAGAAGTGTTGTGGTCTGTAGCCTCAACAGCCAGCAGTCATATTACACGGGAAGTTTGTTTGTTGGGACGGATTTTTGCTTAATTTGAATTCTGGCGCCGTTTTCATTGCACAGTTGTACAAAACAACCCGTAGTTTTACAAATTGTTACGTTGAGGGCTTCAGCTCCGCAAAATGGTGACGGACATTTGAGTCACCATTATGCAACAGGAGAATAGTAACAGTTTTAGAACTTACGCTTGTGCATGTCACTGCGCAAGGGCAAGTTCATCACAGCCATCGTACTTTCTAAACAATTAGCTGAGGAATACGAGTCTTTTATTGTGACTCCGGCTAATTGGCGATTCAGTACAGTATTTCCATCCTGCCACCAGTGGATGTCGCCGGAACAATCCTCGTAGGACGTCAAGTTTATAAGGTCCCAGTCGCGCGCACGTACTCCATGATATACGTACGACAGCAACATACCTCGTGGGACTATAAGATTACGCAGCGTTAAGGCCGAGAAAGGGAAAGTGGCCGGCCGGCCAGCCCGTCCTAAAGATTAATCGGAATGGTGCGTCCGACCGGACGGCCGGTGACCTTCGCCCAGCTTCGTATAAGACGCGGCCGGGCTGCCCGCGCAGCCTAGAAGAGGACGCTGGACCTGCGCGCCTGCAGATAACCCCCTATGCGCCACGGTGTCACAAGGGAGAAGTACTGTCGCCAGTCCCCAGAACACCTTCAGTGGCGAATCTGCGAACAGATAAAACACCATGGACTGTTCAGCAGACAAAAATAAGAAAAGAAGCGCTCTTCGCTTTATAACATAAATGTGGAATTCGGGATTTATATTAGACAAGTACATTAAGTAAATATTAGTTTATAATAATTATAAAAAATAAGTGCAATTCTCCTTAAATAACTACGAAAATAGCTTTTACAAACTACTTTAATTAAGGTGTGTAAAACAGGCACTTATTCGGTAGCGGTGGTATTATTTCACCTCGGCACCCCCAGCAAGCGTATATCATTCTTCATGTATGTGTCCACAGGCTGTTTTTGATTCTGAACTCATGAAATGCAGTCCAAGGGGGGCAAGCGCTCTAAGTCCTTAATTATGAAATGAATATTTAAAAACAAGACAACATCCTACGTGTTAAAATGTTTTCCTTTAAGATACAAAATTTTCTCACGTGGTTCCTCAGTTCAGACTGTTATCTGATACTGCGAAAAACTCGTGATAACGCAGATGTATAGCACCAAAGATGTTGAAATATTACGAAAGGAAAAAGAAAACAGATTGCGTCTGATATTGATTTGGATATACCAAGGTTTTCCCATGTCATATCAGGCGAATAGCAGCATGACTGCCATATTTTTAATTTCTTGTCAACGAATAGGCTTTGTCAGTTCGCAGTGCAGCAGTAACATCACTTACCTATCTCTTTACTGCATAAAATGTTTAAGTGCTCAATTATGAAAATAGTCAGACGGCATAGTTGTTTTGGAGAATAATCCTCACCTCGTGTGTGGGTACTATATAACCGTATATGTTGAGTGTAGGTTTCTCCAAGGTGTGCTTGTGTACTGCGGTCTACTGTTTGTGTTATTTGATGATGAGAGAAGGAAGAGGAGAACACGTCATGTCGGCACACAGTATGTTTTTCTTTCCCGAGTCGTCAGTCTCCTGACGGATTTGATGAGGCCCGCCGTGACTTCCTGGCCTGCGCCATCCTTTTCATTTCAGAGTAGCAATTGCGCTCTACATCCTCAATTATTTTCTGGATGTATTCCAGTCTCTGTCTTTCTCTACAGTTAATACCCTCTGCAGCTCTCTCTACTACCAAGATGCCTTAGCAGATTTTTTATTATTCTGTCTCTTCTTCGTGTCAGTGCTTTCCATATGTACTTACCTCGCCGAGCCTGCGAAGCATCTCATCATTCCTTACGAGTCCACTTAACTTTCAACATTAATCTGTAGCACGACATCTAAAATGCATCGATTCTCTTCTCTTGTTGTTTCTTGACAGTCCATGTCTCACTAGTATACAATGTTGTGGTCAAAACGTACATTCCCAGACATTTCATTCTCAAGTTAACCCTGTATTTGATACAAGCAGACTTCTTTCGGCCAGGAATGGATTTTTATCCATAGCTAGTTCGCTTTTTATGTCCTCTGTGCTCCGTCCGTCATTGATTGTTTTGCTGTCTAGATAGCAGAATAGCTTAACTTCGTCTACATCATGATCGCCAATTGGAATGTTACGTTTCTCGCTGTTCCCATTTCTGCTACTTATTACTTTTGTCTTCGATTTACTCTCAATTCTTAGTCTGTATTCATTAGACTGCCCTTTCGATTCTTCTTTACTTTCACTGAGGACAGCAATGTCATCAGCCAATCATTGATATCCTTTCACCCTGAATTTTAATCCAACTCTTGAAACTTTGTTTTATTTCCCTCATTGCTTCTCCGATATATAGATTGAACAGTGGGCGAGGAGGTCTACATCTCTGTCTTACACACTTTTCAATCGGACCATTCCGTCTTATAGTTCCCTATTGTTTCTTGTACATACGGTATTTAACCCAAGTTTTTTATTATTATCAGAATTTCGATAATCTAGCACCATTTTACACTGTTGAAGGCTTTTTCCAGGTTGACAAATCCTATGAACATATCTTGATTTTACTTCAGTCTTGCTTCCATTATCAACAGCAGCATGAGCATTGTCTGTCTCATGCCTTTTCCTTTCGTAAAGCCAAACTAATCGTCATCTAAGCGATCCTCAGTTTTCTTTTCCATTCTTCTGTATATTATTCTTGTCAGCAACTTGGATGCACTACCTGATAAGCTGATACCTCGATAATTCTGGAGCTTGTCGGTTCTTGCAATCTTCAGAACTGTGTGCATTATGTTTGCTGAAGGCCCATCTCATACATTCCACACACCAAAGTGAATAGTTTTTCAGGAGCCTCTCCCCCAATGATTTTAGAAATTCCGATGAAATATTATCTATTCCTTCTACGGTATTTGATCTTACGTCTTCCAAAGCTCTCTCAAATTCTAATACTGGATCCCCTGTTTCTTCCTTATCGATTGCTGTTTCTTGTTCGATCGAGTCACCAGACAAGTCTTCATCTTCATAGAGGCCTCCAGTGTACTCTTTCTTCCATCCCGCTCTCTCTTCTGCAATTAAGACTGCCCTTCGAAGTCTTACTCTTACCACCTGATACGCCCGCTGAACCCTCTGAGCAGAACAGGTAATAGGACTGTGGAAAGGGCCAGATAGGTGAGGTCAGTTTCGCCTCCTAATTGTAATTTATTATAATTTAATGACTTTTACAACGAGAGCGGCACATAGCAGGACCTTTGGCGAATGCAACTCTTTCACGACTGAAGGCCTCCAAATAAGAAATCTTAACACATCAACAAGATAAAATCCAATGAAGATATCAATAAAATAATTAAAATAACACAGTAAAGTAGATAGAACAAACATATGCACAGTGCAATATCAATGGCTGAAAGCCACAATTAAGTTTCAAAATTTTAAAATACACTCCTGGAAATGGAAAAAAGAACACATTGACACCGGTGTGTCAGACCCACCATACTTGCTCCGGACACTGCGAGAGGGCTGTACAAGCAATGATCACACGCACGGCACAGCGGACACACCAGGAACCGCGGTGTTGGCCGTCGAATGGCGCTAGCTGCGCAGCATTTGTGCACCGCCGCCGTCAGTGTCAGCCAGTTTGCCGTGGCATACGGAGCTCCATCGCAGTCTTTAACACTGGTAGCATGCCGCGACAGCGTGGACGTGAACCGTATGTGCAGTTGACGGACTTTGAGCGAGGGCGTATAGTGGGCATGCGGGAGGCCGGGTGGACGTACCGCCGAATTGCTCAACACGTGGGGCGTGAGGTCTCCACAGTACATCGATGTTGTCGCCAGTGGTCGGCGGAAGGTGCACGTGCCCGTCGACCTGGGACCGGACCGCAGCGACGCACGGATGCACGCCAAGACCGTAGGATCCTACGCAGTGCCGTAGGGGACCGCACCGCCACTTCCCAGCAAATTTGGGACACTGATGCTCCTGGGGTATCGGCGAGGACCATTCGCAACCGTCTCCATGAAGCTGGGCTACGGTCTCGCACACCGTTAGGCCGTCTTCCGCTCACGCCCCAACATCGTGCAGCCCGCCTCCAGTGGTGTCGCGACAGGCGTGAATGGAGGGACGAATGGAGACGTGTCGTCTTCAGCGATGAGAGTCGCTTCTGCCTTGGTGCCAATGATGGTCGTATGCGTGTTTGGCGCCGTGCAGGTGAGCGCCACAATCAGGACTGCATACGACCGAGGCACACAGGGCCAACACCCGGCATCATGGTGTGGGGAGCGATCTCCTACACTGGTCGTACACCAGTGGTCATCATCGAGGGGACACTGAATAGTGCACGGTACATCCAAACCGTCATCGAACCCATTGTTCTATCATTCCTAGACCGGCAAGGGAACTTGCTGTTCCAACAGGACAATGCACGTCCGCATGTATCCCGTGCCACCCAACGTGCTCTAGAAGGTGTAAGTCAACTACCCTGGCCAGCAAGATCTCCGGATCTGTCCCCCATTGAGCATGTTTGGACTGGATGAAGCGTCGTCTCACGCGGTCTGCACGTCCAGCACGAACGCTGGTCCAACTGAGGCGCCAGGTGGAAATGGCATGGCAAGCCGTTCCACAGGACTACATCCAGCATCTCTACGATCGTCTCCATAGGAGAATAGCAGCCTGCATTGCTGCGAAAGGTGGATATACACTGTACTAGTGCCGACATTGTGCATGCTCTGTTGCCTGTGTCTATGTGCCTGTGGTTCTGTCAGTGTGATCATGTGATGTATCTGACACCAGGAATGTGTCAATAAAGTTTCCTCTTCCTGGGACAATGAATTCACGGTGTTCTTATTTCAATTTCCAGGAGTGTAATTTCACCGAAGGTTGGTTGGACGATCCTATGTGCTGAATCCGTCATTCCGACAATCATTTCTTTTTGGATTTAATCACAATTTTCATGCAGCCATTTTGCTTCGTGGCACTTCCAGTTCATTCTGCTTCTAAGCAGTCAGTGTTTGAGTATTCGTGAATGTTCCTGAACATTTTTGTATTTACTTCTTTCGTCGATCAACTGATATTTTTGATCTGTTATCTATGGTTTCTTCGTAGTTTGTCTTCCATGTACCTACGACTTTCTTTCCAACTCTGTTTACTTATTTATTTGACGAATGGCGTTACATATGAACAGCGACAAGCAATTCTGGATTACATAGTTTTAAAAAATTTTACAGTAAAAAAATTAATATCCAATTTGTCGATCCATTCAAGGGCTGCCTCTGTCTCTTCAAGGAAATCTTCCAAGTTCCCATGGTAGGCTCTTCTACTACAGCTTGTTACAATGTGATGGATCGTCTGTCGTTCATTTCCACAGTCACACTGACAGGATGAAGCCCTTCCTCATGGGTAGAAGTTTTCAGCACAGATGTCGTGGCCTGTGCGGATCCGATTAATTGTTTTCCAAGCACGTCGCGTTAGTTCCATTCCGGCTGGTCTTGTGTCAAGTCTCTGAAGGGTATGTGTTCCACTTTTCTGTCCCCTTTTTGTAGATACTGAATGTAGATGCCTGTTGCGATTCGGCCAGTAGAACGGCTGCCTAGATTTTAATCGTTTCATTCGGAGTGCAGGAACGTCAGATTACATTGGAAGCTCGGGGATTTCAAGTAATTTTTGGTATTCCTTAAGGAGGGCGTTTTGTCGTAGGAGGTCTGGTGGCGCAATGTCGCTTAGAGGTGGTAACCAGTATAGAGGAGTAGATCTGAAGCAGCCTGTTATTGCCCTCGTTGCCGCATTTCACTCCAAGTCACTTTTTCTCATATGTGCTCCAACTCTGTGATTACCCTCTTCAGAGTTGTCCATTTCTCTTCAACTCAACTACCTACTGAGCTACTCATAACCACAGTGTCTATAGCCTCAGAAAACTTCAAATGTATCTCTTCATTTCTTGCCGCGTGGGATTAGCCGAGCGGTCTGAGGCGCTGCAGTCATGGACTGTGCGGCTCGTCCCGGCGGAGATCCGAGTCATCCCTTGTGCATGGGTGTGTGTGTTTGTCCTTAAGATAATTTAGGTTAAGTCGTGTGTAAGCTTAGGGACTGATGACCTTAGCAGTTAAGTCCCATAAGATTTCACACAAATTTGAACATTTGATCTTCATTTCTTAGTTGTACTTCCATATCCCACTTCTTTGCGCACTGATTCTTTCTAGGCACTCTCTTAGACTTCAGTCTAGTTGTCAGCATTACTAAATTGTGCTATGAGACTGTATCTGCTGCAGGTACAAGTCAATATCTGATTTTGGAACCTGCCTGACGGTGACGTAATCTAACTGACTTCAGTCTAGTTGTCAGCATTACTAAATTGTGATATGAGTCTGTACCTGCTGCAGGTAGAAGTCAATATCTGATTTTGGAACTTGCCTGACGGTGACGTAATCTAACTGAAATCTTCCAGTATCTCTCGGCCTTTTCCCAGTGTACCTCCTCAACTTGTGATTCCTGAATAGAGTATGCGCTATTATTAACTGTAATTTATTGTACAACTCAATTAGCCTTTGACCTCTCTCGTTTCTTCTACCAAGCCAATTGTCTCCTATAACCCTTTCTTCTACTCCCTCCCTTATAACCACAAGCCAGTTCCCAAGGGCAAGAGAGTGCCCTGAACCCCTATCCGCTCGTCCCTCCATCTTGACCAGGCTGTTGGCTGAACAATGCTGGAAGTCTTTGGCCGTCAACGCTGATTAATATTCAAAAATATAACGGCGGCGGGGTTCGAAACAAGGAACTGTGGACGTTTTGATTACTAATTAAAGACGCTACCAAAAACCCACGAGTGCAAACATCCTACTCTTTTTGAATAGCACAAAATCAGACCACAGTCCCCATCCGCCGGGAGGATCTATTTCAATAGCAAATGTAGAAGTTTTCTTATATGAAAATTTTATTCGTCAACATCGCAATTGTTTCTACAGTTTTAGCAAACCTTAACTGCCATTTTCAAATCTGAAGACGCATAAAATGTAAGCTATATATGAATATCGGACTTGGATACATAATATGAGACAACAGAGAAATATGTAAAAGACTTACATTCCACATACGTACAAGCAGTAGCATCTACAACGACCTTTATAGGTAGACAATTTCTCATAATCGATAAAAAATATTAGTGTTATAAAAAAATGAAGACCATGTGGAAAACAATTCACAATAATAAATAAAGTAATAGCCAGTGTGTTCATAACTGACGTAATTCACTAAAGACAATATGATTTAACTTTCCACGACAATTAGAGAAATAAAATGTACATAAATGTTAAAAGTCGTTGATAGCAAGTACATTTAGCCAATATCATTTTAGATGAAAAGTCCACGGTAACAGCTGGAGGAATACGGCATACAGATTGTAAATATATCTCAATGTGCTTGCATTTGCCATTATGTGGCTGTTTAATTTACACTAAAATTTATTTCTTATGTGAAGTGACATGCATATAGGAGAGTATACAGTGTGAGTCACCTAACATTACCACTGTATATATTTCGTAAACCACATCAAATACTGACGAATCGATTCCACAGACCGAACGTGAGGAGAGGGACTAGTGTAATTGGTTAATACAAACCATAAAAAAATGCATGGAAGTATGTTTTTTAACACAAACCTACGTTATTTTTAAATGAAACCCCGTTAGTTTTGTTAGCACATCTGAACATATAAACAAATACGTAATCAGTGCCGTTTGTTGCATTGTAAAATGTTAATTACATCCGGAGATATTGTAACCTAAAGTTGACGCTTGAGTACCACTCCTCCGCTGTTCGATCTTGTGTATCGGAGAGCACCGAATTACGTAGGGATCCAAAGGGAACGGTGATGGACCTCAGGTACAGAAGAGACTGGAACAGCACATTACGTCCACATGCTAACACCTTTTTATTGGTCTTTTTCACTGACGCACATGTACATTACCATGAGGGGTGAGGTACACGTACACACGTGGTTTCCGTTTTCAATTACGGAGTGGAATAAAGTGTGTCCCGACATGTCAGGCCAATAGATGTTCAATGTGGTGGCCATCATTTGCTGCACACAATTGCAATCTCTGGCGTAATAAATGTCGTACACGCCGCAGTACATGTGGTGTAATGTTGCCGCAGGCTGCCGCAATACGTTGTTTCATATCCTCTTGGGTTGTAGGCACATCACGGTACACATTCTCCTTTAATGTACTCCACAGAAAGAAGTCCAGAGGTGTAAGATCAGGAGAACGGGCTGGCCAATTTATGCGTCCTCCACGTCCTCTGAAACGCCCGTAGAACATCCTGTCAAGGGTCAGCCTAGTGTTGATTGCGGAATGTGCAGGTGCACCATCATGCTGATACCACATACGTCGACGCGTTTCCAGTGGGACATTTTCGAGCAACGTTGGCAGATCATTCTGTAGAAACGCTATGTATGTTGCAGCTGTTTGGGCCCCTGCAATGAAGTGAGGACCAATGAGGTGGTCGCCAATGATTCCGCACTATACATTTACAGTCCACGGTCGCTGTCGCTCTTTCTGTCTGAGCCAGCGAAGATTGTCCGCGGACCAGTAATGCATGTTCCGTAGATTCACTGCCCCATGGTTTGTGAAACCCGCTTCATCGGTAAATAGGTAGAACTGCAACGCATTCTCTATTAATGCGCATTGACGGAATTTCACTCGATGATTAAAGTCATCACCATGTAATTGCTGATGTAGCGGCACATGAAACGGGTGAAAGCGGTGACGATGCAGTATGCACGGTGACACTACTTTGACTCAGTCCACCGGCTCTCGCAATGTCCCGTGTACTCATGTGTGGGTTCATGGCAACTGCAGCTAACACACCAACTGCTCCCGCTTCTCCTGTGACGGGCCTGTTGCGGACCGGTTTGCGTGCTACGACCATACCTGTTGCATTCAGTTGGCGGTAGATGTTTTGCAATGTGCGGCACGTTGGATGCTCTCTTTCCGGGTACCGTTCTGCATACACCCTGCAGGCTTCAGCTACATTTCGTCGACACTCGTCATAGATGAGTATCGTCACCGCCTTTTCATGGTTCGGATACACCATGGTCACAGTTCCTACAACACTACACTATCACAGACGTATGGTAACACGGTGCACTACAGTTGGTCTGCGTGCGGAGACGAATGCAGAATATCAGTAGCAGCAAGCGCTACATGCGGACACTGCGACAACTAGACCAAACCACAACTGTGCACTACAGCCACACTCGTAAACACGGTCGTCATCGTAAACATGTCCCTGCAAATGCTACTCGCCGACCGTGGCCCGTGTTTGTTTCAACACGCAACTGAATGTCGGAGGTTTCAAGCGTCAACTTTAGGTTACAATATCTCCGGATGTAATTAACATTTTACAACGCAACAAACGGCACTGATTACGTATTTGTTTATATGTTCAGATGTGCTAACAAAACTAACGTGGTTCCATTTAAAAAAACGTAGGTTTGTGTTAAAAAACGTACTTCCGTGCATTTTTGTGTGGTTTGTATTAAACAATTACACTAGCCCCTCTCCTCACGTTCGGTCTGTGGAATCGGTTCGTCAGTATGTGATGTGGTTTACGAAATATATCCAGCGGTAACGTTAGGTGACTCACCCTGTATACATAAGGACCTAGTATAACAGTAACAACGATTTATAAAATTAAAGACGGTGTAATGTTTCATACTGAAAATTATAAAACTTAAATACAATATGGTAGAACATGTTTTCTGGTAATCCATAAACGTTCTATAATGTGAGGCTATACTGTGGTTTGTAAGGAGTATTTAACATCATTGTTTAATCTTGTAGATAGTAGGAATATTACATCGAAAAGTATGCGTCATTATTTCATATCATGTCAGACATGTACGTGAATAACGTTCATATTTTCTAGTGTACGATAAAATATGTTTGATGAATACCTGCGAACATTAAGAACTGTCTTCATAACATAAGGTACTAAGGATAACTTTCATAATATATATTACTAAATAATCCATTATTTAAAATATGTACCTGTAGTGTTTAGAACTGTTCAATGGCTGTCGGTCCCTATCCAAGTACAACCAGTTGCAAGAATATATTCCACTATACCCTGATTAAAAAATGAATTGAACTTGTTACATATTCTGAGCATAGCGTAAAGACTAGACCTAATCTCACCATTGTTAATTATTTATAACAGTCGTTTATGAGGTTGATTATCTTAAGTTCAGAATGTTATGACCCATGGGGAAGCCACATGTATAGCTAATTTCTAGATGCTAAAGTGGGTAGATGGAGATGGGACTTGGACCCAAAGCCTACGTTAAAATGACAATATATATGTACGTTACAGGTACAGAGAATAAACGTCTGGAATGTCTGGGTTAAATTAAATGTTGAGTATTTCAAATGACACTTCAGTACGTAGTTCGAAGTCTAGATTTAAAAGAACATGAAATGTATGATAGCTAGCTCGAGATGTAAGCTATAATTAGAACATATAGAAACAACTAATATGTCACTCGAGGTCTAGATTATCACAATAACATGCAAAGTACCTGATACACTGCTCGATGTCTGCATTATAATAAAAATGTATGAACTGAATATTACAAATTTCGTTAGAGGCAGGTGACACTGACTTTATAGCACTTCATCAAAAATACTGTCAAACTTACTTTGAGTGAATTCTGATTGGTCATTAAAAGTCAAACCAGGTAACCTTTTGTGCCCGCATCTCGTGGTCGTGCGGTAGCGTTCTCGCTTCCCACGCCCGTGTTCCCGGGTTCGATTCCCGGCGGGGTCAGGGATTTTCTCTGCCTCGTGATGGCTGGGTGTTGTGTGCTGTCCTTAGGTTAGTTAGTAAGTAGTTCTAAGTTCTAGGGGACTGATGACCTAAGATGTTAAGTCCCATAGTGCTCAGAGCCAGCCAGGTAACCTTTTGTTACTGTTGTAAATCTGTATCTCTGCTGATAAGTTAAGTTTTCATCCTTTCGGGGAACTATGGAATACTATACTGCGTTGGAAATTTGTGATTTTATGTTTGCTGATTTTCAAGTGTAGTCTGAACGCAGTTTTATTTTGGGTAATTGCTACATGTACTTGCTATCAGCGATGAACGTTTTACTTCTCTAACTGCCATGAAACTTTACACAGCAAATCGTCCTGTCACCATCTGTGTTGTCCGTCCCCAGTATCGGAGTGGTCAGCGTGACAGAATGTCTATCCTAAGGGCCCGAGTTCGATTCCCGGCTGGGTCGGAGATTTCCTCCGCTCAGGGACTGGGTGTTGTGTTGTCCTAATAATCTTCATTTCATCCATATCGACGCGCAAGTCGCCGAAATGGCGTCAAATGGAAGGACTTGCACCTGGCGAGCTGTCTACCTAATGGGAGGTCTTAGGCACACGACATTAACATTTGCCACCTGTATTCGAAGTCAACGTGCAATAATCACTCGCAGAGGGCACATGGCAGCAATAGAAGTGGATGGTATAAAATGCGTGCTGGGAAGGAAGGGAGGTGGGGGGCGGAAGACATTGCACTCGTTGTCATAAAGCGGAAGTGGAGCGTTCAGTCTGGCGTCCAAAAGGATTTCGGGAATTGTGTGACAGCATTCCGAAATGGCTTTGTTTGTAAACTGTTCGCGTGCCGCTGTGGTGAAAGTATACCGTGCATGGCAAAATGGCACTCTTCAGAATCGGTGTCGAGGCAACCAGGGTGCGCCGCGGGCTCAGATGACAGCAGTGAACAACGGCTGCGGGGACGTGTAAAGTCGAGTAAACGTGCAACTGTTGAGCAGCTGAACTCCATTATGGACTGAGGGGCTACAACAGTGTCTCCTCAACGACCGTACAGTGCACGTTGCTGCGTATGGGCCCACCCCCCCTAGCAGGTGCCTGGTTCATGCACCCATGCTGACTGCTGTTCATCAGCGACGAAGGAAGAAATTTGCATCCAGTACCGCAATTGGACCCTCACTAAGTGGTGACATGTTGCCCTTTCACGCGAATTGTGTTTTATCCTCAATCGGACTTGCGACAATCGTCGGAAGGGTGCAAGCAGAAGAAGGCAGCGTTATTGTCTGGCGAATGTTTTCGTGGCATTCTCTGGGTGATCTAGTCATTATGGAAACCACAATGGATCCCTTAGGGACCACCCCTACAAGCAGTCTATTTTTCGGGACCCCCTCTATCGGGCAATTCGCGCCATGGATCCTCAGTCGAGAAATCTGGCGCAACTGTCCGCGGTCCTGGAGTCAGCATGGCTTCATATCCCTCTCGATACCTCCCAGAATCTCACTGACTCCCTTCTCTCCAGTCTGGCAGCCGTCAGCGCTCCCAAAGATGGATATTCTGGCTTTTGGCAGGTTCTCACAATGTTGTGACTGGAAATCGGATTACCTTTACTGTGAGGTACTTCAGTTACTGAATCATCTTGTGTTATTTGATTTACGATTGTCTATACTTTTCTATAAGTACATAGTCACTCATTTATCTTACAGTAACATTATTATCGATTATAGTGAAGTGTCTACTTATAATGGTCACTGTAGGCGCTACTCCTTTCACGTACGTGGAATGTAATTCTTTTGCTTGTTTCTCTGCTGCTTTATATTACACATTCAAGTCGACACTTTACATGTAGCTTACAACTTCTGCATTTTCGGATTTGAAAATTGGAATTCATATTTACCGAAACTAGTTATCATTGTATAAACAACTGCTGTCTTGGCAAATAAAGTGTTCGTGTGAGAATACATCAAAATTTACGATTACTCATCGCTTTCTACAAGACTGACCATGTTAGGCAATCGAAACATTAACAACGTTACATTCCCTCCTTCTAAGAGACACTGCGGAGTGACTTGACTTTCAGTATCACAGAATATATTACGGAAGAATTGAACAACCGTTACACTGCGGATCTAGGGGAAGATCGCTCTGGGTCCCGGAGAAAAGAAGGAGTACTCGAGGCCATAATGATCCCAAGAATTATCGTAGAAGACAGGTTGACGGAAAGCTAACTTACGCTTGCAGCATTTGTAGAATGGGAGAAAACCTTTGAGTTTGTTAACTGACATTCATTCTTAGAAATTTTGAACATAGCGGAGGTAAATTATAGGGATCAACATGTTATTTATTTCTAGAGAAACAACAGAGGTAGACGAAAATAGAGCAGTTAGTTGAGAAGGGAATGAGACATGTTTTTAGCCAGTCTTTAATGTTGTTCACTTTGTACATTTAGCGAGTAGCAAACTAAGAATGGAGCTGTAATTCAGGTAAGAGAAGACTTCGAGGTTTCTTAAAATGACACTATAATACTGTCATATATGGCAAAGTACTTAGAAAATCGAATAAATCGAACGGACAATGACTTGAAAAGAGATTATAAAACAAACATCAACAAAAATAAAAAAGAGGTACGTGGAAGCGTAATGGAACTAAATCAGGCGATGTTGAAGAAGTTAGATTAGGAAATGAAACACTAATAGCAGTAAATTTTTGCATTTGCACAGGTAAATACCGGATGATAGCCGAAGAAAAGAAGATATAAAATGTAGACTGGTAATAGCAAGAAAAACAGTTCTGGGAAAGAGGTGTTTCTCAATATATAATTTACATTTATCTATTAGAAATCCTTTTCCGTGGTATTTTGTCTGGAATTTAGTCTTGTATAAAAGTGAAACGCGGACAGCAAGCAGACCAAGCAAACATCGAATTGAAGCTTTTGAAAACTGGTGCTACAGAACAATGCAGATTAGATGGCAGATCTAGAAACTAATGAGTACGTTAGTCAGCGGCCAGCGCCCGTCAGCTCACCGAAGTAAAGTACTGTCGGGCTTCGCTGTCACTTGGATGGGTGAAGTCCGCGTCTGTCGAGCGCTGGTGGCAAGAGGGGTACACTCAGCCCTTGCGAGGGCAATTGACGAGCTACTTGAGTAAGATGTAGCAGCGCCGGTCACGACAGCTGGGCATGGGGAGCGACGTGCTGACCACATATCACACCATATCTGTATGCTGTGCCACCTACCGGTTGTCAGTTCATTATAACGTACATATGTCAAAATTATGAAAACTGTGGGAATTGTAGGAAAAACTATTTTCTTATAACTTAGATCAGAATTTAAATACAGCATTAGTTTTTTCTTTAGAGTTGATGGGAAACTTGTTCGAGCTGAAGAAGCTGATAAGATTCTTCTTCAGATGTGGGATGACGCTGATGTCGATAATGAAAGTATTTCTGTCCTGAATGATGATGAATACTTGCCCCTAAACAGTAAAGAGGAAGAAGGCATTGATAAACTGCAAGAGGGAAGATAATGAAGATGACGTCATTCACAGTGACGATGATGTAACTGTAAGTAATGACAACACTATGAAAGAGTATTTCATCGGAAAAAATCGAACGATTTGGTACAAAGAGCCTCTAGCTAAGTGCCAAACTCCATCTCACAATATAGTTCGTGATAAACTTGTTCCTAAAGTCGCACTCTATAGTTCAATAAAAGAAGCCCTAAAGTTCCTAATTACGCCAAAAATAAGGTCCGTCGTGGTAAGGGAAACTAACACAGAGGCCAGGCGAGCGTACAAAAAGTGATATGAAGGTTTTCCTAGTACTACACGGTATGGAAGGAATTAGATAGGGAAGAATTAGAGGCATACATTGGTTTGCTTATATCTTCTGGAGCCTACAGATCAGGGATGGAAGACTTGAGTGAACAGTGTAAGGAAGACCATGGCAGGCCTATTTTCAGAGCAACAATGTGCCTAAAAATATTTCAAACTACAGGTTTCACACGTTTCCTCAGATTTGACAATAATGAAACAAGGGAAGATCGTAGGATTCATGCATTTACAGACATCTGAGAAACGTTCATTTCTCAGATTTCTTCCATACGCAGTCCAGGCATTGACATAACCTTTGACGAACAACTTGTTGCGTTGAGAGTGAAAAGTCCATTTCGGCAATACATGAAAAGCAAGCCTGCTAAATATCGTATAAAAATATGGTGGACTCTCGATTCTAGGATTGCATTTCTACTGAATGGACAAATTTAATTGGAAAAACCACCCGGCCAACAGAGAGAAGTAATTCAGAGTTCCGGAGTCATAAGAGATCTAACTACAAAGTGGTTCAATAAGGGTTGCAATATGGTAGCTGACAATTTTTTCTATAGCATACCTTTAGTGAGTGAAATTCTAGCGGTGAAACCCACCTATGTCGGAATTATAAGGAAAAACAAGGTTGATGTTCCTAAGGGGATGGAGCCACATCGTTCAAGAGAAGTAAATTCCTCTGTGTTTGGATTCTCTGATACCATATCACTAGCATCATATGTACCAAAGAAATTTTCAGTAGTTATACTTGTCTCCTCTGTTCACTTATGACGATCGTAGTTGGTCACGAAAAGAAGCCAGAATTAATAGCATTACAACAAACATAAGAGGGGAGCTACCACCATGGATCAACTTGTGGCACCTATAGGATGAAACGAATGACCAAGCGCTGGCCCCTTGTACTCTTCTATAATATAATCGACATTGCTGGAATCGCTGCAATGATTATATGGTTGTATCGTCACCCACAAAGCTTGACTTCAAATCAGAAGAGGCAGCGGTTCGTGCTGCAGGTAAGACGACAGCTTGTGCAACCTTACATCAACAGAAGACTGCTTATAGGATGTGCGTTCGAAAGGGAGGAAAAAGTGGTATTCTTGGTCTTGGATGTGACTATGAGCCTAAAGGACTTAGTACACCTGTGAATCACCAACTCACTAACAATCGATAAAGGTGTTCTTTGTGTCCAAGAAACCTAGAGAAAAAAACAGTTTGTAACTACTGTGGAAAATTTGTATACGGTTCTCATTTCAGCCAGATTGTGACAAAAATGATTAAGTGTGTCGTGGTGACATGGCCATTTCTATCACTGTATAATTAGAACAGGTATTTCATTGTACTGAAGTTTTCATTTTCTTTTCATTTTTGTTACGATCTCTATAGGTAAAGCAAAAACTGATACATAAGAAAATATATACATTTTCTTCAAAGGGATAAAATAAAACGGTATGTCCTGATAGAGTATAATATGTAAGAATGTAAATTGTAAAAATAAAAGATGTTATTGTAACAAAATGAAATGTAAAACAAAGTGAGCGCTAATTACAGTATATAATGATGTACTTTCTGCCACTCAATATAAAAAACAAATTTTCATTTGTTATATAGGATCTACTAATAATAAAAACAGTGTGGAACATAAGAATTTAATGTCACAACAAGGAAATAATGGCAAAACCCAACCATAAATAAAATGCTCCAGTCAAATGAACTGGGGTCCTGAAAGCCGCTGAGTGCCAGGTCACGTAACTTTTCCAGTGTGCCCAGTGGAGGGTTAAAATGCTGAGAAACCCACTGCTGCCTTCAAGTTTTTGTACACAGAGGATCATGGCGTGCCTCATTGGTAGCACTGAACAGCTGCAGTATACAGAGTACATCCCCTTTTTTGGTTTATTACGATTTTTAATCAGAATTAAAATCGGACCAGAGTGATCTGCATAGGCCGGCTCCGAGGTATTTCGAGCAGAACTGCCTCTTGTAAAGTGGACAAGACACTCTGTTGCGAGGCTCACGCTGAAGAGATGTGAGGCATTGAATCTGGGCAGCATCGCAACAGAGAATCGCAACATTGTTCCGGTGTGGACTAGGCTCAATAAAAACGATTACAAACCAGACGAAGTCTTCAATTGAAGCCGGTGGCTGAATAGACGCATTAAGGGTTACGACTAGAATAGCGAGGATCACAATTAACAAATATTGTCCACCGTGAGTACTATTAGTGAGGTAAAAATGAGTAGCCTCATCGATGGGCGGTGAGAGTCACGTGTGTCAGTACAAGGTCTGACAGCGATGATCGCCCGATACAGAGCCCAATCGGCGTCCGTAAGGCACCGTTCCGGACGGTCGGAACAAAGGACCCGGGTGACGAGCGGGCGATAACCCGCGGCCCGACAAAGCGGCCAGCGCCTCGAGACCTTGACACGGGCCGGGAGCCGCCGACCGTAAACCAGATCGCGCCGCGCCACAAAGACGTGGAGGCGGCGGCGGCACAGGAAGCGCTGCGGCCTTGGCCAGCGGCGGCCTACCTTGGCTTTCTCCGGCCGCAGCTGCCAGCAGCCCAGCGGGCAGCCAGCCACTCTCGCTTTCGAAACTTGCGCCGCGGGAGAGTATGGCAATGGAGCACCAGGGGCGACACGCTCCGTCGAGCCTCTTTGAGCTATTGTTTACTGCTGCTGGAGGCAGCACCGGGACCCACAACAGTGCCGGTCCAAGCGGCGTTCATAGTGTAACCGAAAAAAAAAGAAATCTGTTATGCCGTTCCGCAAGGCTTAGTGTTAGGTCCACTATTTTTTGTCATATACCAGTGGAGGCTCCTAAATTTTTCACCATGAATTACTTTTCACCTGTTAAAGGAGTTTGTAATGTTTTTGTCACTGAGACGAAAAGTGGCCAGGGCTCTTGATGCTAACAACAATGCATCTTTGCATCTCCATTACTAATCGAAATACAGGGGTAAACATTGTTTCTTTAAATAGAATTACTGCTCTTTTTGCCATTAATATAGCAGATCTTAATGAGAGAAATTCAGTGATACGGCGTTTTTATAAATGAAACAAAAATCATGTTAAACATAGGGATTTTTGTCCTGTTCTTGTACACTTACAAATGGATGGTAAAATAAATTTTAGTATTAGTATGATGCCAACATAATTTTAAATATGACGAAAACGATTCTTCGACAAACGTGGTAAGAATTTAAAGAGAATGGCGATATTCTCATGCACGGTTCACAAATGAAAGAAGGAAGGACTGAATCGGTAGTAGCACCAGGAGTACCCTCCACTGTAAGGTGGCAGGTCGAATATACAGTGCAAGAGGGCACTGTAGTATCTATCGGTGATTCGTCTGTCAGGTCATGGACGATCAGATGACGCTCGGAAGATCATTCTTTGCGCGTCTGCTTTGACTCTGCAGGCAGTTATTGTGTTGATTTTAGAGGTGAACAGTGTGAGCGACTTTGTAGGGGACAAGCATGCCCCGCCGATGGGCATGTAGTAATGTTGAGCAACTGCAGCCACTTGCACAGGGTCACAAAATGGGCCTGTGGGAACCTGGATGGACATACAGACGGGTTGCTGCGATTGTTGGATACAATGTAACAGTATAGTATCACTGCTTTCAGCAGCGGTCTGTGCAACAGCCCAGTGATCATGGTCTGGATGCCCTTGTAGTACAGCAACACATTAAGATAGATGCATCGTGAGCGCAGCCGTGGTCTATCGAACATCATCCAGGAAAGAAATCTGTGCACATGTGGTACCCGATGTTTTAGAAAGAACCATTAGGAATTGTCTGCTCGCAGCAGGACTACGATCACCTCTGTATTTAGCCAGGCTGTCACTAACACCACGACACCAACGAGCAAGGCAACTCTAATGTCGTGAAGGAGTCGACTGTAGTGTGGAATGGCAGTGTTATGCTCAGTGAGAGAGTACGCATTGATGCACATACATCTATACAGCATAGACATGGTGAGTGGCCCGTTCCGGAGCGTATTTGCCCACAACACACAGGTCCCGCCCCTGGCTTCACGGTGTGGAGCGCCACCAGTTGCAATTGGTTTTTCTGCAGAATAAAGTATCCAGTGACCATTCAATTATACAGGTTTTTGGTTTTTTCCCCGCACTACTGCCACTACAAGAGACTGATGTGCTTTGTAAGTAGGGGAATAGTCGTCCACATAGATTGTCGCGATGCCACGCGTTCTTCTTGGTCTACAACAATACCCTGGCAGTCAATTGAACACGAATGGGTCGTGGTGAAGCTGGAACTTACTTGTTCTTCTGAGCCTGCGAGAACCATTGCGGCGTTGCAACAGCAGGTACTTGGGAAAATCTATTGCAGGATGCCAAGCGGCACCTCTGCATAGCCGCCGTGTGAAGGGCGGGGGGTGGGGAGAGGTGAGGGTTTCACTGTTTGGTTACCCTTTCGGTGACATGTGCTTTTCACTTGGTCTCAATTTGCTATCATCTATTCCTTTAGTGATGTATTGCCTGTCACAACGCTTGTCAATAAAATGGGTTTCCTTAAGGATGTCTGCATCTTTTGTTTCGGCTGTGCAGATGCAGATGTATATGTAAGCGTCAGAACGTGATGCAGCAGGTCTCTCTCAGTCTCTATACTCCCCCTAAACCATCAGGTATTAAACCTCCTGGCAGATTCAAACTATGTGCATGACCGAGACTCGAACTCATGACTTTTGAATTACGCGGGTCAGTGCTCTACCGAATCACGACTCACGAGCCGTCCACACAGTTTTACTTCCGCCAGTACCTCGTCTCCTACCTTACAAAGTTTATCTAAGTTCTCCTTCGAAACTTGCAAGCCTAACACTCATGGAAAAACGATATTGCGGAGACATGACTTAGCCACAGCCTGGGGTGTGTTTCCCGAAATGAAATTTTCACTGGTGGGAAACTTCCTCGCAGATTAAAATTGCGTACCGGACTAAGATTCGAAGTAAGGACGTTTGCCACCGAGAGGCGTACAGTATGGGAACAGTTTGAGACTATTGTTGTTTGTATCAGCGTGATACTGACCCTGCCATAAAGCGGTATCAGTGAAGGAAAGGAATGTAGCAATAACATACCTGAAATGGAGCGATCTACCTCGAGTACTGAACTGAACACAATGGAATGCCTGTGGGATAAGATAGTTGATCCCGCTACAGACGTCGAGCTCAATATCACTAGTTTATTTGGTTTCGGCTCTTGAGGATGAATAAGCTGCCGTTGCTGCATAGACTTTCAGACACCTCATTGAAAGCGTTCCTAGGAGAGTTCAAGCCACCATAAAGGCGAATGATGTACACATCCCATACCAATCTCCACTAAAAGTGTAGAAAAGCTTTTGATCTTATAGCGTACAACCCCCCCTTCTAGTCGAAATAACAGCCTACCTCTTCTATATTCTCTCTTCATCTTCATATCATCTTTAAGCTATGCAAATACATCTCCTACCGTACTCATCACTTTCTTGGGGTGTTCGCTTCAGAGCATTTAAATTTCGCTAGTAGTACGTCGCTTGGAATGCATTTCTTTATCTTTATTTGTATAATTTATACTTTATTTCTGAAACTGTAGTTGTACAGCTCTTCTATCTCATCCCTATTTCTGAATCGGACCTACTGAATAATTTTACAGTTCCAATAAATATCATTTCTGGGGACTGTCTATTACCCTTATTCACTTATTAGAATCTCATCGGCTGGTTTTATACAATACTGAAGAAACTCTCATAGTCTTATGATACTAGTTTCACGTTTCTTTGTATTCAATTCATTAAATATCCACTTACCGTTCCACGCGTTATCTGGTACTATTAATTTCTTTAGCCTGTCGTTTTGCAGTTGGGATTAACGTGAAAGCTTGAATAATGAATTTCACCAGTTCAGTTATTTTGTTTAAATTGCCCACAGCTTTGCAGTTCAGTTGTTCAAATGGTTCAAATGGCCCTAAGCACTATGGGCTTAACATCTGATGTCATCAATCCCCTAGACTTAGAGCTACTTAAACCTAACTAACCTAAGAACATCACACACATCCATGCCCAAGGCAGGATTCGAACCTACGACCGTAACAGCAGCGCGGTTCCAGACTGAAGCGCCTAGAACCGCTCGGATACAACGGCCGGCACTGTTCAGTTGTCCGTCAGACCTTGTAAGAGAAACACCATTATTGAATCGTAAACGATTCCTTCGTACTCTCTTCTCAAAAAAGAATGACATTCTACGGTGTATTCGTACGCCTGTGTAATTCGTCGCATGTCGTCTTCACAGTTCGTACAGGTTGCTATACAGGCATTTGCCGGATACTCCATCTCTAATACGTATTTGTAGGATATTTCAGTGGAACATTAAGATGCCTAAAACATACGCTAGTGTATTTACTTTAACGAATTAAGGCAAGCGATATGAACACAGAACGTAGGTAACTATATTAAATAAGTACAATATGAAACAGATAACATAAATCATTTCCACTTATCCTTTATCCTACAGGATGACATGTTGGCTTTCTTGCAATTTTCACAAGTAGGATGTTCTTTTCATGAAGCACTATACGGGGAATTTTGAGGAAAGCCATATAAACGTGACTGCAGTAGGATTCTACGACGCAAACACGCATTCCGCGTAAGAACAAGGAAGACAAAGTACGAGAAACTGGGAGACGTACAGACAATCGCCATTCCCTCGCTCTCTTTGCAAGTGGAACAGGAAAGCGCATGACAAGCAGTGATACAAGTAACCTACGCCATGTAGCATATTGCAGCTGGCGTTGTATGTATGTAGATGCAAGCCTACATAGTTCTATAATAATAAAGTATAACACAGTAATATGTTGATGTATTCTGTATTATCGCTAAGAGTCGCGGGCCAACCAGAGTACTGGTGCTGTTACTTTAACACAGTTACCAAAGGGGAAAAACTGAAGTACTAATACTTGCTTTATGTCTTACTCTTTTGAGTCAAATAACAATGCGCTGTATTTCTGACGCGATGAGTAAGCAGGAGACTGTTGTCTGTAAAATTGCTTCGTATTGTTGGTTCACAAGGTATTGTAAAAAATATTTTTCGAAATGATGTGAAAATTACATCAAAAGAGCTCAGGAGAGATGGAATTATCGTCCCCGTCACGTTAAACTGAGCAGATGGTTATACGATAATGCCAACAGTATCAGAAAATGGCGTAATGGGAACAGGCCCCGCAGATCATAAATTGGCTGAACGGCTAGTTGTCCAAAACAGGGCGCCCCCAACCATAAATTGTGAATAAAAAAAATATCAAAAAGATGACTTTTTTAGATAACTACAATAAAAAAAATTTGAAAATCATTTTAAATTGCAAGAAACGCTAGTCAATAAAAGAAAATCATTTGAAGGTTGCAAAAACTGTGCTGTGCATTGCCTGTCGAAAAAGAAATGTAATTTCACAATTCATCTAAATTTAGGTCATCGGTAATGTCACACTGTATGCACGAAGAAGCGTTATGATTGATCTCAGATACATTTTTAATCGATGTAAGGAAAAGCTCATTAAAATCACTGCAACCCTTTTGTAAATCATAGAAATTTAAATGCGGTAGGGCGTCGATTATTATCCGATCGTCGGTGAGCTGAACGATCGCTTAACCGAACTGTTTGTTACTGGCTGGCGCGGACTGCCCACCCCCTGCTACGGTCTTGCCCAGCCCCTCCCCCTACGACCCACACAAATGCCGAGTCGTCGACATTGGTAAGCGTTTGATCTCTCTTACAGTGTTACCATCATTTGCGTCAATTTCGGCGCGTAAAGTAAACTTGCGACATAAAACGCCTAAACAGAAACGTGTTCTCCTTTCTATCTGAGGCAAATACGAGGTTAATAGACGAACGTGTATCTGCAACCAAGTTATTTAATGACTGCAATGTTGGCAAGTCGACAGTTACGGATCTAAAAGAACGAATGAACGGCGTTACATATTTTCTATCGGAGTTTGATTCTGCTGACGGATCGACATGTCGTAAAACTGTGAATCTCGCGACGAACACAGATCTAGATTATGTTGCTTACGAGTGGTTTACACAAAGAAGATTACAAGGAGTTAAGGGCACCCATATGATAGCTTGTAGGGCAGGGTAGGCCAGATCCTGGGGGTATTTTTAATATTTTTCAAAACCTATGGTGACTTGTAAGTAGCAACAAGAAAGGTTTCAGTCCTGACACTGTTAAAAACCTGCGTAATACTGGCATATTCTTGAAAGGAAAACTAATTACACTGTTTTTTTCCTTTGTGTGAGAGCTTGCGTGGGGGGGGAGGGGGTAGATGAGGGGGGCACCCCGTGTCCCAGTGGTAAGGGCACCCTGGCAAGGAGAACCTGTCTCTGTTCGCATTCTGTGTGGAAAGGCAATTCGAATTTAAAAGCATGCATGGGGTAATTAACAAGCTTTTAAGTCCATACACGTTACTCGTGAGTTTCAAATACAAGGAGAAAAATTGTCTGCTGGTTCTTCAACAGTCGTTTCTTTCAAAACTAAAGTAAGGGACGTAGTGAGAAATTTTACTCTCGAGAACGTTTACAAAATTGACGAAACTGGGTTTTGCCAAGAGAAACTCTTGCTTCACGTCGTGAATTAGCAGCACGTGGTCCTAAAAAAGGCAAGGATGGTATTACTGCTTTAGCTTGTGCTAATACCACCAGCATCCACCGACTTCCTATGCTTGCCACTGCTGAAAGTTGGATATCACGTTGAGTTAAACACGGTAAAGTGCCGGCGATACTTGTTGCTTTCGTCTCACAAAAAAGTGCCTATATGGGTTATATTATTTTCACGAAATGGTTTATGGGAATCTTTGTACCCTCTGTAAAGCCTCATCCGTTAAAGAATGGCAAAGAGCAGACGTCATTGCTGCTCCTTGACAGCTAACCAATTCATTAATAATATGACATCTTAAACGAAAAAGAAAAGTTCATAAATGTGATGTTTCTTCCACCTAGTACCCCCTTACTACAGCTTTTAGTCCATGGAGTTTTTGGGACCTTCTGCAACGTTTAAACATGAACTTCCCTACAATGCAACTTCACGAAACGTTGCTACTTTCGTGTATCGTTTCTATCATAATACCTGACAGAAGTTGATAGCAATGTCAGAGACAAAGTAAAACTTTTCTTGTGTGTGCTTGAGCGTGTGTGTGTGTGTGTGTGTGTGTGTGTGTCCACTTACTCTCCTAATGATTTTGTGTACACAAGATTCTTTTCTTTTGTACACATCTACGGCAAAGGTTCTTTCGAATTATGTGAGTTTCATTATCTTTCTTATATAATTAATTCTTAAAAATCAGTACTCAGTTTTAGATGTTCATGTATTAATATTATAAGCGTTAAATAAAACGGAGGATTGACTACTCATATTGCTATTACTTTCTCTACGCAAAAATAGTCTATGTCTAGCTGTGCGGCTTTCACTTCAAAATGAAGATATTAGAAATTACTCTTAATGTCAGCAAATGAGCACACAGTTACTCTTCCAGAAAAGTAAACAACTTCAATATACAGCGTTATTTACAGAATACGATACTATGATATGTTTTTTTCCACTGCTGACAACATTATCGAATTAGCAGTTTTCGCCTTGTAGCTGCACCGCATGCATGTTCTACCACAAATAAGCCATGTAAACATGAAAGCCCCTAGAATTCGATTTCCCGAAATGCTGATACTTTTGTTGTCATTTCTGCCGTAGCACCTGACTGGAGCGCAGGGCAGAGGTTGGTAGCTCTTCAATTTTAGATGTTCAGATATTGGCGATTTTAATGCGTGATACAGAATGTAACATCAGCGTTATGAATGTAAAGATTTCTACTTCCTTTTACCACAATTAAGGGCTACAGACACACTTTTTTTGCACATCTACGGCAAATTACCTTGTTCAATTAATATTAAAAGTCGGAACTTCAATTTTTATGCTCAAATACTAATTTTGTGATGGATAGTTTATCTATCGGTTGTGCTGAATAAAAAAATAAGTGACGTAAATGGCCGTATCTAAATTTTTTTCGTTGCCAAGATAACGTAAACTGTGTTTAACTTACTTTTCAAATTGATATCTCTAACCGTTCCTGAGAAAAAGGGAACTCACAGACAGACAAACAGACGAACAACAAGCGGCAAAAAAGGATTTTTTATGTGATATCGTTACAAGTTAAAAATTTTGAGTTCTTTTTGCATTTATTTGTACTGTGAAGTCTTGATTCTTGCCACATTCCATGATTAAGCGTCAACGGGAGGTACTCTATAGTTTCGATGATTGAGGTTGCAGGTGTCAAAGCATTCGGCATAAAGGGCCGTACGTTTTGATAACACTGACTTCGAAATTTAAATATTTTTTATCATCAAGGGACCCTAAGTCTTAGTATTTTACATAAAATTTCAGCCTTCGTACCTCTACCCTTTACTGAAGAAAAGGCATCTTAACAGACGGACATACAGACGGACAGCAAAGCGATCCTTTAACGATTCCGTTTTTACCGATTGAGGAACGATACCTTAAAAATAAACTTCGGGCGTCGGGCACTGACGTTTATACAGGATGGTCCATTGATCGTGACCGGGCCAATGTCTAGCTTGGAGGGGGAAATCAGATGGCGCTATGGCTGGCCCGCTCGATGGCGCTGTGATAGGTCAAACGGATATCAATTGCGTTTTTTAAAAATAGGAACCCCCAGTTTTTATTACATATTTGTGTAGTAGGTAAACAAATATGAATGTTTTAGTTGGACCACTTTTTTCGCTTTGTGATAGATGGCGTTGTAATAGTCACAAACATATGGCTCACAATCTTAGATGAACAGTTGGTAACAGGTAGGTTTTTTAAATTAAAATACAGGTACGTTTGAACATTTTATTTCGGTTGTTCCAATGTGACGCATGTACCTTTGTGAGCTTATAATTTCTGAGAACGCATGCTGTTACAGCATGTTACCTGTAAATACCACATTAATGCAATAGATGCTCAAAATGATGTCCGTCAACCTCAATGCATTTGGCAATACGTATAACGACATTCCTGTCAAGAGCGAGTAGTCGGCCTTCCGTAATGTTGGCACATACACTGACAATGCACTGACGCATGTTGTCAGGCATTGTAGGTAGATCACGATAGCAAATATCCTTCAACTTTCCCCACAGAAAGTAATCTGGGGACGTCAGATCCGGTGAACGTGTAGGCCATAGTATGGTGCTTCGACGACCAATCCCATCTGTCATGAAGTATGCTATTCACTACCGCTTCAACCGCACGCGGGCTATGTGCCGGTCATTAACCCGCCAAGATCGCTGATGTTCCACTTGTCGCAGCCATCGTGGATTTTCCGTTGCTTGCCCAATAGTGCATATTATGCCGGTTTACGTTACCGATTAGTAGCTAAATAGAACACGTGCAAAAAATCTGTCATCGTCCCGTAATTTCTCTTGTGCCCAGAGGAAGAACTGTACAAGAGGTTCAAAGTCGTCGCCATGCAATTCCTGGTGAATAGAAATATGGTATGGGTGCAGTCGATGTTGATGTAGCATTCTGAACACCGACGTTTTTGAGATTCCCGATTCTCGCGCAATTTGTCTGCTACTAATGTGCGGATTAGCCGCGACAGCAGCTAAAACACGTACTTGGCCATCATCATTTGTTGCAGGTCGTGGCTGACGTTTCACATGTGGCTGAACACTTCCTGTTTCCTTAAATAGCGTAACTATTCGGCGAACGGTCCAGACACTTGGATGATGTCGTCCTGGATACCGAGCAGCATACGTAGCACACGCCCGTTGGGCATTTGGATCACCAAACCCATACATCAGCATGATATCGACCTTTTCCGCAATTGGTAAACGGTCCATTTTAACACTGGTAATGTATCACGAAGTAAATACTGTCCGCACTGGCGGAATGTTACGTATTGCCATATACTTATACGTTTGTGACTATTACAGCGCCATCTATCACAAAGCGATGAAAATGGCCCAACTAAAACATTCATATTTCTTTACGTACTATACGAGTATGTAATAAAAAATGGGGGTTCCTACTTTAAAAAACGCAGTTGATAACCGTTTGACCTATGGCAGCGCCATCTAGCGGGCCAACCATAGCACCATCTGGTTTCCCCCTTCAAGCTAGACAAGTTTCGTCTTTGTAGTTCTTTCGTTTGACGCTTATTTCGTGAGATATTTGGCACAGTCACAATTAATGGACCACACTGTACATAGTTCCTAATGGTTCTTTCCTTTTTTGAAATAAACTTCAAATATTACATATAGGAGGAATAATGCGATAACACATTAGCATTTGAGAAACGGAACAATTTCGAGAATTTCATGTACAAGTGTCAGTGAAAAAAAAATTGAGAATTTGTGGTAAGTTGGTATGGGACCAAACTGCTGTGGTCATCGGTCCCTACTTAATCTAACTTCAACTAACTTACGCTAATGACAACACACATCGTTGGGCGAGGTAGGACTCGAACCTCCGACGGGGGGGTGGCGCGAACCATGGCAAGGCCCCACTGACCGCCCTGCTACCCCGCGCGGCACTGAAAGGAAACCTAGATAATTGAAATACTTGGAAAAAACAATATAGTAGAATGTTCTGGAGAAAGCAGGTAAATAAATAGTGCCAGGAAAATGGAAATGACGTTCCTACTTAACAAAGAACAATTAAAAAATCTTTACTTTTCAATATAAAAATAAGATATCACAACGTGGTGATTAAAAATGGGTGTGCCTACGCCTCAGAATGCCTCGCCTTTAACGTAGCTAATCAGTTAAAGAATTTGGAGAAGACAGAAGAAATTATAATTCGAAAAGTTTGGGATCCAAATTATGAACTTGGGATTTGAAAATTGAGAAGCAAGAAGGAAATATAGTACACACAGTGGGAAAGGGGAGGACTCTATATTACGCCCACTTAAAAATAATGGGTAATAAGAAACTGGCAAAATAAATATTCAGCATCCTTGACAAAAATCTAAAAACTGAAATTTTATGGTTTGTAGAAGTTAAGAAAAGTCTACAGAAGACACAAAGACACGGAAAACAGACATGTGTAATAGATATGAATTCAAGGAAAAGGTACAAAACATCAAGCGCTTCTAGAGAAAAAAAAATAAAAGAAGAGGAGAAGGACATGGATGTAAGACTGAACAGGACAGTAGAGAGCAGGAGTGAAGAAGTGCTGGAAAGGAAAAAAATTTGATGTCATTAATCATCTATTTCACTAGTTCCTGAGTTCGTCAACTCCGAAAATTCGTATTTAAAAAGAAGTAAGCTGTTAGGAATAGGGAATATAGTCTCTGTTTTTGATTGTCAAGCAAACCGGTAAACTTTCGCTCTTGAAGGCTAGGCTGCAGTAACAACATCAGCGCATTGTCGCAAGCGCCACTCAGAAACGTAGCATTGCGTTCTTAGTGAGAGGACCACTTATGTAAATCAAGATGCGTTCCGCTTCGCGGTAGCATCTCCAAATGGGTAATGCTAAGAGAAACCGCAACAGAGAAAGTGACACGCAGCCCACATTCTGAGTAACAAGACATTTGCTACCGTGAGCAGTTGACTGGTTTAATAAAATTATACCTCCGTAACGACATTTTCCAAGTGGGGAACATTTTCTCTACACGAAGCTGAGATCGAAATTGTTGACTGTTGCTTACGGATAATGCAGTCCTACGACCTGTATATGCATACGACTGCAACTGCTCCAGAGAGGTTTTAGTATCATTTAGTAGCGCGGACGTCCTAGAGAACGCTCAGTTTTATTGCATTCAAGGCTATGAAAGGCTCCTCCTGTCATACAAAATTTTAGATAGCTCGCACAAATGTGAATTAAAGTTATGCCAAATTTTTTCGTCTTGATACGGTGAGGTCAATTAGAATCCTGTTCTTATATAAAAAGTTTCTAATTTTTTTAAAGAAAAGAAGTGTTGCACACTTTAAGTTGCTGCGACATAGCCGATTCAAAACACTATGAACTACAGGTTGCCACACATAAAACCGTTACACCTCACGGTCGAGATTCAGGTAACAATGAACTAACTAAAAAAAGAATAGATAATAGTAATGTTAAGAAAGATGTAATTACTAGTTTATAAGAGATACTGGAAGTGGTGTCCGTGGACATACAGGCGACGCTGATTTCGTGTGATGATGTTACCAGCAACACGCTGTAATTCTGAAGGCGTATTGTCAATTTCTCTAGAAATGTTCCGTTTTTAGTGCGCCCGATAAATAAAAGTCGCTGGATGTTAAGTCCGGGGACCTAGGGCGACAGAAGTCCTTTACTGACAAATCTGTTCTAAGGGCCATGCTTTGGTTACATGTTTAAGCGTTTGCTCTACCATGTTGGACTATTGCAAACAGCTTTTCCGCATCTGTTAACTCTGTGCATAGAAACAGCAAAGACATCTAGATATCTGGCACTGTTTAAGGTGTAACTGAAAAAAAAGGGGCCAATAATGCCCACGCAAGACAACTCTCACCAAACACCTATCGTCTCTGAGTGGAGATGTTTTTCATGCAGAATATTGGTTGTCTGCGACTATTATCTAACATTCTGGGAGTTTACAGAAGCTGACATATAAAGGGCTTATTTCAAAAGTCCATTACCTCCACTTTGCTGCCTATAATGCTTCTTAAATTAATGATCCAAACAAACAGAAAGAAAGGTTTATCTGTAGCAAGAAACCATATGCTTGAATATTTCTGTTATCTCAACTGCAAATTTTTCAGCGCTCATTTAACTTTAGGACTCTGTATCTCAGAATGTACCACTATTGAAATAAGCCCTTCAAATGTAACCAGGCTTCATATGATATAGAGTATAGCAAGGGTCCCAGTAAGCATTAGCAATGGCGGTTAACTGCCCGTTACAATAATAACTCTTTTTTTGCTGCTCCTAAATTTTGAACTCTTGCACCATGCTGACACTACACGTTTTTAATTTCACATCTATTAGTGCACGATGATCACCAACCTGCTGCCATAACCTCCTTACCGACCCAGTGGGGACTTCTCTTAACTTCTTCACTGTCGGTCTCCTGTTCCCCTGCATATTCTGATCGTAGTCCTCCATTTCTCGTACGGCTCTTGAAGAGTTTTGATCGTGGTGAGTTTCCTGGCAGGAAACTTCGTTTGAAACATTTCTTCGTATTCTTTGGTGGAGCCTGTCGTAACGTTACACTCAAAATATCAATTTGATTTTCCAACGTAAACTGCCTCATTTCTGTGTCAACTCAACAATAGGAGCTTCTCACAACAACCAACGCACTAACGCGCAGCTGCACCCAACTTTCGGAAAAATGCAGTGTAGCCACCTTTCGAGGCTGCAGATAATGAAACGATAAGGAAGACGCAATCCGTATTAATATTACAAACATGAATATTAATAAGGCTTTAATATGTTATGTTGTAATCAAGATACTAAAGTGTCTAATTTATCCAACAAGCCGAAAGTGTTGTTAATCTGTAATGTATTTCTATTTTTGTATCACAAATAAAACTTTAATTAATTCGGTAAATACTGAAAGTAATTAAAAAGGTTCTGTGGAATCTGTTTCCTTATTCAAGTGTACGTACTATTAAAATTTTAGATCAGAAGCTTTTGTTCTGTGACAGAACTCTAATTTTTGAACAAACCAACTTATATTGGAAATTAAAAATTGTAAAATGTTCAAACGTAGGGTCCTTTACTATTGCATAAATTTGATCACGTTGTGCTACGGTTGGATATTTGTTAAGGAACAATCTGTTTAATGACGAGGTATTGCATTGCAATGCCTGCTACACTCAAATGCTAACCCCGGCAAACGGAAAAACTTGCAAGAGAGATGGTGGGGATTGGGGAATCCCAGCGGTCTGTCAGAGCATAGATTAATCGATTACTAGCGTAATTCTTCAAGCATACTTACTTCTCCCGAACTGTGTTACAGGGAATGAAAATTATGGACGGAGGTATTATGGCGATTTTTATAGTGCAAGGTGAATGTTTGAAATTCACATCTTTTATGGCGAGCATTTTACTGTTCAAGTAACACTTCAGTACTCATTACGTCTGTTGGAGCTGGAATTGAGACAATGTCAGACTTTCAGCTCGTTACTCATGATCTTGCTAGAGGCTTTCCGTTTGACTGTCCCAGATTGGCTTGCCTTATTACTGAGCTTCGAATCTCCAAAAACGTATATTTCACCGGATTTAACTTCCGCTCTTTCGAACACTACTTACCTACCTGTTATTGTAGTGCAGGCAGTATTTTTTAGGAAACAAAGAGCTGAGATGTCGATAGGTGTACAGGAGGTTACAGCTATACTTTAGACAATTTTCAGCTTTCCAGATTGAGTGAACTGCTGATCCTCGTTGTGTGAATGAAAAATAAAAACCTCTCGGTATCTTAGAGTAAACCGTAAGTAGTAGAACTGACTAAGCACAGAAAACTAGCAGGAATTAGTTGTAACAGGGCAATTCTGAATAGTGAAATAACTTCCTTTGTCCCAGAATATTTTATCCTTGCTGACAGCCATCCTCCAGTTTTCTTCTCTTTCAAAGGATGTCCAATATCTTGCACCACTTCACACTGTCAAACGCGTTTCTAGGTTGACATATCCTATGACAGAATCTCGATATTTCTTAGTCTTGCTTGTATTATCATCGGTGAAGTTAAAACTACTGCTCTGTCTGTTTAACTTTCGCGAAGACGAACGACTAACAAGATGAATTTTCTTTTGTATTATTGTGTGTGTAGTCCCGAGTAGCAACGTAACGCATAGCCTTTCAAACAGATCGTGGGATAATTCTCATATTTTTTTCTGGACATGTTATATTCATTGTGTATTTGGTTGATGTGACAGTCTTGTACTGATCAGTATGTTCATCTTCAATTTTACATTTTCTGTATGGTGTTTTAGCATTGGGTACGTGATGTCCCAAAAATCATTCCCCTTCTTGTTCCATCTGTGAATGTCACTTGGAAGGAATTTAGCGAACGTAGTCATCGCCTGCAGGAAAACAGCGAGCGTCAGAAATTTAAATTCTAAAGCAGCCACTGTCGCATGTAATAAAAAGGAAGAAAAGTTGTGGTTGCTGTACAGTTTTAAAGTGGAAGATATGACTGCCGGTGCTATTCTAGACTCTCAATTGTCCGACGTAAAGCTTGGCTGTTAGATGAATAATATTCTCGAACGACGTGGTTGCTTCCAGTTAAAATCAACGTTATTGTTCACGGTAAATATAAAAAATATTGTGATTCTGCTTGGGGAAAATGTTGTTTCATATAGGGATGGGGATGAGCAAGCAATTTTAGGGCATTGCGGCAAGATATGCAGAGAATTGACACTCGCTGCAGAGACTGGCAAATGACGGCATCAGAAACACACAAAGATGGTAACTTACAGAACTCTCGCACGAGCTATCCTTGTCTATTGCCCTTCATGAGAGGTAGAGGTAATAGAAGAGAGAGTGATGATGCGCAGAAGTACGACATATTTCGACACCTGTTTGTTTTGTAACTACGTGAGGTGAACGGAAACGCTCATGCAACTCTAGTAGCAGGCGATAAGTAAGAAACGCTGCCCACAATTATAAAATTATGCATTCCAAGGAAATAACGTATTATTTCGTGCTACAATTACCATTCGTAGTGACCATGACGGTAGAGTAAGGGAAATTCGAACTCATATGGATCATTATCAATAGTTAGTCTAAGTGAATTGAACAGGAAAGGGGAGTAGGGACAAAGGTGCAATACGACAGCCTACGTCACTCGCTATAAGTTAGGTTGCAGAGTCTATACACAGATCTGATAGTCGAATTTGCTAGTTGCTTCACTAACTTCCAATTTCAGATCCAAACACTATCTATAACAACTGAAAGCTACCAAAAATGTATATAACAAGCTAACATGACATGTAAGGTGTGTTTGTTTCCGTCCCGCTCGCTAAACAGAGATATGTGACACATAATGGGAAACATCAAGTCGCATGTTTTTCTTCGCAGTCCGTACATCCCATACTTGAAAGGCGTAGGATTTTGAGCGTGATAAATCTCACCTGGTCTGGGATACGCTGTTTAACAAAAAATGCGATTTCAACTTTTCTACTTGTCGATAATATTTTTTAAAGAGTTTAAGAACAGTTAAGTACCGAATTTCTTCTCAAATTCCACCTCGATTTGGGTTCCCAATACGAAAATTACTTGAATAGGTAGCAACTAGTTATTATCCCGCTCAGAATGTGAGTGGGTCGAATGTGATGTCAGACACTAACGATACACTTTTTTTTATTTGATTTAATCAGGAAGACAAAAAGAGAGTGGTCTTAGCAACCATCTACTGCCCAAACGGAAAGCGAGATTATTGTATCTCTCCCTGTCATTCTATTAATGTCACCCAGCGCTTGATGAATAGTAGGAAACCCTTGACTAGATCTCTGTTAGACAGTTTCCTCATGGATTAATCACCCAAATATCTTGCGTCTTTTGACCACTTGCGCTTGTTACTGGGAGAATATATATGGCGCGATTTCACTCCCCACCCGACGCAGTTTGCAACAGTCATGTGCGGGTAAGTCTATGTCGAAGTTGCCATGACCAGCCATTAGAACTACCATCATTAGATCTACCACGAGTTTCGTTTGCCTCCTGTTCAAACTCAGGCTGGCAGAAATTCTGTTAAGTCACGTTTTCCGCACTATTAGCATGATATGTTTTTACTTTTTATTTTGCCACCCTATCAGTTTGTTCATTAGCACTGATTCCTCCCTGAATAGGGACCCACAGCAGGCTTATCCTGCAAGTTTCTCATGGCCTCACAAGAGATTCGTGGCATTTTGGGAGAACTTTGATATTTTTACAGGACTAAACGACACCCTCACTCACATGTAATACGTAATATCTAGTACGACTGGGATTTCGGACAAATTACACAAATAGATCCTGGGGTGGACGCAGTGGCAGCACGTTAGTATACGTTTTGGGAGTTCGCAAATTACTACATTAAAATAAAGTTCAAAGTGTGAAATATCATCTGCTGTACAACAGCTAAAACTTGAAAAATTTTATAGAAGTGCAGCCGCTGCCAACAATGACAATAATAATGATAACTTGGCTGACGAAACAAACGGCTTTGTGGAATTTTGTTGTTTTGTACATAGTATGGTGCACCTTATGACAAGAATGACGTAATGTGAAGCTTACGCTACCCTTAGTTTCGGCAACCAAACATTAGCACTGTGTTACTAAAGTATTATCTCTCACAAAGTCTCATTTTCTGAAGCAGGAAAATAGAATAATTTCCTCTTACGAAATATTCTGTCCTTCCATGTAGCCAATAGAAAAGTTAATGTTACTACACGTTACACTGCACTGCAGTTACACGTTAAATGAAGAAAACTGTACTGCAGCATGACAAGCGCTGCATACTGATAAATTTATTTTTAAATGGCGCAATGTCTCGATCACGCTATGACTGAAGTATTTAATATCATTCCTTTTTTCAACTGCAAGCATTGCCAATGCTGAGAGCCTCTTCTCCGTCATTGTATTTCGAAGAAGGGTTTTTATCCTTTTCATTGTTGACAAATAACGTATGATAAAATCCGCAACTTAATAAACTATACCACATCCAGAAAGAAACAAATTAGGTTTTGATTTTTCTAACATATCGGGTGATCAAAAAGTCGGTATAAATTTGAAAACTTAATAAACCACGGAATAATGTAGGTAGAGAGGTAAAAATTGACACACATGCTTGGAATGACATTGGGTTTTATCAGAACAAAAAAAAAAGTTCACAAAATATCCGACAGATGACTGCTACCGTGACGGGTCAGAGGTACGCCGATATGTTACAGAATCGCATCATCCCCAGCCTGGCTGATAAACACCTGCTGGAACGTACGATGTTTATGCACGATGGCGCTCCACCCCATATTGCTAGACGCGTGAAAGATCTCTCGCGCGCGTCGTTTGATGATCGTGTCCTCAGCCACCACTTTCGTCATGCTTGGCCTCCCAGGTCCCCAGACCTCAGTCCGTGCGATTATTGGCTTTGGGGTTACCTGAGGCCGCAAGTGTATCGTGATCGACCGACATCTCTAGGGATGCTGAAAGACAACATCCGACGCCAATGTCTCACCGTAACTCCGGACATGCTTTACAGTGCTGTTCACATTGTTCCACGACTACAGCTATTGTTGAGGAATGATGGTGGACGTATTGAGCATTTCCTGTAAAGAACATCATCTCTGCTTTGTCGTACTTTGTTATGCTAATTATTGCTATTCTGATAAGATGAAGCGCCATCTATCGGACATTTTTTTAACTTTTGTATTTTCTTCGTTCTAATAAAACTCCATGTCATTCCAAGCGTGTGTGTCAATTTTTACCTCTCTATCTACATTGTTCCGTGATTTATTCAGTTTTCAAATTTATACTGACTTTTTGATCACCCAGTATATTGGCGTACAATATAATTTCATGATATAGTGAGAGAATTGGCAAGTATGAGCAATGTGCTATCATCTAGGAGCACTTATGCCAAGTCTGCCCCATTACCTGTGTGCTCAGTGCGTTGGATTGCCACGCACGGGGGTTCGGTTTCGATTCCCGGCTGGGGACGGAGATTTTCTCTCCTCAGGCACTGGGTGTTGAGCTATCTTCATCATCATTTCATCCCCATTGTCGACGCGCAGGTCGCTCAATGTGACGTCGCACTCAAGAAGACTTGCACTTAGCGGCCGAACTTCCCGCCTGGGAACTCCCGGCCACTGACGCCATAGGCTCATTTCCATTCTCCATTTATGCCAAGCAGACGGGGATATACGTCTGCTGCTCGTGTCATTGACATACGCTTTGAGTGGAAAAGATTAGTTGTGCACCCCAGGAACTGCGCACATTGCTTATCAAATCGGTATGCTTTTGACCCATAAGGCATTTACGTTATGCCAGTTCCACGAGCGCAAAAGCTCCTTAAAATGTGCACAACTGAAGGTGTCATGAGCACACCCCTGATGCCAAATTTCTCGGAGTCTAGAGGAGAATCAATGCAGCACTTCGCAGCAAGTTAAAGTATCAGATATTTTAAATTATCGCATTTATGTCACGTTTAACAGCATTGAAGAAAGATAACGGATAAATCGAAAAATGTCGGAAGTTACGGTGTTCATAACCTCTAGTGCTCTTATACAGCATGCGCCACAGCGTGAACGTTGGGCACGAGACAGAGTACTACAGGCGTTTATTATTAATGCAGAATAAAAATGGAGCAGTTGTCCTCCATTAAGACTGTATTATACGCCGAGTTGACAAAAGTCGTGGGACAACACCTAATATTGTGACTTCATTTTGCCCTACGTAGTGCAGCAGTTCGATGTGGCATGGTCTGAACAAGACGTTAGAAGTCCCCTGCAGAAAAGTTGAGTCATGCTGTCTCCATAGGCATCCGTAACGGCGCGGCGAAAGTGTTGCCGG